>NW_027468576.1:15899875-15904875 GCF_046254945.1 Alosa pseudoharengus | reverse complement strand
CATATTGTCAATTTTTCTGTGTACCGCAACGTATAAAACCAAAACACCTCAGTTTTTCAGGGAATACCTTTAATCAGAAATTGTGCAATCATCGATATGAAGATGATGGACCAACTGTTACAAGCTGCTGGTAAATTAGCGCTCCTGATGACAAACGAATGAAGGTGAGAGACAACCATATGGTGGCTGGGTCATTTAGAAACATAATGCCGTAGCCAGGTAATATGAAGCCGACTGGCTCATCTATTGACTGCTGTGGTCACTGTGGATAAGCTGCATATGATTAATGCTGCCCAGACACCTCCTCTTTCTAGCAGAGCCTTCACTCAGAGAGAGAGAGAGAGAGAGAGAGAGAGAGAGAGAGATTTGGCTGGCTTGCCATGTTTCAGGCCGCTCATGGCTGACAGTGTTATTTCCTGTTGGCACATCCATCAGACGGGCAGACTTGCAGGGGGAGGAAGAGGAATGGATGGCCTCTCTGTCACACACACACACACACACACACACACACACACACACACACACACACACACACACACACACACCTATCCTTTCCTTCTCTGCTTCTCTCTCTCTCTCTCTCTCTCTCTCTCTCTCTTTCCATCACTCTCTTTCCTCCTGTCGCCCCTTCCATGCATCTGATGTGATGCTATTCAGGGCCCCCTGTAGTCCAGAAAATAGTCCAGGAAAAAATGGCTTTTGAAAAGCATTTGACATGCTTTCCACACACAAACATTGCCAACAACATTAAACCATCCATGCACGGTGCATTTACTGCTTATAGTAGAACATACAGGCACGGAGAAAGAGAGAGACAGAGAGGAAGAGAAAGAGAGAGACAGAGAGAGAGAGAGAGAGAGAGAGAGAGAGAGAGAGGTAGAGGGAGAGGCAGATGTAGAGAAAGAGAAAGAGAGACAGAGAGGTAGAGAAAAAGAGACAGAGGTAGAGAAAGAGAGAGACAGAGAGGTAGAGGGAGTGGAGGAGAAATATGAGAAAAATGAGTGAGCAAGAAGCTTTAAAGAGTTAGAAGAAGAAAGTGAAGAAAAAACATGACGCACACACACACACACACACACACACACACACACACACACACACACACACACACACACACACACACACACACACACACACACACACACGCACACACTGCATGGTCAGAGCTCGCTTTCTTTCTCAGTGTATGATGAAGTACGGCCTTGGCTACAGCACTGGACAGCAGATCCCAAATCTAATAAGACCTTTAATGCGCTGGCGGGGTTGGAAGCCGTGTTGGGCTCTGGTCCTGTCTTATGCACCATCAACCTGATTTACTGACAGGCTTTTCCCAGCCCACCCAAACAGCCTGCTTCTTTTATTCCCTCCAAACAGCCTCAAATCCTGAGCTTAGCACCGCGCTGCAGCTAAAGCCCTGTAATAGAATGGGAGAGGCGGGCGGCGGCAAGGTCCCTGGTGCACGGCCTGATGGGTAGTCGCTCGGGGGGCTACCGCTGCCAGATGGACCAGAGGCACTGTGTCTCCATGGAGATGATGTCGGCCGAAGATGCCAGAGAGAGAGATGCCGTTATCAGGTACACGATTCACTCTCAAACAAATACATGTGCTCCGCAATATTGAGAATTCAATGGTCCATTAATTACTGCACAATGGTCTTCTGAGCTGGAAGAGCAGCTAATAATATGATGCATACAAATTAGGAATGAAAGTGGCAGCAAAATATGTTTTAATCAAATTACATTATCAACAGCAACTCTCTTTGTGGGTTTGGCCCCAATGTCTATTATACTGGTCATTAAAACCTACACAAAAATTACCATATGAATCGTTATCATTATGAACATAACAAGCTGCTAACAAAAAAAATCATATGATTAAATGTGTTTCATGGCTTGTGCTATCTGGTATAATTGAACACAGGAATGTATGCTGCACTACGGAAGGGAGGGAGTGAACATGTGAGTTCGGATCAAACCAGCAAGCCTGCTGATTAGAGCCCAGCATGACACAGACCCAAAGATGGCTAAAGGTCGCGGGGGGCGGGAGGGGTTCACAGAGCTCAAAGATACGCAGACAGCTGCACAGAGATTAACGTCCTGTCATACAAGCTCCCCCCGGCACCATGATGACAGGCATACAATGGCTATGCATTTATCATGACACTCACTGATCCTCATGTCCCAGGGAAAAACAAATCCTACCAACTACGTCAAACTGTGCCATTTCAGGGAGACACTTTTCAAGACATTACTATTCTGCCTGACACCATTTCGATTGTCATCAGGATGCAACAAATGTGTGTCCCAATGGGAGAGAGAACTTCGATTTTACTTACCACCTGCAGTGGTTGTCTCATTACCTCAAAAGCAAGACAATCTGAGATGAAATGACTGTGTGCGCTAACTTTCTTGTGTAAAACTCAAGATGAACTCAAGATAAAGGGGTAACATATAATATGAGATAAACAGGTATAACATCTGTGTGTAACTCAAAATACTTTTCAAACACTTTATGACACGCCTATGTGCATATTTATATTATATATTCATGACATGGAATAAGGCAAAGTTACTGTTTGTGGGTTCATGTAACAGTTCACATTATCTCGAGGTTGCAGCTTTTGAATGTGTTTAATACAAACTCATTCAGCTCCATCAGTTGCACTTCCATCAGCCTTGGTCTGATCTTATTATCAACCTACGTTTGCCAGACATGCTTTTACGTGGTGCTCGTTTTAGTTCACAGGACGGCAAACGCGGGAAGATGCCGCTGAGGGTCGTAAAGCTTGCAGCACTCTGATCTGAGAGGCCTATTCAATTAGTATCCTCCTGATTCCCCCTGGGTCACCGCCTTCTTTAAAATGCATCATTAACTTAGGTATGCCTCTCCCCCAAGGACCTCCCTTTCACATACAAAAACAACAACAACGGAGACATAAACATAAACCTGATGCATTCTGGGAGATGTTGGTGTCGGAGGGCGGTGGATGGGGAGGGTAATGCACAGTGGCCAGGAATAGCTCAGTTCTCAGAACTTCAGAGGGATGAGACAGGCCCTGCTTGTCTCTGGGAGACATTCAGACCGAGGCGCTGGGGCTCATCGTGCCAGCGGCTAAAGCCAAAATGTAATGAGGGAAAGTACTCCTACAAGGATGGTCTGAATGTTTGTTGAATTGTTGCCCTTTTTTATGTAGTGCACAGAACAAAATCCACTTGTTCAGCCAAAGTGTCAGCTTCACTTAAAATGAATGATTAATAGATCTTCATAATGTCATAATGCAGACTTTATGGAAACAAAGCTTTTCATATGCGGTCCGTTTTGTCTGGTCTGAACTTCAGAGTAGTTTTTCATCCCTTCTTCTGTCCCTTCTTCATTGAGAGGAAGATGATTTTGCAGCTTTGTTTTCAGAGTATAGGCAACAATTCATACCTTCAATCACTGATAATCACATAGCTGAGTTCTAGCATTAATCATGAATATTTTTCTCATTTAACAAATGTAGATTCATTAGTGGTCATCAATAGCCTTCCATTTCTGGTTTTAGTTTGTAGAGCTTTTATATGGAATTAGAAAACACACTGGAATCCATGTGAACCAAACCCCACACCCATACTTTCTGAAGGACGTGAGTATGATCCCTTGGTATGCACTCAGAAATCAGCCTTCACATCAACAAACCAAACCAAACTAAAGGCTCGGTTCTGCACCCGAAGCTGTAGTGTAAGAGCAGCCTAAGTAATGCACCCAATCTTATAAATCTGTATTCTCCATAAGGAATGAAAGCGCTACCATTAAGCCATACGTAAAGGACATATATTAGCTTAAATCATGCAAAGCTGTATGCTCAATGAGGCAGGCCAATACGACCTTATTAGCCACAACCAATTAGCCACAAATCAATTATCCACACTACCGCTAATACCAATTTGTGGTTCAGTAGCCATTCAGCTAATCAGGGTTCCGTTGCATCTATGTATTGCCTTTGATCAGCGCAGGTAGCATGCAGCTGTTCTTAAGATACCCTCTACCTTCAGGCTATGTTAGCTCCCAAATCAACACCTTATCTCCACCACAGCCCACACACACTCAGCACCCCTTACCCACTCCCAACTCCTAACGCTCCTCTTTCACCGGTGATACGTGTACCACCAGACAGATACTGTAGGTAGATGGATACTTTGCTAATCCCGAAAGGAATGTTGATTCCTACCTGCAGTATGTTAACTCTTTCCTTTTGATCGCTTCTTCATTTTCAATGTACACCCTCAGATCTTCACAAATCTCCCAATTCCTAATTCCCAAATGCCACCCCCCCCCCCACAAACACACACACACAAACACACACACACACACACACACACACACACATACACACACACAAACACACACACACACACACACACACACACACACACACACACACACACACACACACACACACCACTGCACCACTCCTTCCCACCCCAAATCTTACTCACCCCCGACTTCTCATCAAAGATCTTGATCCCGCCGAAGGAGACGGTGAGAAAGACTTTCTGCTTGTGTTCTCCTTTCGAGCGAGCTGAGGCAGCGATTCCCTGCGGAGGAGAGCAAAAAAAAAAAAAAAAACAGAAACATGAGGAAGAGAGAAAGAAAGGAGGGGGAGACAACACAACCGAGTGAACAAGGGAAAGAATAGACCAAGAAAGAGGAGGAGGAGGAGGAGGAGGAAGAGGGAGAGCAGCGGTTACTCTTTGATCTCGTCCCGCTGGGCAACAGGTGTTATATAATGGAGATGTATCCCAATTCTTGTTTTTTTTTATTGTTTTTTTCTCCTTCATGTCTTCCTCTCAGTGCGTCTAAAACTGGGTGCTGACATCAGGGCCTCTTAATGTAGCTGACACGAGCAGGAGCCTGATAGACAACTGTGTGTGTTTTTTGGAGTGTGTGTGTGTGAGAGTTTATGTACATGAATGTGAGTGCCTGTTTGTGTGTGCATGTGTGTGTGTGTGTGTGTGTGTGTG
>NW_027468576.1:15894875-15897375 GCF_046254945.1 Alosa pseudoharengus | reverse complement strand
CCGACCGCGAAACCCACAAGGGGTGTGTGTGTGTGTGTGTATTAGAAAGTCCAACTCGCTGAGTCCCGACGCCTCTTCTCGACTAATCACATCTCCTCGTCCGTCCGAGTTAAGAGTGACTCATCACATTAGCTCGGGAGCAGGGGCGACTCTAATGACAGATTTCAGTGGAAGGAGGGAACAGAGGGGAAATAGAAGGAAAGAAAAAAGAAAAAGGGAGAGAGAGAGAAAGAAAATCACAGACAGCGGGGAGAAATTGGTCCGTGCTAGAGGGTGGCAGAGAGACATCCAATTATACAACAAAAATCCAATATCCAGCGATATCGTCTGAAGATAGGCAAGATCTGAGGGATATTCGACTCCCAGGTTGCCAGTGCAATTTAATATTCGGGGGTTTCAGAGAGAAAGTGACAAGGACTTACGGTGCAACTCAAAGATCTGTGTCTGTGTCCCAATTTGCATTTAGGAGAGTGTGTATGAACATCACCAGTGGATTGCAAAGATGGGTGTTTGTGTGTGTGTGTGTGTGTGTGTGTGTGTGTGTGTGTGTGTAAGTGTGTGTGCAAAATGAGCTTTTTCTTGACCAGACAGTCTTTTAAGTGATGCATGGATACAATAAGACAGAAAGAAAGAAAGAAAGAAAGAAAGAAAGAAAGAAAGAAAGGGATATAAACAGACAGAGGGATGCTGAAGAGAGGAGCTCAGTCAAACATAGCAAAGGCAGAGGTGTGGAGAGAGGGATGAAGAGAAATGACGAGTGAAAAGGTGAGAGAGGGGAGGATGAGATTAGCAGGTGGAGTTCAAACCGACGGCTCTGACTCCGACCTGCTTGGGTCTGGATGGACGCGATAGAGGGATGAAAGCTGGACGCTTCTCTGAGCCCCCAACTTCAAAGAGGCCTTCGGTCAGCCAATCACAGCTCAGCGTGCTGCCCCAGACCCTCCCCCCGGTTGATCGCCTGACATGAGAGTGGTCAATTTGAGCTGCCAATCACTTTGCCCCGGTCTTAGAGGTGACCAGATAATGGGCTCAGGTCCAGCAGGGTGAAGGTGAGTGAGGGCAGTGAGATTAGTTTATGTCCAAGAGCCAATTGGGCTTCTGCTGATTAGTGAGCCACACACACAGCACACACACATCACCCCCACCCCCCCTACCCCCCACAAACACATACGCACACACACACACAGACACACACACACACACACATCTGAAAACCTCTGGGGCCAGACCTAACCATTAGACCAATGACCTCCCAGATGCCAACAGAAAATACACACAAACCCAGAGCATGTCCTCACCACACCTGCCAGACTAATTGCTGAGACTTGGGGAGTCCATTGTATATATTGTATTAAATGGCAGAAAGTTTAACTGGCAGAAGAGCCTAACACAAGTCTAAGGGCAATTCCTGCCTATGTCCTACACTTTCCGATGTATAGACTGCACTGTACATTTTGGTCTTTGAGTGTATGAGGACTACAGTATGTGTGTGTGTGTGTGTGTGTGTGTGTGTGTGTGTGTGTGTGTGTGTGCGCGTGTGTGTGTGTATGTGTATGTGTGTGTATGTGTGTGTGTGTGAGTGTGTGTGTGTGTGTACACTAGCTCATGTCCACTCTGCTGGACGGAGAGAACACTCTTTTGCTTTGAAAAGCTGTGGGCTGTCATGGAGAGATAATTACAGAATCATTTCAGTCTATCGACTCTACCCACGTCCTCTCAGCACCCCTCTCCACTGTGACAACCCACTGTGTCATTTCTCTCCCTCTCTCTCTCTCTCTCTCTCTCTATCCCCCTTTCCCTCTCTCTTTCTCTCTCTCTCTCTCCCTTTCCCTCTCTCTCTCTGTCTCTCTCTCTCCAACTCCTTTTCTTCCTCTCCCTTTCTCTCTCTCCCCTATCCTTCATTTCCTCTCTCTCGTCTCTCCATCTCTCTCTCCCTCTCCTTCTCTCTCTGTCTCTCTCTCTCTAGTTCATTATCTTCCTCTCCCCCTCTCTCTCTCTCTCTCACCCCTCTCCCTGTCTCTATCTCCTTTTCTTTTCACCAACTCCCTACCCTATCCTGAGCTGTGACATTTTGTTTTGTCTAATCTCTTTGTGGCCTCTCTCCATGTTCTCCCTCTTGCTCCACGCTGCCCCGCCATTGTTGAACTATCGGCAGCATTTGCGTTGACCTTGCTCCAGCGCCCGGCTCAATGTTATCTGCCATGCTTGTTTAAAGACTCCTCTCCCACGCACAAAGAGGCCAGGTCAGAGTTTCTGGAATCGAGTGTGAGCGCCCTTAACCACCAGGGATTTGCCCACCCCCCCCCCCCTCACACACACACACCCTTTTACACAATTCTCCTCACCCAAACACCCACTAACCCCATCCACACACACACACACACACACACACACACACACACACACACACACACACACACACACACACACACACACACACACACACAAAGACAAAGGCTTATTAACCCTGGCCAGGTGAGGTGTTGCTGTGTTAAGGGAT
>NW_027468576.1:15882375-15889875 GCF_046254945.1 Alosa pseudoharengus | reverse complement strand
CACACACACACACACACACACACACATACACACATGAATCTCTCACACATGAATCCCTCACACACACACACACACACACACACACAGCAGAGCACCTGAGGGGCAGATTCCTGCAGAGTGTGTTATTTTATTACTCTGTGAGCGAGCACGTCGCTGTCCGTGCTCACTTCATCAAAAACGCCAGCGCGTCAAGATCGAAATTAATTTAGAGGGAAACATTCATTTCGGGGTAATTAAATTTCTCCTGTTGCCGTAACCCTGCTGTGCACTTCCAAGATAAAACGGAAGGACTAATAAAAATGAAATATTTCTCTATTCATTTGTCATGCAGGGACAGGGTAAATCTTTAATGATAAAGAACATAAACATCGCCACATCTGATGGCATTGAGCAATGCATTCTGTGAAGCACGGAGCGTACAGTTGGCTCATTTCATCTAAAGCTACGATTCTCTGAACATAGTGGCATTCTAGAGACAGTAGTATTTCAGCACTTCAGCTCCAAGCTGCTACACAAGCTGCATACTATATCTCCAGGGAGACATGATTAAGTATGTTTTCCTTAACACTGCATCTAAAATTAAGGCCGTACAACCTTTTTGTGTATGTACTCGTTAAATGATTAACGTATGTACTGTTGTAATGGAAATAAAGGCAAATGGCATAAGAAAACAGAAGAGGAATGGGCTGTGTTGTGTGAGTAAAGCAACATGCTGTGTGTTTAGATGAACATAGTTCACATCAGTATTGTCTTTTTGGAAAAAGCAGGGGTCTCCATAAACCCAGCCTGCTGATCTAGTGTGAACAGCCTGGGCTTGCATCAGATCACAGTAGTTGTGTGGCTTTAACATTTAGACAAAGGACACAAGGCAAAACCTTTAGCATTGCTCAAGGCCAACATACACACATGCACACACAACACACATACAAACACACACAGATACACACACACACAGCTAAAGGTCCCTCTATGTATGGCCTTCGGGGAGATGAGTTCAGGGGCACTCAGAGAGGAGGCCACAGTGACAGGTGAAAGCCCATCAGTCAATCATCCCCAGGGTAACGGGCAATCCCCTTAGAGTCATCCCCAACAGCCACTACCTTGGAGTCTGGGGCAGTCCCATATCCTGACACGGTCCCCCCTCTCTCTCTTTCACACACACACACACACACACACACAAACACACGCACACACACACGCACACGCACACGCACACGCACACGAACACACACACACACTAGTGCCATCACAGGTGATTGAAGCTGTCATGTCATATCACATACACACACACACACACACACACACACAAAAGCCAGACACCCCAAGACAACACTGTGCACATCTTAATCTCACACACTAGAACGATGCAAGGCAAACTGTGCTTTTCCAAGGGAACAGAACATTTCCCATACAGAACAGAACATTTCCCATGCAGAACAGAACAGAAAAGAACAGAACAGAACATTTCCCATGCAGAACAGCCTCCCTCTACTCTACCAGCACTATTACTTTATCAGGAAATCAAAACCCATAAACAGAAAATAGAGAGCCACAGCCACTTTATTAGAATAACTATGCTTGGTAAACAGATAGGGGGAGAGCGAGAGAGTGTGTGTGTGACAGAGAGAGAAAGAGAGAGAGAGAGAGAGAGAGAGAGAGAGAGAGAAAGAGAGAGAGAGAGAGAGAAAGAGAGAGATAAAGATAGGGAGAGGCGAACAACAGTAATGAGACAATATAAATCTAGGACACTCTCTTCCCTTATTTCTTCATCTGGCCCAAAATGTGTGTTCGGACGTTAGCTGGTAACAAATGAGTACACACACACACACACACACACACACACACACACACACACACACACACACACCATATCAGAGAGAGGGAGAGAGCCACTGATTGGAGCTGCCCCGCTGCCAGGAATAATTGGCATGTGTCCTGTAGGCTATAACTACATTTAGGTTATATCTCTGCTCTGACACACACACACACACACACACACACACACACACACACACACACACACACACACACACAGATTTTAATAATGCTCAACATGACCATGGGGAGATGCCGCTAGCAGACAGTAAATTAGATGTGTTTCATAAGCTCCGGGTGCTCTCATTCAATTGTCTGCTGTTTCTCTGAGAGCGAGCTATTTATCAAATAAGTGGCTGCCACACACACGTTTCCCTCCTATAGCCTACCTCTTCAACACACAGCGCAGACCCAGCAGTGGGCACGACTAAAAACCCATCTGATTAGCCCATTTTCCTGCTCAGTTGTGACACACACACACACACGCGCACGCATACACACACACACACACACACACACACACACACACACACACACACTGTGGCATTAGCTTTTGTGTCCACTGCCAGGGATGAAAATCATCGAAATCACAAAATGGTGGCCTTGTTGCACTGAAGATATCATGCCCACCCACCACAATTGGTGAGCCTTAGTCGAGGGGCTTCACTGAATATCAACTCTCAAAACTTGGATTTTCTACCAAGCGCATTGTTTTGAGCCATTTCAAAAAGATAGGGGGAGTAACAAACAGCTGCAATGAGCTAGGTCAGCTCAGTCAGGTCAGTGGAGAAAGAAAAATCGCCTAACTCTCTAAGCCCTCAATATCGTGCTGCTGCCTCCAGCCAAGCCCAGCCCGGCTTAGGCCAGCACTGATCCCCAGTCAGTGCTGAACCCCCCTGGGAGGGGCGGCCGAGCCTCCATCAGGGACTCAGCAGGCCAGAGATCCCCCTCTTCTCTCCCCGCTGCACCGGCAGGCTAGTGGGGTGTGATGGCTGGATAAAGAGTGGAGCGAACTGGAGATGTGTGTGTGTGTGAGAGAGAGAGAGAAAAAGAATGTGAGATTTATTTTACTTTTTCTCTGATCTCTCTCCAATGTCAATGTTCTAGCATGACCCCCTGCATCGCTAGACTGGAAAAGAGTACTAACCTTCCAAACAAACTCATTACAACACACATGCACACACACACACACACACACAGCATGGCCCAATAGGGAGGCTCTTTTAGATACACATGACTAATTGCAACAAATCATTTTGGCACCTGTGGTAGTCGTCGATACCATAACAAATGCTTCACTCAGATTAATTGTAAACCCAAGTGTTTTTGAGGCTCCAAGGTAATCACCATATTCCTGGCTGGAACTGTTTACATGTGGATACTCACACACACACAGCTATGAGCGAATCACATACAGTACACACCACCAACTCTGCCCACTATAATAGCTGCCGGTTCACAGTCAACAAGGCATACTCCAAATCTACCAGACAGACTGCATCTGGGTGGAGGTGATGTGCGTGCGCCTGAAGACAGCGGCTCTATGCTAGGCTACGCTATCCTGTTGCAGGCTGAGCCCGTTTTAATGTGCTCGGTGTCAGTCAGCCTGCCCTCCGATCGATGGGTCTCCTAGCTCCTATGAATACCCAACCAGGCGCCCGGGGCACCGGTCTCATTTAAGTCGAGCGCCGCCGCCGCACAAGTGAGCACCTGACAGCCCCGACGGCTGGCTTTGCCATTTTCTCATTCCACTTTCTCCTGCCTAATTGTGCCGATGCGTAGATAGATCCAGTCGAATGAGAAAAAAAAAAAAAACCCTCTGATCTGGGGAGGAAAAGCAACTTTGCGTCATTAGAAAACCTGCACCAAATCAGCGGAGTGCATTAGGGCTTGTAAAAAGACCTATCACCAGCCTGCGTGTCAGAGAGGAGCTATTAAATACAGAATTAGGAGCATTTGCACATCGCAAAATCTCATTACAGGCTGTTGAAGAGCAGGAGAATATCTGATATAAGCAGTTACTTGTGTATACTGTAGGTCTGGGCAGATTTGGAAGTCCTGATATCGACCACTGTTGGAAACACACTTATACTGCCACAGTAAGTTTGAATGTGTTCCTGTGCGCATCCACACAGCATACCTGTTTACTTCATGGCAAATGCACACACAAGCACATGCACACGTACACGCGCACACACACACACACACACACACACACACACACACACACACACACACACACACACACACACGCACACACACACACACACACACACACACACACACACACACACACACACACACACAGAGACCCTTGTCCTCCCCTGCCTGCTGTCTCTCCGGTGTGACCTCATGCCTGATGGAGCGGTGCGACGCTGACCCCAGGCTGTGCTGTGCGGCGGCCATGACAGGCAACAGCGAACAAATTAAAGTGGGAACACGTCAGGGCCAGGGGGACACAGGGGCCACGGGGTCACAGGGACGGGGGAGGAGGGGAGGAGGGGAGGAGCGGAGGAGCGGAGGAGGAGGTGACACGTCACACATGTCAAGGTCACTTTGCCAAAGCCACTGAAAACTTTCCAGTGGCCCAGTAAACAGCCTGAACTATCAACAGGCGCAGCAGTAAACACATATCATTACAGAAGAGAAGAGAAAAAACGCTCAAGCACACATACACACACACACACACACACACACACACACACACACACACAAACATACACTCATAAAAATGTGCTTTATAACTCTTATCTGCAACCAAAGACTATGCAGTTTATGTGACTGTGTGTGTGTGTGTGTGTGTGTGTGTGTGTGACTAGAGGACACATGCCCTTCAGGGACCACAGAAAGTACAAAGAAGATCCATCAGGAGGTCCATTTTATGCTTTTATAACGCTGTTCTGCTCACATAGCCACTGGACTCATCTTGACCTCCACCTAGCATTTTCTCATGACTCAGCAAGTTGGACTGGACTGTTGAAGGGGGCCAGCTTGCACATGCCGCTGACACAGAGTGACTCAGCATTTCTCAGCACATCGACATCTATAGCATAATCTTAAAGCGCAGCCCTGCCAACCCGCCTGCAGGGGCTAAATCAGGAATCTATGCGAGGGCCTCTGAAGAAAGCCCTCAGTGAATGACGTCAGTGAAGGGCCGGTCGGAGTTTACGGCGAGTGAGGCGGAGAAGCCTTCGGCGGTGATGGTGATGGTGATGGTGAGGGCAGCAGCAGAAAACGGCGGCCATGTTCTTCCCCTCCTCCTTCCCCATTCGTGATCCTGCACACGTCGGCACTCTGGCTCTCTGTGCCTTATGTCTCTGTCTGTCTCTGCAGCACATGGAGGACAGCGCCATCAATCTCTCTCTCTCTCTCTCTCGCTCTCTCTCTCTCTCTCTCTCTCTCTCTTGCTCTCTCTGACTCTCTTCACTGTGCTTCCCCTCGCTGTCTCTCCCACTCTTCTCTCTCTCTCTTTGCAGTCTCTCCCCCATAGCGCCATCACACCTGTCGAGCCCCACACCAGCCACATGGGGAGGAAGAGGAGGAGGAAGAGGAGGAGGAGATTGGGAGTAGGATAAACATAAACACAGAGGAAGTGAGAGGATAAGAGAGAGAGAGGCAGGATGGGAGGCCATAGGGAGGAGTGGCAGGATTGTTGTCAGGTTTTGATTTTTGATGACGCCTACATTTATATGCACTGGGAGAACATTTTAGAAGCGCAGTATTACGAGCTCAGAGCAAGTCAATAAGCACATCCCAGTGAGACACTTCAAATCCTGATCAGAAAACAGCAGAGACTTCAAGTACTGATCACTACACAGAAGAGACTTCAAATGCTGATCGCTACATAGTACACACTTGGGGCCTGTAAAAGCAATGGAAATCTCTTAGCATTGGATTGACTTGTCCTTGGGAAAGGGTTAAAAAAAGAATCTAAAAGAAGACATGGTCTCTTTCTTTGCAGTACTGTCCATCAACAGTCACCCATGGTCTTTCAGCTTTTCTTGCAAACTAATAGCAGTGGTCTTTATTGACAGAAGGTTGTCTTAAATGTTACCTAACGGCGGCCCAAAAATCGATGCTGCTCTCCGAAAGGCTTTTCAAAAGAAGATTGGGGTCAGATAGCAGCAGCAAAAAATAAATAAATAAATAAATAAAAAAAGTCAGTTCTGAGGCAAGCTTTTATGTATGAAAAGTTAAAGCTTCGGTGAAGACGAGGAACAGATTGATCTGGGACAAATTGCCAAGAGCAAAAAGAGTCAGTAAGACACAGCGGACTCTGAGTCATGCTCGGTGATGACCCACGGGGCAGGATAACAGACTCTGGCAGAGCCACGCTAGACAGAGCTAGCATGCTAATGACACTAGCATCCGGTTTATATTTATCACAGCTATTTAGTGATTCAGAGCCATAAGAGGCACCATGGGGCCAGAAGCCCTCCTGCTCACTAGCGAATGAAGTCAGAGGTCAAACGGTCAGGGCAAAACACATAAATTTGCACATTCTTGGTCACTTTCTGTCAACCAAGGCCACAGTGATGTCATATAAACTCAGTGAAGATATCACTTAAAAAGAGTCTCAAGATGACTTATGGGCTGTTGACAGACATGCTGCAATCTCTCTGTTGGAATCCACTAAGTTTGGGTTACAGTAATATTAAGAGTGACAGCACTGACACATGCACTCTGTGTGAAGGCATGATCAAGCTGTTCTGCTCCTCATGCATGAGGACAGAACGGGCCTGAGTCAGCCTCTGCTGAGGTGCTTGGAGAGTAACGTGTAGCTGGAAGCGAAACAGGAAATCACACCAGGGCCAGGTAAGAGAGTGAGAGAGAAAGAGAGAGAGAGAGGAGAAAGAGAGAGAGCGAGCAAGACAGACAGAGAGAGAGAGAGGGAGAGAGAGAGAGAGAAAGAGAGAGAGAGAGAGAGAGTCCCCGTTCCTCCAGTTCTGTACTGTCTGACCTCTTGGTAGCCTCTCCGCTAATCTTCTGTACCCCGCTAGCTGCTACATGGCGGCAAGCTCCTCGCCTCATCTCCAGCTCTGCAGGGCTGGCTTATTAGCCTATCTTGTCCTGCTATGCTAAAGCTCTCTCTCGGTGCTAGTTCTCTGCTTGATACCAAACCCACTCAACCCACTCGCTGCTTCTGTGCCATGCAATGCCGTACCGCTGGCAGTCTGGGAGATACATTTTAAGACTTCAAGCTACTATTTGTTTTTGTAAAGATAAAGTCTAAAACTGGGATTTTTTTTTTTTTGCATTTGGTAATCTAGAGAGATAACATGTGCCTGTGTGTATGTCATCATTATTTATCATATTTCCACGGCTGTCAAGGATTTAAAAGAGTTTGTTGTTGCCTACAAAAAGAAAATTCATCTGGGCATAAATGGTCAAATATATTTTGGTGTTTGCTATGTCTATCTGTGCTGGCCTTAATAGAAGATATTAATATAGAAGAAAATAAAGACTCTATTTTGACAGCAAAGAGGCTTGTATATTACCCAGGGATACACTACGAGGTCACCCTCACATTGTGCATGCAAACAGCACATAGCTAATACTGTTCTGCAGTTCATTTTATTATGTTGATTCATTGCTTGTCTAGGTAGCCGTATTCATAACAAGAGGTTCACCCACAAACACATATGGTATTTTCATGGTTGGTGAAGCACTAAATTGCCAGGAAAC
>NW_027468576.1:15859875-15877375 GCF_046254945.1 Alosa pseudoharengus | reverse complement strand
CTATCTCTTCCCTCTTCTCCTATCTCCTTCCTCTCAAACTCCTCCTATTCCACCTCTTCGCTCCTCTCTTCTCGTCGTGTCTTTTCTCTCCTCCGTCTATCTCTCCCACTCCAATACTTCAATGATCCTTCTCTCCACTCCTCTCTTTGCATCTTTTCCCTCCTCCACTTCCCCCTGCTTGATTCCTCTCCTCCAGCATCCCCTACTTCTCTCTTACACACTCATCTCTCTCTCTCCCTCTCTCATCTCTCCCTTGTTTCTCTTTCTCTGTCTCTCATCCACTTGAAAGCGGCGTGGGTAATTACTGCTTTGCTGCTCGGTGCCTGAGCGGGAGCCGGATCGAAGAGTGGGGGAGCGGGGAGCAGGGAGTGGGCCGGGTTGGGTTGGGTTGGGTTGGGTTGGGTTGGGTTGGGTTTGTCTGAGCGGCGGCTGCGGCGCCTCTAATCAGACTAGCAATTAGCTTGTGCTCACTGGTAAACACATTAGAGCTATCTGATTAGACCGACACCGGCACGCGTGCACACAAGGCCCCTGAGGACGCGCCCTCTCTCTCTTCGGGCCGCCATGTTGCTTTTCAAACCTCACGCTTGAAGTTCACACTTCGCAAAGAGACTGCCTGATGTCTAGGTGGTGGATGAACTGGATGCGTGACTACTGTGTTAGATTTTTACTCCTGTTTACTGTTTTACTCCTGAGTAACAGCCACAACAGTTAATACAGTGTACTGTATTATAGCTGTTAAGTAACTGTGGTAAAGATGCATTCTGTGATAAGAGTTCTTGCTTTGTTGTGCTTGTGTCTCCATTGAGACCATTGCGCTAGCCTCAGCTCCATGAAACGTGTATGTTTACTCTTTTGCTTTGACTGGAGTGGGTCTAGTTTTCAAGTATCCATCAACAGGAGCTGAGTGCTACTGACTGGTCCTCCTGTGACAGATAATGACTCCACTCTAGAACCCGAGCGAAAATGTTTGTTTAGATAGTGAGCGAGTGTGCGAGGCGCACAGAAAATCACGCTAACAGCTGCACCCATTTGCAACGTTGATGTTTTGTGGTGATTGTTCTGGAGGATACGCGGGGAGATGTACAGGAGAGCACGTTCACAATGGTTCCCTGACAATGCCATCACAGATGCACCGTGTGCCTTCATTTTCTCCATGTGCCTTCATTTTCTGCAGAATGGGTAGGTGATCTTCCACCAGTTATGGACAAACATCCACAGCTGCCCATTAGTCAAATGGCAAGTGGCCTCCATCACAAAAACAGAAAAATAGAAACATTAGAAACATTCAGCTTCTCTCTTTTTTCTCTCTTTCACACACACACACACACACACACACACACTACCCCATATGTATTCCACAGCTGCGTGTAGGACATTAAAGACTCCCATCCACTCTTTTCTGAAACGTCCCTAGCATTTGCAATTTGTCCTCCATTAGAGCAGCCAACGCAGCCAACAGGGTTTGTGAGCAGAGAGGGAAAGAGAGATGGAGGGAGAGATGGAGAGGGTCGAGAGAGAGAGAGAAAGCTGATGCATGTGAATAATAAAAGAAAAATCGCTTGTATGGCGTGAATGCGCCTCCTATGACATTTGGCTTTGATTGGCCCCAAATGAAGTGGTCATTGTGTGTGTGCAGTGACTAGTGAAACAAATAAAACATTCATTTATCACAAGTTATCTATTTTGGATGCAGGTTTATATGATGCAAATGAGGAAGGGAAATGGAAAGGGAGGTTAACACTCCAGGGATGGAGAGAGAGAGAGCGAGAGTGAGAGAGAGAGAGAGAGAGAGAGAGAGAGAGAGGTAAAGATAGATTCTCCTTCCTGTGTGTGCTTAAGGGGCTATTTAATGCAAATGAGTGACTGAGTGCTACTATGGATACCAAAATGACCAGGATGGTGAAATATAAGGAGGCGGATTTTTCTTCTGTCCACATAAAGGATACAAACACACACACACACACACACACACACACACACACACACACACACACACACACACACACACACACACACACACACACAGACCCACTGAACATATAAAGATTTAACAGTCTGTGTGTATATGTGCTGGTAAGGTGAGCAGAAGTGTGTTGACAGAGCGTGCACCGCGAGGGTGAGCATCGGGGGAGAGATCACGTCTGTCCTCATTTCCCCTTACGGCCAGCGCGACACACTGGACTGGACTGGACTGGACTGGGGTGCGTGACTCACAAGACAAACCAGAGTCCCTCAGGCCACTCTGGGCTGTGCAAAACCCCCTCGAGGCATGCACGCACACGCACACGCACACACACACACACACACGCACACACTCATACTGACATTCTCTCACTCTCTCTCTCTCTCTCTCACACACACACACACACACACACACACTCACACACATACACAGTGTGTGGTGGACGACCATGGCAAACTCTTTTAAATCTAACTTATGTGTTTGTATTCATGTTCATATAGATAGAAAGATTTTGTCTTTATGGATGTGTTCATATTTACACATTGTTGGATTCTCTGGTAATGTTTTGGTTAAATTTGGCAATGCACACCAGCATTGCATATCAGGTAATCATAATGCAGCATAATTAAAAGTGCTTTAGATCATTTTTTGCTGGTTTTTCAACATCCTTCAGGGGTTCAAAGAGTTATATGTGGTAGACTATTTTCCTGACAGATGACAGATTGTCATTAACGCTACTTATTTGATGCCTTTTCTGACACAGAACCTTAGGAATCGGCAAACAAACTAAGACAACAAATTAGGACAGATGATAGCAATGTTGTGGCTTGAACTCCTCATTTGTAATATCTTTGATCAAAAACCTCTCTCACACACACAAACAAATACACATGACACTCTCTCTTAATGTCTCTCTCTCACACAAACACACACACATACACACTGACTCTCTCTCTTTCTCTCTCACACTCACACAGCCACACAGAGAAACACATTCACATTTCACATATATATGCGCATATTGAATGTGTTCACTCTCTCATTCTTTGCAACAGTTTGCCATTTATCTCTCGTAGGTCTTCACCTGAAAAGGGATGTACTGGAGATGACGTCGCCTAACACCCTTTCCACAAAGGCAGAGGGTGACAAAAGAGCGACTCGCAAACACTGGCAGTCTGACATAACCCATTACCCATTACCATACCATACAGCCTCTCTGCTATGACTCAATACAGAACATTCATCTTTTTCGCTGGGCCTTTTTTTTGTGGATTACTCTCTGGCAGCGTTACTGAGTAACCAGGGCCGCACACAGCACGACAAATAGCCACTCGACTTGACAAACGTTTTGCTGGAGCTTGCGTGGATGCGGGGCATTTTTTAGTGTACCCACGACGGATTCGCTCACACAAACATGAAGTGGAGCAGACGTGATGGTGCTCAGATCAGCTCTGGGCCTCCTCCGAGGCTGACAGCGCAGTCAGGCTCACTCCGGAGAACCCTTTCTCATCTGTTAGGCTACCAAACGCTGAATACTGTGTGGAAACACTGGACAGTACAGGGGCATTATGGGCCGTTAGCTTCATGCTACATACCGGTGCAGAGAGCAGGAGAAGTAGCAAAAGGAGTATAAAAACAATATGTAGTTCCATCCATATTTCTAGTGGATGGTGTTCTAGTAGTTGGTGTTTTGGGTTGTTGGTGTTGTTTTTTTGTTCTTGTACTTCCCATTTTGCATTTTTGGTGTTCTAATGCTTGGTGTTTTGGATTTTTCTCCATGTGAAAAGGTAACCTTTAAAGCACTTAAAACCCGGGTATGTGTGGTACGTGTGGTATGTATAGAGGGTACAAGAGAAGGGAATTACATTAGAGAAGGACAACTTTTCCACCTCACTGCCCTTTATTTACAGGGGGGCTTCTGGGAGATGCAGTTTGATATGAGCACAGTTTGATTGACAGGAGCAAGCATAGAGCTGCTGCCTCCAGGGCTTTCCCTGCACTCTCAGAGCTGCACTGAAAACATGAGACAACAACACACACACACACACACACACAACACAGAGCTACTGAACACACACATACACATACACACACACACACACACACACACACACACTTAGAGAGACAGTCACAAAGAGAAAGAAATAAGCAGAAAAAGGGAGAGAAAGAGAAAGAAATGCTGAGAATGTGTCTGTTTATGTGTGTGTGTGTGTGTGTGTGTGTGTGTGTGTGTGTGTGTGTGTGTGTTACAACTAGAAAGGGAAGGTTAATACATGCTCCTGTGAATCTGCTCTGCACATACAGTACAGTACGTCCTACACTAAAATGCCATGTCCTTGTGTGCCTGACCTTGATGGCACTACCCAACTGTATGCATAGCACAATATGCTCCCCTTTGCGAGTGTGCTGGTTGGTTTGACAAAGGCAGACAGAGAAAGAGAGAGACAGAGAGAGACAGAAAAAGATGGCACTAGTCGTACATGTCCAAGTGCACTTCAATACCTACAGCTCGTCAAGCATGACAAGAAGCCGCCGACTAGCACAGCTGGGAGTATGAAAAAAAAGTCCAATTGGAAGACAGGAGAAATCAATCTCCCATGGCAGAGACAGGAGGATCACTGCAGTGAATCCGTGAGAGAGATAGAGAGAGCGAGAGAGTGGGAGAGAGAGAGAGAGAGAGAGAGGGAGAGAGAGAGAGAGACAAAGCACCGCAGCCACACTAAACACGGAGCAATAACCCAGTTTGCATTCAAGAGCAGAGTCGGTACACTCCAAAACCACCCCCATACAAAGAAGCCTCCACTCAATAATGCAGGAGGGCAAAGCGATCCAGAGAGCGAGGGCACTCCAAATGCATCCATAGCAGGCTGCGAACAGCCACACTCCGTCTCGCGAGTCATTCCGACTTCACTGTCTGTGCCCATTGAACACAAAATAGCCGCTGCTGCTGTATGCTCATTTGCCATACTGTCCACCCAGCTCTTGAGTCTTGCATTCATTGAAGGTTGTGAACAGCCACACTCCATCTTGTGAGTCATCCCAACTTCACTGTCTGTGCCGTTGATAGCTTAACACAGTGGTCCCCAAACTTTTTCTTCCGAGGGCCAGCTTACTATGCCTGGCTCTAAGAGAGGGCCAGAGACTTGGAGTATATCAGTAACCATAAATAGCTTAGTGCTGTGAACAACAGCAGTCTACCTTAGTCGAATATTTCATTATATTTAATCTATAGGCTATTGCAATTTAATACCATTGTTAGCTGTGTTTATATTGCCATCATGCCATATCAGTGTAAAACGTAACTAAAAATAATACTAATAAAAAGACTTTTGCATTCCCAAAAGTATATTTTATTAAAAATGGGTGAACTCTGAACTCTGAAAATGTAAAGTTCTCAAACTATGAGAATTTTATGAAGCGCTGAAGTGGTCTGAAATGACCACCATTCTAACTTTCACTCACCTGAACTTGTGACCTCTTTGTAGGCCTATGAACATTTGAACGAGTGAATACAAAATAGAAATAATTATCCCAGAAAGTCCCAGAAATATGACTTGAATAGAAGTTAGTTAGTTATTAACAATTAATTGATAAACTTTTACAATACTTTGAGCACTGATGCAGTCAGCATAGGCCTCTTATATTGTTTGCAGGTAGGCCTACATTTCATTCCGTTTTTGATGGCAAATGCGAAACAGCGCCAAAATAACCACCAGTGGACAAAAAGAGTATTACATGTTAGTGATGGGAATTACGGCTCATCTTAATGAGCCAGTTCATTTGGCTCAGCTCAGCAATGAGAGCCGGCTCTTTCGGCTCTCATACGGCTCTCTAAAAAAAAAATAATAACCTGTAGAATAAATGATAATTCATTGATTTGTAGGCTACTTCACTTTAATTGAAATCATTACAATAATTAAACACTACATTGGATGCTGTGAAAACATGTATTTATTTAATGCTTAGGCTATTAAAACATCAATTAAAAGTCATCATAATCATCTTGCATAGCCTATCAATTAGGCTACAAAAGTCAAGACATGAACTATCCGAAAAGGATAGTAAAGGATTGAGCACGCCATTGATCTCCTTCTGAACATGAATTTATAATGAAGAAAACATCAAAGGGATGTGCCAACTAGAAATGGCAAAACACAATATCCTTAATGATCAATGGAAGATATATTTGCGTCCAACCTTTTTGCATATTTATTTACTGTTATGATATCAAATCATCCAGAACTGCCTGAGTGTTGGCACAACTAGGCCTAATTTCCTCTGGGTCTACGATGGTGATAATAAAACTAAGTGACAGACACCTAATTAGTGTTGGGCTTAAAACAGGGCCTAAGTGTAGCCTTTAAATTGAAAATAAAGTGAAATGTTTTGAGCTTTAATCACAGAATATAAAATAGCCTACTTCTAAATATTAACATATTAATGGCAATGCATTTAATGTAGGCTAATTACTTACTAAACATAAAACAGATTTTTTTTTAAAAATTGCAATCGGTATATTAAGGATCTTTGGTACATCCCTAAAAATCAAATCAATCCTTTAACCCTTAGAACCCGATTGACGCAAAGTGCGTCAAAAAACACACCCTTTCTTCTCTGTTACATTGCTCCAGAACGGTTCATCGCAGCGAGATGAAACCTTTATTGCACGACAGAGCAGTAGTGGGGCTTTCCAACGAGACTACACACTTGTCTGTACGATCAAGTATGAAAATTAAAAAAAATCATGAAATTAAATCAAATTGCATCATATTTACAGTTAATACTTCTCTGCATTCACCTGCACACACATTACTCTAGTTTGAATTACTCGCGAACCCGTGATCGCATCGATATGGCAAGCATATCAGATGAAAGAGGGGGCACAGGGCTATCCATTGGTACCATGTTTATTGATCCTTCTGGCTTATAAAATCAGACGAAGTGACTGCAAAATAATAACGTCATGTACACAAACCAACGCTGCACACTCATTACTCTCGTTTGAATTACTCGCGGACCCGTGATCGCATAGATATGCCACGCATGTCAGATGAAAGAGGAGACTCAGAGCTATCATTTGATACCAAGTACATCCTTCTGGGTTATAAAACAGACGAAGTGACAGCAAAATAATAACTTCATATAGCTGGACTTACCCCACGTTTTTGTCTGTTCTTGTGGCAAAGCATGTTTATAATCCAATGCTATCATGTGTTTCTCTATGGCAAAGCATGTTCATATTCCGGTTTTGAGATCCTAGCAAATTCCTGCATGGCATCCAATTCAAGGCTCACATTGCATCCCAATTTGTTCAACAAATAAACACCTTTTTTGCCTTTACTTTGTTCATGGCAATGCAGTAAAGAGTTGAGAATTATTATGACTGCATACACACAGGCATGCAGGCTAACACGCAACCTCGGGTCAAGTCAGGTCAGATCAGTTCGTGTCACAGATATGGAGCGCAGAAAGGTCATTTTTCATCACTAAATAAAAAATGGCATTTATTTCCGTAAATCACACAGCAAATATTTCTGTAAATTGCTCGGCCCCAGAGTATCCCTCCAACATGGCAATTATATTGCCCGATTCAGGACAGTCTGCCCTACACACACATTAAATGCATGTAGAGCTGTGAGCTTGCAGTGGTGAGATACATGTCGAAATATAAGAATTTTTATAATACACTTTTTATATTTTAATTCTTTAAAAATCAAAATAAAATCAATGCTAGTATTAATACATGAAATGATGGCAGATCTGAATAGCCTAAACTCTCCTGAAAAAAACAATATATAATATGTAACGTCGGCGCATAAAGACTGTGTTAGCATTCTCCAGCGAAAGGCATGCTGGGACACGAGGGTGAACATTTGGGGGGTTTATGTCGTTATTCTCCTAAGTTAGAAGTGTAATGTTAGCGTCTTTATTGTGACATGTTTCCATTTTAGTTCTCCCTCGTGTGTGATCCTTTTTGTGTGGGAGGCTGCGTCCTCCCCTGTATGTGTAGTGTGTGTGCGTGCTTGACCTGCCCTGTTTGCATTGTGTTCTGTGTCTTGGTCTAACTGTGTCCCAGCTCTCGTTCCCAGTGAATAAACCTTTTGATTGGACAACTGAGTGGTTAGCTATCAAATCGTTACATTGGTGTCAGAAGCGACTTTCGAACATGGCCTCCGCTCAGCGAGAGAAGCTGGGAGCGGGAGACCTCACCGCTGGGTGGAGGCCCACGCAAGAGGATCCAGAGAGAGCCCTTGTAAGGGCTACTAAAGAGCTTGAGGCCTTCTATCGTTACCGCCGCCGGAGGAGAGGAGCTATCGCCGAGACCTGCCTGCTGCCATGGGAGGAGATCTGGCCAGATGAAGTGGTCGCGGAGAAGATGACGCTGGCCTGGCCGCTGACTCCACGGCGAGCCGCGACGCGTGAGCAGAGCCGAGGGAGTGCGGCGAGGAAGAGGTTCCTAGACGATGGACGGTTGGCGGAGCCGCTGAGGGCAGCGAACTCACGACGGTGGGGCAGGTTTGACGGAAATGCTCTCTGAACTTTTAAAAAAAAACTTTTGGGTGCGTGTGAGAGGCACCGTGCTGTGTGGGCGCCCGTTCTAGTTGGCCTGTTGGCCGGCGCCTTTTGAAAAAGTTTGTGTGTGGAGTTCGATAACACGACCATCTCGGGGGTCGTGCCTTCGCCGAGGCCGCGAAGGAGTGGAACGGGCCGGGAACAGAGCAGTACGGCTCTGCGAGATGGCAACACGAGGAGGGACGCCGAAGACGGTAGCTGCAGCGGGAGAGCTCAGCGCGGTCCGGTTGCTGTGGAGTCGGTGCCTGTCTGTCCTGGTCGGCGACTCGACGGAGCGGAGTGGCATTGGCGCAGCTTCATCTGGCCCCCCTCGAACCCCGGTGCTTGGTACAGTGTCGACGGTTGTAAGGCCACCTAGGGCCCCGTCTGGAGAGGAGGAGCATTTTTGCAGGGAGCATGTTTGCATTGTGTTCTGTGTCTTGGTCTAACTGTGTCCCAGCTCTCGTTCCCAGTGAATAAACCTTTTGATTGGACAACTGAGTGGTTAGCTATCAAATCGTTACAAATATATGTGTGTGGCACTTACAATGACCAGAATAAATCCTTATGAATAAAGGTAGTGAAAATGCCCTAAAAACAGCTTAGGGTTCTAAGGGTTAAGGAAGATTACCATTGAGAAAAGCTAAACATTTCAGCTTTTAACCACATATCAACGTTCTAGACATGCCCACTCAAAAGCCACGGACGGCTCCCAGAAGTGAGCCGGCACCCATCGTTCATTTAAAAGTGCCGGCACATAGAGCCGGCTCGTTCACGAACGACACACCACTATTACATGTGTACTGTTAAGACTCGCCATAGAGAATGAATGGGGGAAATTGCGGAGGTTATAGTTTGACGATGTCGTACTCCCGTGCGGACCGGTTGCTATATACCACGGACATGTTTTGGGGGTCCACCCAAAATGAGGTGGCGGGCCGGCCGTAGTTTGGGGACCACTGGCTTAACACAAAAAATAAGCCCCTCTGAACACAGAATAGCCACTCCTGCGTTAAGACCAGCTCATTTGCCATACTGTCCACCCAGCTCTTGAGTGTTGCATCCATTGAAGGTTGTGAACAGCCACACTCCATCTTGTGAGTCATCCTAACACTCACTGTTTGAGGTGCCGGATCTATAATATAAAAAATAAGCTCTTTGGATAGCTGCTCTCTGTGAGACCAGCTTGTTAACTATACTGTCCACCCCACTCTTGAGTCATGGCTCTCTGTTCTGCGACAATGGCAGCAATGGCGGTTGCCCGTGGAGATGGGTTCTAGTCACAACAGCAGCGAGGACTCTGTCGCTGATGAGTCTTGTCAGGTCCGGTCGCTACCGCAGGGCTAACGGCTAAAGACGCTAACAGCACCAACAGGCTGCCTGCCTGCCTGCCTCGCACAGTGTTTCTCTGGGCACCAGCTAATGAGACTCGATCTATCCGGACCCTTCAGGCAGGAAGGAAGGCAGGCAGGCAGGCAGAGGAGCGCCAGCAGGCCCTTAACCGAGATGAATGAGGAAATGGAGCCGATCTTGCCGCATGCCTCTAGACGCCGCCGAATAATACCGCTGAATTACACTCATGAGGAGGACGAGGAGGGGAAGTGGGGGTAAAAAACGGCAGGAAAGAGGGATGGTGGCGACCCTCCGTAGAGAAGGCAGAGAGGGTAAATCTGCGGTGATTCCATGTGGCCGGACCCCGGGGGGAGAAGCACTTTGATGATTTAGCGAGGCTGGCGCAGATACCCAGCGCCGTCCGACATGGCCAGCCTCCGGGAGGACGAGACTCGGAGGATTCCTCAGCCGCCAACGAAACGCATTAGCTCCAAGCGTCATGTTTAACACAGACCTCAATTTCAACTATTAACCAAATTGAACTCTGACCTGACAGGAAATAGCTATTGCTAATAAAAAAACTGTAGCCTTTTTACATTAACCTGGATCATCATGCTTAGCTGGATTAAAAACGCCAACGTGAAGCCTTATGCTGACCCTCGTTTTGAAAAGAGACAATTTCTCCCAGCGCTCTCCTTTTCTGCTGAAATTGACCAGAAGAATGAACTCCATCTTTCACAAAAGACACGTGCTTCAGGCAATGACGCTAGTGACCCTTATCAATGATCACATTAGGGCCCCGTCCTGATTTTCACAGAGCTCTCCGCGTTGCTGCCTGCTCGTGTCCAGGCTTGCCTTAACGTTAATGCAGCCATTTTTTATCGTGGCCAATTCAATTTCCCTACACCGGGGCTGGTCCAATGAAGCCGATCCAATTACGTAGCCATACAACAACAGGGTCATCTCAATAACACAGCCCTAATAAACAAGAAACCATGTCTAAATACATCAAACTAAATGCCCCCCCTCAGCTCTAATTGTGTTTAATGCATTACATATGAGATGTGCCACATTACGCATCTGGTCGCCGGCAACACTGAGGGGAAACCCCTGCAGCTGACCAGACCGTGCCATTTAATGCATTACGCTAGAGTGACATTTTCTACATTCAAACGCATTATATTGAGGTGGCATTTGGACCAAAATAAACGCAAAGGTGAAGGAATAGCTGGCACACAAAGAACCAAACAAGCACACAGGGACAAAGATCCTGCACAGTCTTTGCCGCCGCTGTTGCGAGTGATGCTCTTTACGTTTTGTCATTAGCTCGGTGTTCACAGCAGGCTGTGCGGCTCTACGCGCAGTAATTATCCCTGCGAGCGCGAGCGAGAGGCGCCCACTGTGTAAATATTCATTTCTTCGCGGCAACAAGGGGCGACTGCGGCAGGACCTCGAGGGCATGAAGGGACAGCAGTGCATGCTTGTGTTTGTGTGTGTGTGTGTGAGTGTGTGTGTGTGTGTGTGTGTGTGTGTGTGTGTGAGTGTATGTGTGTGTGTGTGTGTGTGTGTGTACAGTATGTGTGTGTGTGTGTGTGTGTGTGCATGGCAGCCTCCAGCAGAGCTCCTCTCCACCTCCTCTACGGTTTGCCAGGAAGTTACAGCAGAAACGAGTTATAGCTGAGCATCCATACTACGCTGCTGCTGAGACAGTAGCAATTTAACACTCCTTCCCCTTTGAGTTCCACAGGTCCAGACTGAACACAGCAGACAGGGTAGAGACATCAATCAGACATTTGCAACAGGCCAGTTACCGTTTTATTGATTGTCCCGCAGCCATGATGTCACCAAGCCAAACAATCAGATCGGCAAATCGAATGTTCCAGAAGCTTCTGGCGCACCTACAGGACGCACCATCATAATTGCATCTGTTTAAATGCCACAGGTGACGAGGGTCACACCAGACAATTTGCAGCAATCAAGACGACGTCGGGGCCTGTAAAATAAGATATAATGCATATCGAAATTGAATTGTCCCGTGTGTACTCTAACCACTGCATGTAATCAGCCGCACTGGCTGCACATAAATTAAATAGCGTTTAGATTAGAGGAGGGGGAGCTGTGTGGAGGATTGGCCTTGGAGGCAGCCATCTTGTTGGAGCAAATTAAACAGCTCAGTTCGCGAGGGCATGAGCAGCCGATATGGCCGACTATTTATTACACTGCCCGCCTTAAGGAGACCTGCTTCATCCCGTTAATAGGGCCAAAAGGGTCATACAGAGGGTAGAAACATCATGCTAAGAAAAGACAGATTCCTTGACCCTGTTGTGAGAGATTGTATAGACGAGAATAAGTAACAGGCACCCAAGGTATTAACACAGGAGACTTCTAACAATATTGTGACAACTGACAGACAATAATTCCCAAACAGCGCCTGCCCCGCAAATCCCCTGCAAAGTCAATTCGCCATTGTCAAGACCTACAGGTACTTACAAATTGGACCAGTGAGTGGAACGAGTTAGGCAAATGAGGCTGGGTAATGGGTAGGCTGGGATGGCTGTGGGCTCTATGTGTTTGTATGGTATGTAGAACAGATTCGTGGCTCCACTGAGGCAGAACGGTGCATCTTAATGCGGACAAGAACAGGACCAGTGTGGATGGCTACAGCTTTATATGTGGCACACTGTGTGGATCCTCACCGCCCGGAGCTACCAGAGTATATTGTGTCAATGTGTGGAGAACCCCTGTTCCCACAACAAGCTTGGGTAACTCCAACACTAGATGTCTGCCATATGTGTGCGCATCACAGAACAAATTATTGTGTTATTTTGTTAAAACAACAAATACCAATATGTCTACCATTCTTTCATCAATCTGATACTATTACAATTACATTTGCTACAACCACTACTGCTACTAACACGCTTACTTATATCCTGAAGCACATTGCATGTGATGTTAAAAAAAATAACAAAGCAAAACATAATCAACAAAGGGAAGACAGTGAATTCTGGTCTGAAACCACACTGAGTAGGATGCAACATAATGGCAAACCAGAGCCCAATGCGTTCAGGTGCTGTGTAAAAGCTCTGAGACTCAAAGGGTCTATGAGGTGTTGCAGCAGGGAAGGGGAGAGTCCGAGATGAAAGTTGACCGCATTTCAGTTGGGGAACAGGGGAACAGGGGCCACTAATAGGTGGCTGCTGATAGATGCCAAGTACTGTAGGGTGGTGGCTCATCATAGTCATGGCCTGCTGGAAGAGAACTTTTTCTAGACAGAATCTGAGATGTCATGCAAAAAGCTGGTGTGGTGAGAACACAACAACACAAAGCAGACAGCTTGCTTGAATCTCTCTTAATTCTGAGGTCATGACACTTTTGCTGCTTGATTTTCAACATCTGGGAATATCCTTACATCTACATTGATTTTTTTTTTTACTGTTTTTGCTTGTATGCATGAGTCAATAAACACACTAGAGTGTGTTGCAGGTCACATTAAGGATATGTGGCTCGATAATTTCTTGGATGGCCACACAGGAGGGATACATGATGAACATGGTTGCTTGTGTCTTTCGTCACCTCACTCCCATACCCTCCCTCCCTCTCTCTCTCTCTCTCTCTCTCTCTCTCTCTCTCTCTCTCTCTCTCTCTCTCTCTCTCTCTCTCTCTCTCTCTCTCTCTCTCTCTCTCTCTCTCTCTCTCTGTTTCTCTCTCTCCTTTATTCTCTTCCTCCCCCCTGGGCACAGGAATGCCACAGCGATTCGGGCGCAGCGCGCTCAGCGTCAGGAGAAATGAGCTGAATGAGAAGAGATGATAGCATCTTAATCTTTAGCGCTGCAGGCCTCTAAATGCTGCACGGTCGCGCCCCCCCCCCCCCCCCCCCCCTTCCAAGTTCCGAGGCTACCACGCAGCCCCCGGCTCTTAAAGGAACAGTCCCAGCATGCATCACACCAAAAAACACGGGTCTCACATCCACACGCACCTCTCCGACGACACTTCTGTGTACAGTACGCTTGCTTCATGTTTGGTTGTTGTTTTGGAATACACTCTCCATGGGGGAGCAAGAGAGCATGTCAGAGCATGAAAGTGGCTCAGCGCCTAAAAGCCAGAGGAGCTGTGGAGGAGGAGGGGACGAAGTGACAGGAAGAGAAGGGGAACGAATCGTTCACGCCAACCCCAACCTCCCCCCCCATCCCTCTTACCCTCCATCCCTCTCCAACCACCACCACCACCATCTCCGCCATCACTAAAACGGCCCTGGTAATGAAGAGGGGGGCTTTGCAAATGAACACAACTCCAGATTAACACGGCGGAGGCTACAGGACAGTAGACTGTGATGCGGTGGAACAAACCCCCTCCCCCAAAACCCCAAGGATTAAAAAATGGCTTTCCAAGATGAATGCAGAGCCACATATCTCACCATGTTCCTCTCCGCCAGACCTGCAATAGTAATTAAGCCAGCCGACACAGAGCGTTTAGGCACAAGAGAGAGAGAGAGAGAGAGAGAGAGAGAGAGAGAGAGAGAGTCAGTGTGTGTTGCTTCTCCTGCTGATTAAAAAGCTATCTACCAGCTCTCAATTTCCGACATTAGTCTGCCCCTAGCAGTCTACTTTGGTTATCCCCCACCCCGCACACACACACGCACACACGCACACACGCACACACGCGCACACACACACACACACACACACACACACACACACACACACACACACACACCTCCACCTTATTTAATCGTACTCCCATGAGCCCTTGCATGTGTGTTAGAATGATAGAATGAGTACCACTGAAGTTGGCTGCCTCCGAAACTTTCAAGGAGCTTTTGATTGTTAGTGAGGGCAACTGGTCCTGGGATTAGAGTAATATAGGCTTCCTTGGCTCGAAATTCCCAGTTAATGCCAAAGCAGGAATTTATGTTTCAGCAAGCACTGCATCCCCAGCTTATTAGCCCATACCGATTTAAGTTGCATAAGTCTGCACGCATGCTTTACACTGCTTGAGACTCATTTGCCAATACAGGTTTGGCGCGAGTCGGCCATTAAGTTTGCCATCTTGAGCCAACATTTTATCAATGTTTGCCAAAAACTCACCCATGTTAATGACTAGTTGAATGAAGCCTATTCAGAGTGGCTTTACCCCCCTCTCCTCATCTCAACATCCCCTCTTGAGGAAGAGAGGGTGGTGTGTGTGTGTGTGTGTGTGTGTGTGTGTGTGTGTGTGTGTGTGTGTGTGTGTGTGTATGTGTGTGTAGGGGGGTGTAAATGCAGAGTGACTGAGATATGCACAGCTTAATGATGGCTTCAGCGCGCTAATGAAATGCTGCCTCCCCCTATCCTGACAGAGATCCGAGGAGCCGAGAACAAAAGGGCGCAGAGATGAGGAAACAACTTGGCATTTTGAACAAAAATTAATTAAGCCTGCTCGGGTTTCGGTGATTAGGATATCTCCTCCGAAACAATGCCACGTCTGCTGACATGAGCCTCCCTCCCTCCTTCCCCCCTTCCTCGTCTTGCCCTCCCCTTGTCTTCTTTTGTTTCGGAGGAGGCGTCGGGCGGGGATGGCGGGATCTGGCAATCCTTCGCCATCGACACATCTCCAGGTCCAGTCTGAGAAAAGGTGAGGCCTGCTTCAGCTCATTTCTTTTTCTCTGTGCTTCAATCCGCCTCTTACTGCAGGCAGTAAGTCTGACAGACATGAAATTAAACATTTATGAATGTGGAGCGAACAAAAAAAACAAAAAAAGTTGGAGAAGATGGAGCAGCTGCATAATGCTCATGACGTTTGCTATTACAAGACATCGCAGAGCATGAAAAGTCAGGCACGACAGCTATAAACTATCACAAGTGTAACTAAAACTCAAACGCTCAACGCCTCGCCGTAACACCAATCAACAGACAGCCGGCAACTCTGTTCAACAGACTAGAATCTGACAATCTGCAAAGAGAAGAGAGACAGGCTCAGCTAACGGAGGACTCAAGGCATAACAGTGAGGACAAGATAGAGATATAGAGATAGAGAAAATAATGCACGCATTACCCCCTCCACTTCTCTCTCTCTCTGCCTCTCTCTCTCTCTCTCTCTCTCTCTCTCTCTCTCTCTCTCTCTCTTTCTCGAATTCACACTCATGCCATTAACCTGTCAAAGGTTGTTCAATGCCCTAGTCATTACGCTAATGTATTAGGGTTAAATAAAGGAAGCCATTCAGGGCTATTTACAGCTTTTAATTAAAAACAAGTGGGGGGAAAAACTGCAAGAAGAAAGAGATGAGAATGAGAGAAAGGGGGATGAGAATGAGAGAAGCGGGGGGAGGGGGGGGGGGCAGGTCGTCAGTGGCCCGCACACACACCGAGTGCCTCTTTCATTAGACACAGTGTTGCTAAAACTGTCCCTCGCTGCACTGGGCTCCTTTACATTTTAATGTGCATTAATGACATTCATATTCATTAATCCAAGGCCCCAGGAGCGCATCCAGCCTACCTTTCACTGTGTGTGTGACAGTGTGTGTGTGTGTGTGTGTGTGTGTGTGTGTGTGTGTGTGTGTGTGTGTGTGTGTGTGTGTGTGTGTGTGTGTGTGTGTGTGTGTGTGAGAGAGAGAGAGAGAGAGAGAGAGTCTTGAAAAAGTCTGTGCATGTATATGTTTGTGCATATGCATTTAGTGCATATGTGAGAGAGAGACACACAGAGAGGGAGAATCAGTGTGTGTGTGTGTGTGTGTGTGTGTGTGTGCATGCAGCAGCCCTCTCATTACGCCCCTTCTGCAGACCTCTGGGACCAGGGGCTGCACATAAAGCACTCATTCATTATGGCACAATTAATTTAGTGCCATGTTTCAAAGTCATTACGGGTGTGTACCAGCCGCAACCAGGTTGCGCGCAAGCGTGTGTGTGGCTTGTGTAAGGTGAGCCCATGTGCATATGTGTGTGTGTTTGTGTGTGTATGTGTTCACCGCGGCACAGAGGCAATTGGCGTGACCAGATGGCAGAGGAATCGGAACGAGGGTTAGGTTGCTGCTGGCACACCCTGGAGACACTCGTTCCACCAGCGGTTGCAACCGGCACACACACACACACACACACACACACACACACACACACACACACACACACTGCATATTGTACACAAAATAACTGAAACCAGAAATTCACACTTTGGAACCATCATTGTTATAGTGTTTGTGTGTGTATGTGATTGCTTGAGAGAGAGTGAGTATGTATTTTTATATCTGTGTGTTTGTGAGAGAGTTTGGCAGGACTGTGTGTACATGATAACAGGGAGCTCCAGGAGACCACTTACAAAGAGATGGATGGATGGATGAAGGGTTGTCACAGGCAACTCTCGTTATGCTGTAGAGGTTACCATGGGAACGGTTTGACAAGCCTCGACTGAGTCATAGAAAAATATGAGTCAAGGTTTGGTGACAAAGATGCTGAGCCTGAGAGACGACAGTGATGGGTGAAACACCTTCACTCTTAACCGAGTCTGACGAGAGGAAGAGGACACAAGTATGAACAGTAGCGTCCCATTAGTACCTGAGTGCACTGCACCACTGTGCCTTCTGCAGTGACCACAGCAGGACAGGCAGGAGAGCATCTTTAGGAAAACCTGAGCTTGTTACAGAAAACGAGGCAAAAAAAAGAGGAGAGCTGTTTCCAT
>NW_027468576.1:15839875-15857375 GCF_046254945.1 Alosa pseudoharengus | reverse complement strand
TGCATGTGTGTGTGTGTATATGTGTGTGTGTGTGCGTGTGCGTGTGCGTGTGCGTATGCACGTGTGTGTGTGTGTGTGTGTGTGTGTGTGTGTGTGTGTGTGTGTGTGTGTGTGTGTGTGTGTGTGCGCGTGTGTGTGTGTGCGTGCGTGTGTGTGTGTATGCACATGTGTGTGTGTGTATGCACATGTGTGTGTGTGTGTCATCTCCCCCTACCTCTCCTCTTGGATTCCTTTCTCACGCTGGTTCTGGCAGCAGGCTGGAGCTCGGCCTCTGTTGACATCCTATTAAGTCCCTTATTCCTCTTCAAAGCAGGTCCAGTGGCACACTCAGGCTCATGGAGAGAGGGGCTCCCCTGCCGACAGCGGATCGGTGCGACTGCTGCCTCTAGCCCTGGAACAGCATCTCAATCACTCCCTGCACGGGCTGTGGATAAGGAGAGAGAGAGGGGGAGAGAGAGAGATGTTAACATTTCAGAACAGGATTTTTGAAGGGGAAAACGTAGCATTAGGTACAGTAGAAAGAACGAAAGAAAAAGAGAGAGAGGGGGGGGGAGATGTTAACATTTCAGAACAGGATTTTTGAAGGGGAACATGTAGAGAGAATGAGTGAAAAAGAATGTATTAGAGAGAAAAAACAAAAGAGAGGGAGAAAGAGAGAGAGAGAAAGATACATAGTCCAGTCACACAGAAGACAAGAGGGGAAGAACAAGAGACAACAGGAGAAAGATATGAGAGGACAAGAGAGTAACAGTAGAATGGAGAAGGAGTGACATTTTAGTGCAGGCATTTGAACTCAGCAGTCAGGAGCCTAAAGACTAGTGGTCTAGCCGTCGGCACCTTTCTGCTTCCTCTCTGAGAATGAGACGAGTGCGCTGTGTCAACCCGCGGCGTCCCCACACTGCCACTGTCACTGCCAGCTCCTCCTACAGCCTCCTGATGGGACTCCTGCCGCCTGCTCCTCCTCCTCCTCCTCCTCCTCTCTACCACCTCCTGCTGCTGTGATGGCTAATTAGCTGGGCCTCTGGAGGAGTGAGGGAGAGCAAAGTGCTTCATCTTCATTTTGCCCCCCCTTCTCGTTCCTCGCTAGCTGAGCTAAGAGGCGGGGGAGTTGGCACGGTCTCTGCCAGGTGAGCCCTCCCCTCCTTCCAAGGAAAAACCTGGGCAGAACGCTTTTCAAAAATGCTCTAAATGCCTCCTGCACCCCCACCCCCCCCCCCCCACGCCCTCGGGTGCCGCCAAAGTCACACACACACACACACACACACACACACACACACACACAGTCTACTACCAACACACGCACACACACACTCACATCCCACCTCATGCTCGTTGGCCTCTGGTGCACTGCCCACGCACGCTGCCCCATTCAGCCCGACGTGCTGCCAACCGCCGCCACCTTTGATGTGCTAATTGGACTGGACGGTGAGAGGCGTCGCTGCCAGTGCCAACACCATACTGACCTCCTCCTCCTCCTCCGCCACCGCTACCTCCTCCACCCAAATCTGAGGTGCTACGCGGCTGAATAATAAACAGCCACTCAGCACCTGCCTGGCTCCACTCGTTATGTAAGCTGACAAACAGCCATGCTCCTCTCCACCCTCGCCACCTAGCACTACACACGGGGCAGGCTGGACATCAGGGTGCTGCCATACAGTACACAGGAGGTGGTCTTTGACAGGCAAAGACAACCCCCATCACTGCACAGTATAAAAGCTAGAAATAAGCACAGGCAACAAGGGAAGGCCATAATTGGCTAGCTCAACAGTGACTGCATATCCACGTAGAATTCAATCTAAGCCCACGTTCCACTTCCAGATTCTGCTGCTTCCATTCGCATGATAATACTGTGAATGAGATACACCATCTGATTCGGCTGGTTGAAGGTGACTGGGACACAAGAGACTATGCACCAATGTGTGGACTTAACAAAACCACATTACAGTTTCTTATCAGGACACTTTTTCTCTCCTGTAACTTCTGCGGAAGTAAAGCTAGTCTCAAACTTCCGAATGAAATTATAGATCTGCTCAATCCTCGAGTACGGCATTTGCTGCCGCTTTCTGCTGGCAAATCCACAGGAAATCTCGGAATCCGAGGCGCGGTGGCTGCCTGAATGGTGAGCCGAGGGGATGCTTGAATAGGTGGCCGCAGTAAGCCTGTGGAGATTTGGAGAGACCCTTAATTCGAGTCTGTCCAGTGCATGCTGCACATTGTGTGAAGTACATTTAATTCCAAATGGAGAGAACATGTCGGAGGGAGGCAGAGAGAGCTCACTGGGCTCTTTATCTTTCAGAAACACACAGGCAATGTGTGAGTCAGTCCAATTATAGCCATTATCTAAGCCAGCCTAGCAAATGGATGAAGAGTGAGTGAGTGAGTGAAAGTGTGAGAGAGAGAGAGAGAGCGAAGGAGCAGACAGAAGAAGTAAAAATGAAAAAAGGAGAGAGGCCAAGGAAAGACGCTATCTGAGAGGCAAAAGTGCACCAAGCTATATTTCTCCTTTCTCGGCTCCACTTCTCCACGCCTCAAACAGCAGTTTGACCTCGAAAGACAGCGAGAAATTAACACGTTAATGACTCATTCTCGCCACTGGAGTTCCAAAGTGCCAAAGCACCAATTTCTCTCTTTTTTCATGGGATTGGCCAGCTAATAGAACAGAGGACTGATTAAATGGCTGTCCCTCTCATTTCACAGTGCGCTGGATTTGGAATAACAGAATTGCGGAAACAGTATCTTCAAATCGGAGCAGAGAGAGGGGGGAGAGTCATCAGGGACCCCAGCCTGGGCTACACAGAGCTACGATGTAGGCCAAACCATCACCGTATTCAGTTCAGCCTGCAGCCTCAAATATAGGTGAACCGTCTTCCACCTTCATATTTCATTATCAAAGGCACCTAGTCACGGCTGGGACATGGCAGATGCTTTGAGAATATAAAGCCACCTGCCTTTTCTCCACACACACAGCCAGAGTGACTGGCATGTTATTGACTCTGCCAAAATTACACAACGTGAGCCAAGTCGTTAAGCCGGGAAACTAGATTAAGCCATCAGCATAGTCTTAATGACGAGCTGTCCCCCATACCCAGCCACCACCCCCAAAACGCAGCCCCCAAAACGCAGTCCCCGTTACGCCCACACCAAAATAGAACAAATAAAAACCCACAACGTCTTTTCATCTTTTGGATTCTCTACAGTCTCCACGTCTACACCTAAACCAGACTCTCTGCCATACGGTGCTCTCCCCTCCCCGAGGCAGGGAGAGATATTTCTAAAATCTAGGCTAAGTTCCCCTTCAGGAGAAGCCACAGATTTCTGAGTGAGAGCGAACCGAAAGACCAAAAAAAAAAAAGATAAATTAATAAATAAACATACAAATGCAGAGTGGAAAAACGGAGAGAGAGGGTTGTCTATGTTTAGTACCGCCAAAAAAACCTCCACCGGCGTACCGGTGACTAATCTTTGCTTTTCTCCACCGCCTGCAACACAACACAGGGGAAGCTTGGCCCTCCCTTCCAGATGTGTGTGTCCACATACCCAGCCACCCCCTCACTATGCCTATTTGTTTGATTTGACTGCAGACATGCTATGGCTGTCCACTGAGATAAAATATCACCACTAGTGACCTGTCATCACCGTAACTGACCCACTGGCCGAATCTTCTGCATCGGAGGCTTTATTTCTATAATAGATTATAAAAACACATTAATATTATAGACAACTAGTAGACAACTAGTAAACAACTAGAGTGCTGGCAAGTAACACACAACAAGGATAAATATTTGCTATGATTAAGGTAGTCAGCTAAACGGAAAATAAAAAGCTGAAACTCTACTGGGTTTTTAATGGTTATTTGAGCGCTGCTCGGATTCATACTGACAATCCACTGCAACAATTAAGCTCATTCTAATACTGGTAACAAATTAAAAGGGGGGGGGGACAAAGTGTATGAGAATTTAATTAACTTGTGCTTTTCTTTGGGAGGCGGTTTTGAAATAATTACGCTCTTAAGGATGGCACACCAAACAGACCTCTGCGAGAATGAGCTTACAAAACAAAAAGGAAACGGCGAACACCATTCAAAAGATAATTAACCTTGCCAAATGAGAGTGGCTGCGTTGAAAAGAGAAGAAAAGGGTGGCAAAATGAACACCGCTTCATCCACAAGCTGACAGGACGCCTGGATGACCCTCGCTTTATCATCAACACACGAGGACTCTGTCCTGACTTGACTGACAGGTCATATTCAAGACAATAAGGTGGACAGAGGGCATGTTTATCTCATACAGCATGCAAACAATCTGCTGACAGTACACAATGTGGGCTGTGTCGTAAGGTCACACCAGTGTAGCCATAGCCACTTGATAGCAGTAGTGCATACTGCTCAACTGTGTTAGCTACAACACACTAAATAGGACATTAAGACAATGAAGACCAAGAAAGCCATAGATGGATGAGGCAAACCAATGTTAGTGAAGATTGTTCAGTGTCACTAAGGCTTTCAGTGAGAAGAATTGCATTTTTCCCATATTTCCGTCTGGTGTACAGTAAAAGAACAGAATGGCACAGTGAGACATGCTTAGCTTCTCTGAAATTATTCACCGTATCAGGCAGAGCTGTATACTGAGAGTGAGAGCTAGAGAGAGAAAGAGAGAGAGAGAGAGAGAGAGAGAGAGAGAGAGGAGAGTGAAAAAGGAAGGAAAGAAAGAAGAAAAAAAAAGACACAAGCGGTAAATTGGATGCCCGTAAGTAAAGCGCTGCCAACAAGACCGCTTAATCCCCATAAATCATCGTGTGCTAACGGGCATACACTGGCAGTCGCTGCGGGACAGCGAGGGTGCCAGTGTGCCGGGCCCCGCGTCCGTGCCCATGCCTGCCACCGGGGGCCCTACTGTTCAGGGTGGCGTGCTCGTGCCATTTCCAACCGCGAGCGAGGGAGGGTGGAAGTGAGCTAGCATGGGGTCAGACATGGCTAAGCCGCCAAATACCAACCTGTTCCTCAAAAACGAACAGGCAGAGCTGGGCAGTGAGGTAGAAGATATCGGTGAAGCCAACAGAGACCTGACCAGAGATTAACCTATAAACACCTGACGGGGATGAACCTAGACCCACCAAATCTGTTTACCCAGAGAACACAGAGAAAACACACACACACTCACAGATATACACAGGAGAGACACAAACGCAAGAGAATAGTCTCTGAGCTTCTTGGCCGAACATGCACGCACTTGCATGCACGTCGATATGTGCGTGTGGACCTCTCAGCCTCTGTCTGACACTCACACACACAAACAAACCTGCACTCACAAGTAAGTATTCTCTCACACACACACACACTTAGAGTCCTGAGTAAATGACAGGACATGACAGGCACTTCACTCCCCCCCCCCCCCCCCCCACCATCTGCATCCGGTCTCTATTCACCTGCCTCTTCGCGTGGCTCGTGCTGGGAATGCATCTACGGCACACACGGCACTGGGGCACCACACGGCACATCTAAACACGCTGGGCACGTTCAACCCGCCGTCCCGCCACAGAGGACACGCCACCCGAGGAAAAACGGCCGGGGTCAACGGAGGTCAGTGGCGATGCCGTCATCCGACGGATAAATTACGCAAGGGTACAAGCTCTCTTTTCACAAAAAAGAAGCCCAAGCATCAAAAACAACTAACAGCGGCCGGCATTAAAATTTAAATTGCTTAACACAAGTCTGGCTCCCTATTCTCAGGGATGATCAATAAACCAGCGCCACTGTCATTTTTCTTATTTTTTCATCTTGAAATATTAATGCTGTGAGGCAAGACAATGGATGCTTAGAAGACAATTAAGAGTTTGTTGTTTGGAGTAATTCACTCAATTGAACACCTTTGAAAAACACACACACAAATACACATACGCGCACACAGACACGACCTAGACAAGCTGACAGGGGATGAAGTTGCATCAAACACAGGAGCCTGTTCCATCTGGGGGACAATAACAGTAATCTCATTTTCATCTGGGTAGACTCATTATTGCATTAGACAAGCGAGCCTTGAGTGTGTGTGTGTGTGTGGTTGTGTGAGTGTCGGCTTCTCAAGTTGCCCACTATCTGGGTCACTGTGGCTCTCAATCTGTTCCTCACTTCCACAGCTTTGATTGTCTCATCCCATTTAGGTCAGAGCACTTCTACCCAACCCCACAGTGGAGGAGAACCACAGTGCTTTACACAGACAGAAAGAACAGACCACCAAAAGGAGAAAGACAGTAATGAAAAAGAAAGAGATAGATAGAGAGAGGGGGAGGAATATAGAGAGGGAGACTCCAAGGAGAACCTCAGCCCAGAAAGAGCTGAAAAGAAGTGAGTGTTAGAGAAAAGGAGAAAAGCATGGATGAGTCAGATGGCCTTGGCACTCCTTCTGTCTGTGCTTTAATATTGTGTTTTATTGTGTCAACCATCTTCAGCTTCCTCCCTTTCCTAAGGTCCTGCTCTTAAAGACTGTGGAAAAAGCACAAGGCAGACTAGATCAGATGCATGTGTTGCTCTTTTTTAAACAGCATAGGTTATTACCATGTGTAGTAATGCAGTGCTGTTTAAGTGCGAGCGAATGTGGGCCGTTATCCCCCCATGGGGCCAACCATTTTAGAGAGGCGATTTTTCATGCTAAGCATGCGAAAGCTGCACAAACAATACAATAACAAACACCATTATTCTCATAAGTACCTTTAATTATCACCCCCCGAAACACAGAACAAGGGCTTTGGGACCAACACTTCACAGAAGATGTCTGCTGAGAAAACATACAAGCAGACGAAGCCATTTAAAATGCCTCATCACTGTCAATTCTCACCAATTGAGTGTCTCTCATTTCCAGCAGACAGACTCCTTCTCCTTTCTGTTTAAAAATTTACTATTTCCCCACTGTTTACACCTTCATACTAACATTTATTTCCTACAGCAAGAGGTTTACATCTTCTCCATCACCCCCATCCGCCCATGATTGACACCACCCAAACTCCATCTGAATGCAGATCAGAGTCCTCCACATGTGTGCATTCTGAGGCCCTCTTTCCATATCCATCTCTCCCACTTGATTACTTATGCAAATTCTGCCATCAAAGGAAGGGGCTGTACCCTGCAGGCTACCCTGAGGCATGACAATTCTGCGTTGGGAAAAAAAAAAAGAAGAAGAGGGGACTGCCTTGCCCCGAACCACATTTTTAAACAAGAATAAAAACGCAAGAATGCAAATGAACAGCAATGATTAATCTTTTTCCTGTCTTCATTTTCAGCCAGTGAAAGCCTTGGCGTACTGTTTCTCCATCTGTGCTTGCCCACTACTTGTCCTATTTCTATTCTGCTGGAGCGTGGTCAGTGGAGGAATGTTAGTGCAGACAGCGGGCGTTGGCCGTGCTGGCTCGCGGTCTCGTCCGGAATGACAGGTGACCGCTGTTATCCCAAGCAGAGTGATCTTATCCACTCGGCAGGTAAACAACACGAAGGAAAACACAAACAAACAAGACTCTCGTCGAGAGCAACTCAGCGTGTCTGATGGGAGAGAGCAAATACAGCACCTTCACACTGTGACTGTGTGTGTGTGGCTGTGAGAGTGTATGTGACAGAGAAATAATATGTATGCCTGTGTATGTGTGTTTGTGTTTATTTGTGTGTGTGAGTGTGAATATGTGAGGGACAGGGCTATGTGTGCAACTGTGCATGTGTGTATGTGGCTGTGTGTCAGTGTGTGTGTGTGTGTGTGTGTAACACAGCACACAGGCCCAGGTCCAGCTTCTGGGTCATTATCCCAGCATCACTATCTGAGATGACCAGAGGAGGCGGCGGGGTCGGCTACTGAGCGCCGCGAGATGAAGCTTGGCCCGGCGTCTGCTCTGGCACTTGTTACGGGCGCTCCGTGGCACAGATGGCACTGTCAGGGCACATGCCATCTCCGCGCCCAATGAGTGCATCTGCTGCTGGGACTCACCTCTCGCCTCGGCCCCAGCCCCGGCTCCTGCAGAAGAGTCACTCAGGTCTGGTGGGGGGACGCGTTAAACGCACAGCTACTGCATGAGCCGCGATACGATTCTGTCTCTGTGTGTGTGCATGTTTGTGTGTGTGAGAGAGAGACAGAAAGTGTAGAAAGAGATCTAGTGTATTTTTGTGTGTAAGTGTATGTAGGAGAGAGAGGTAAAATGTGTGTGAGTGTGTACATGTATGCAGGGCCAGCTCTCTGATCTAATTTGAGCGCTTTGCTATGTTGTCCACCCAAAATGTCTTCCAGCCCACCCAAGTGTAGTAGGCTAGAACCAGCCCTGTGAGTGAGTGAGTGAGTGAGTGTGTGTGTGTGTGTGTGTGTGTGTGTGTGTGTGTGTGTGTTGAGACAAGGTACCTACTCTAGCATGAAACAAAGTCATGTACATTCTGCATTACGTTAGCTGAAATATTTATCCTGCACTGGTCCACACTATTGTTCTGCTCTGTTATCCCATTATCGTAAGCGGAAAAGACAGCGTGCACAGCTGCTGTGCTTTCTGCATATTTCATAAATACCTCCCAGCTCTGTAATGAAAGACTGTGAGGTGACAAGATGATGACACTGTGTGCTGTTGTGACAATACGCCATTACGTCTGATAAAACACCGAAATAATTCCCATTTAATAACCACGGCGTATTTTCCGCTAACGCTGTAATTGGAGAAATTCACTGAAAAGGCGCCGCTTTTACTTCAGAGAGCAGAGACGTGCGATAGTGTAAGTGTGCTCGTTTTTCAAGCAGGGCGACACGACACGAAGGGAGGGATAGAAAGGTAGGCTACCAAGGAGTATCTTGGAAGATGAATAATGCATGAGAAACTCCTCATATCTTTTTTCTCTTTGGAAAGGGGGGGGGGGGGGCGGACAGTGACGTTTCCTTACTTCTTCGTTTCACTGTGTGCATGTGTGTGTGCGTGCGCGCATGTGTGTGTACGTGCATGTGTGTGTGCGTGCGCATGTGTGCCATTTCCGGCTGATCCCGGTGCCAGTGTCACTCAGTGCTCATTATCCCAAAGCGCAGTGACATTCCACTTAACTCCGCCGTTCCCATTACGGCTCCATTCCCTCTGCCAGGCGCAGCCTCCATTGCCCTACGGAAATCGGAAGCGCTCACGGAAATATTTTCCGAAAGGCTCTCATCACTGTCGCCCCCATCAAAAGGCCCGACAGGGAAAAGCAGATGATAAGACGATCATTTAACATTCCATGCTGTCTGTCCACACTGTATTCCTGGAGAACTCTCCTAGTTAAATTCGCCCTGTCTGTCTGGCTAGCTTGCTCGTTGGCAAGCTGGTTGGCTGGCTTGCTCTTGCCTGGTGGACATTTTCTTTAAAGAGCACCGTTCTACCCGCCCTGTTCAGCCCACCCCTCCTGCCCTCCACACTTGTCCCAAGAGCGATCCTCACTCAAGTTAGTATTGATTTGTATTCAGCTAAACATATTCCAGATGACTGATGCGGCTAGTGTTCTGCCGGCTGTTTGCGCCGAACCAAGCTGTTCTCATTAGCCTCTGGAATGCGAATGGCTAAGTGACTTTGACGGGCGCTATCCCTCCGACACTCTTTTCTAATGGAAAGCTATCGATGTTCCCCTCTAAATGTAAAAGAAAAAACAGGTGCCACAACAAAGTCACCAGTGGTGTACTTATGTGTAGGCCTTATACACACACACACACACACACACACACACACACACATACACACACACACACACACACACACACACACACCCTAGAGGAAACCAATGAACCGAGCTGTGTTTCAATCCTTTCATTCATTTGTAACTATCTATTAGCAGGCAACCCGCTGCAATCTCAGCCAGTCATTCAGAACAGAGCCCATTCTCTCTGACATCTATCTTCAGGCGCACCAAAACAAGCCCAGAAACAATAACCATTTCTACCGGAGGGAGGAAGGGAGAGGTGAACTGCACAGCAAACAGTCTTAATAATTAACACACATAGAGACAGGTCTGTGCCTCACTCAAACAACAACCTCCACTTTTACACACACACACACACACACACACACACACGACACTACACATACACACATACAGTAATATGCCCCCCCAACACACACACACAGATGGACAGACCTATAGGACGGTTAAAAATGTTTGTCTTTCTCTTTCTCTGTACGCACTAAACCAGATGGAATTGATGAGAACTTTCAACCCTTCCCTGTGGGGTGAGCAGGAGGGCATGCGCCATAGTTTCAGGTTCACTGCGTGCAGCTGGTGACCCGAACAACCCAAATTACCGCTGTGCCGCAGTTAGCTCAGCTGTGCAATAGCCTGTCAGATCTCAGCATTCCGCCACAGGCTTAGACGAGATCTATGTCTTTCTAGAGACCTACAGAAATAATTACACATACCTGTAGCTGTGTGTGGAGATGTCTGAAAATCTCTGAGAGAATGTGTCTGTGTGGTGGTAAAACCTCGGTGAACCAGAGGAAATGAACAGAGGAGAAGAGTGAGGAGAAGAATAGGTAAGAGTGAAGAACAGGGAGGGCAAAGTTCAAGACATGGCCAGGGACATAGGGTGGAGATTGACAACCTTAGGTTAAATATCACCACGGCCATGCCCAGAGGAACAGTGGCAATCAAGGCAAAGTTCAGCTTTCTACATTGAGGTTGTGCAATCCCGTTTCAACAACATGAATTCCAATCTTGTGAAATTCTGAATTCAGTGAAAATTATTGTTGATAATTATGTAACCAATGTGCAATAGACAAAATCAACAATCAACATTCAAAGCTACAATCTGCAGTTTTTATAATATTAGAGTTGTACAGTAGCTGGAGGAAGCTGTAGGCTACAATTCAGGATATATGATAATTTTAAGAGAAGTGCTTTATATTCAATGCCCAGTCTCACTTGTTGATAGCTTGTGAACACTATAACAAAGGCTTCCAGTGTTTGACAAACTAGTTTGCATAGATGAAAACAACTGTAGGCTAAATATCAATTGCATTTATACTGGCATATATTCACATTTGACAATAATATGTACAAACCATGTTATGTTTACCTTTCCACATCATAGCAACTGGAAATATGTTGCTGAATTCACATGTGAATTCATTTTCACAGCAACATAGAGCTTAGAACAGCTTGAGACCAGCAAACGGAACACCAAACAGACACAACATATTCATAAATGATCTCCAAGAAGGCTAGCTGCAGTAGGCTAATCAGCTAAAGGTGGCTTTCACATCATTACTCTGTATACATTCACAAAGATGTTCCCATAAATAGTGCAGCCTATTCCCCTAACTCCTATTTCCTTCTCTGTCCATCCATCTCCATCTAAATCTCTTTTACATCCCTTCTTTCTCTTTTTCTCCCTCAGCTATCTTATTTACAGAGCTGGGGATGTGTATAATATCAAACATTGCAGCAGAAACTTCAGGGAATTCCTGACTTTTCATGTTTTAGAAGGAAGTGCGAGAGAAAGGGAAAAAAACGGAGGATGAGAAAACGCATTCATCTCTCTGGTGACTTTGCCTTGTGCCTTGTTCCTTTCTCAGATGTAAAATTGGACTTGCGCAGTCATTTATTTTCTCATGTTTCCTTCATGTACAGATGAAAAAAGGGGAGCGAGCGCAAAGCGACAGTCCTTTCTTGTCAGCGTGCCAAATGCCCTTCATTTGCATTCTGTCCTCTGTGTTTCGTAATGAACTCTTCGCTTTTCTTTTCTTTTTTCGCTGGCTGACTTCTGCCGCCTCTGATGTTAGGGGAGAAAAGTAGGGGTTTGGTGACACCTAACATTAGCCCTGTAGGCCTGCACCTGATCTGAACGTGAGTTCAACAGAGCGCTCCTACAAGGAGGGCAAGTTTGGATGTCAACGCAGAGGAAGAGGAACAAAAATGCAAGACTTTTGTCAGAGAGGTACAAAAACAGAGAAAAACAGAGAGTTCTGCTACACTTCTCTAACTAAAAATGGAAAAAGAAATCACCAGTGAAGTCAAAAAGGGAACCAAAACATTGCCTGAAATGATCGCCAGTGCCTGAAATCCCAAGCTCAAAAATAGGGAGTGAATTCTCCAGGGTGGTAATAGAGCAGGTTTAATGAGGGATGCGATCATCAATTATTCAAAACATTTAATCATGATGTCGCATGCCGCCATCCGATAAACAGGCCTCCTGACGAGAGCAACCTCACAAGGGTTGTTTTTGCAGTGGGAGCGGGCGAGACGGACGCACTTTTCGCACGTTTCCGCACCATTTCTTGATACACAGTTGCACAGTTCTCACTCAAGCAGCGAGATGAGAAACAAAAGCACATCTGCCTTCACTTGTCAAGTCAAATTGTCCCTGCACTGCACTTGTTTGGTTTTAAATTATGGAAATTTGGCAGTGGTGGGCTTTTTTCTGAAGTCTGCAGCAACAGCATCTGAAAACAACATGTTGTGGAGGGGGAAAGAACAACAGCAACAACAAACTCCATTACCTAGTGGCCCTGTGTTCAGCTGATATCCTGAGATGGGATGTAACGGTGGATGTAACAATGCAACGTGAATCGGCTAAATGTGTGAAGATTACAACCGGTTGAGATAAAAAATTAATCGTGATGCAATTTTTTAACAGAATAGGGCGTAATCTGCTTTTGATTTCACTTGTTCGAAGACAAAACATGAATATCTCGATGATTGGCAACAATAGTAAAATTAAAGTCTGACTGGACAAAAGAATATTCTAATTTAAAACAACCTCATCAGGGCACCTGAATACATTTTAACTGGGACACTTACGTGACAATGAGTTCAGACCCTGCGTTCCTCTCGGTTTATAAAGGAATATGTTTCAGTCATAATTTGTCTGCAGCTTATTGTGTTAAAACAATTGTGAGAAAATCGTATCGTGAACATGAAATTGTACCGAATCGTACCGAATCGTACCGAATTGTGAGCTGAATGTATCGTTACATGCCTAGTTGTTAAGGATGTGGTAATCATCGTTAAGGATGTGGTAATCGTGCGGCTCAGACATGGCCACTGGCTCCCTGGCACCTTACTCCACTTTCACAGATAAGCCAAACGGAAACAGCAGCATTGGCTCATAGCACTTTGGCCCCATAAAGGCAGCCAGGTCACGCCTGTTGTATTCTGTTGGGTGACCACGCTGTTGTGTCATTAAAGACCAACACAGCTGATTAAAAATGGATTATCAATCCATATCTGATCGAAGCGAGCCCTATACATCCTCTCCTACATACATTGATTGGACTGACATAAAATGGACACCCATAATGTGTGCCGTTAAAAAATGTGTAATCTGATGTGAAATGACAAAGGAAAACGCTGCATAGTGCATCTCTTTTGAAAAACGAATCATTTCCGATTCAAAGTAGTCAGCAGATATGTGGAAGTCCTGCAGGAAAGTGGAAAATTGCCACTGTCTCCTAATCTGAAGTCGATAACAGATGGTTAAATATTTTATGGAGAACCAAGCGGATATAATTGGTTTGCTTAAAGAATACTTTATCACTGCTAGTTGCGGAATGTTTAACCTTTGCCTCAGAGCATGTGGCTAATGATTAGCAGGCAGGCTTGTGATGGGGATCAATCACCCTGCTCATTTGAGACTTTTAGATTCATTTTCAATTTCCACGCCGTTTGTGACAAGAACCAGCTCAGTTTCTCCCTCTCAGGAGGAAGAGAGGAAAAGAGAGAGAAAGAGAGAAACAGAGAGAGTGAAAGAGAGAGAAAATGGAATTGATATCATCTCCCCCAGTACCCCTTTCCTCTCCAACATTTGACTGTTTTTAATAACAAAACCGTCCAACAGTGACATGCTGGAATGGATAAGCAGAGAGAAAAAACTCTGTGCTGTTGAACACAAACTCAGACTCTGCTTCTAGCTTTTTATTCAAGGCGTGTAAAACCCAAAATCTCATTTATGTTTAATTCACACAAAGGATGATTGAAAATCAGAATATTATATATTCCGAACACGCAAGCACCACTAGCAGATTTGATCTTGATAGTTCCAAAAAGCACTGTTAAGTTATTTACAGTTGAACCCTCCAGCCCCCAATACCCCCACACACACACACACACCACCACCACCACCAACAACAAAGCACAAGGGAAGTGATTGGAGACCGAGCTGGATCTGTGTTCTCTGCGAACACAAGTCATCTCTACTATGGCTTTGCATCTGGATCAAGGTGTTGACCTGATCTAGCACTGATCTACTAGACCAGGGCCAGATCAGGGCTTAACTAAAGCCAGACCAGAGCTAGATCAGAGCCAGATGAGGACCAGACCAAAACCAGACCAGTACTAGACCAGAACCAGGGCTAGATCAGAACAGCACCTGAGGTAGATCAGGACCATTCTTGTGCTAGACAACAGCCAGATAAGGGCAACTTTAGCTGCTACCTGCTAAATGTTATGACTGTGCTGTGTCTTCTCTAAACCTTGGCTTCCTCCCCAGCTCTACTGTAACTACCTGGCAAGATGGAAGAGTATGGTGGGGTATGACTGAAATGGAAAGGAACATTTATAATTCAGTGCAGTACAGAGTCTAATGCAAATGAAGTGACGAAAACACAACATTAATGCAAAATGAGGTCACGGCAAAGAAATGCATGCTGCCATTAATGCAGCCTGATGAAATAGCCGCACCACTGGGGTAATGAGTCAAGATTATTACTGCACAGACAAATTTAATCTGCGTGAACATGCAGACTATGCCATATGTGCTGTGTGAGTGTGTGCATGTGTGTGTGCGCCTGTGTGTGGTTGCATGGCATTTGTAGCTGTAGCTCTGTGAATGAATCAGTAACTGTAATGTAGAAACCTTTGTGTTTATGCAAATGACAGACTATGCCAAACAGATCTATAGAAAGAGAGAGAGAGAGAGAGAGAGAGAGAGACAGAGACAGAGAAAACAGTGCTTCCTCAAAGAGCATGGAGCAGGCTACTATGCTAATAGATGGTAGGATGTGATACGCTCAATCCAGCCAGTCACTTGCAGATTTTGGTCCCCCAAACGTTAAGATCAGATGAGTGTCCTGGTTCTGGCTCTCTAGAGCGGCACACCACCAGCCAGCCATTAGCCCAGTGGCCCGCTGCTACTTCAGACGTTACTAACACTCAGTGGCTTCCACCAGAGAGCTAATGCTGGAGCAAAACGAAGACCAACAACCCATCACTTCCTCCCTCCCTTTCTGGTCGTCTGGAGAATCATGCTGCACTTAGGACTCCACTGGAACACAAATATTATGACCATGGAAGACTGTTGCTGAATAACAACCCATTCACAGACAGACATATATACGCACACAAACACGTACACACACTGACAAACACATATGTCAGCCCCACTACCTGAGATAAGGGAATCATTATTTAGCATTAGCAGCAGCTGGCTACGTCAAGGGACCCAGAGTTGCATTAGCGGGCTCTCCGGTCTCTGCACTGAAAGCACAGGTAGAGAGCAGCAACCTATTACTAGCACACTTACACCTCTAAGCACGCTAATCCCTCCCAGCATAGCAACTCACACACTAAACAGCACTAAGAATCTGGACCTGCTGTACAGAACACACACACACACACACAAATAGGCACACACACACACACACAGAGACACACACACACACACACGGATTTCACAGTAATACCCCAGAGTATCCTGGCAGCATTACTGTCGTTTAAATGCTGGCTAATCCCTCCCCCTAATACTGTAAATACAGTAAGATGTGCTGTTTAGCTGGATATTAGCGCGCCCCACGGTAAGCAAGGCAAAAAGCACACTGCATTTATTGACTAGGATTATTAAACAGCGCCAGGCAACACACGGCCAAATTTCTCAACATCACCCACTCCTGTGAGCTGACTAGGGAGGAATGCCATTTAAACAGCCACAAACAGGTAATCTGTGGAGGTGTGATGAGCATTCTGCTTCAGCAAGTTAATGTGATTAATTGTGATGATGTATGTCAGGCAAAGACCAAAGAGTTTTCTCTCTTTTGGAAGCATACCACAGATGCGTATCCTCTTTATCCATGATACTTCACAAAGAATCCAGAGTTAACACCCAAATGCATTGGCAAGCTCATCTGGGCATGTCTAGGGCTAACACGAAGAAGGTGGACACACAGGCCAGGGGGTTTGGTATGTTTCTTTTCCTAACTGGGGCCATGACACCGCACACCAAGTGGTCCAGGGCCTCCTCTGCCTGTTACCCTTTTTCGAAACCAGCTGGCCCTTAGTCCCCACACCCGGGGACTAGTCTCCGTTTAAGAAGCCAGCGGCTAACGCTGTTTGCATGGCACAAGCTCCCTCCGGAGAGACACCCCGCAGATGTGTGCTTTGGAGAGAGCAGAGGTTGACTTCCTGCTTTGTGTTCCTTCCTCTTCCTCCTCTCCTGGTGCGCAGGCCTGGTGGAGGCCGAATGTTTTATGCATGCCAGTGTTTATCTGCATGAGTAGAGGGCTCGGAGGTGAAGCAGACACAGCAGAGGGGGAGAATAGATGGGTGTGTTATGTATGTATAAGGGAGAGAGCTGATCTGGCCACGTAGCTCATCTATTTCAGCTTGTTCGCTGTTCAGGGAGTTTCGCTCTGCAGACATCAGCCCACCACCTCTCTCTCACTCTTTTTTTTCTCTCTCTCACACACACACACTCACACTCTCTCACACACACAGACACACACACACACACACACGGCATTATTTAATGCAAACCATTCTCTGCTTTCCATTACTGTTACCCCACATCTCCCACCTTCATCTCTCCCTCCCTCCCCCTCTCTCTCTCTCTCTCTCTCTCCCTCTCTCTCTCCTTTTTAGTGGAGAGCTGTGAGGATTCTTATCATAATGGATGCCGGTATGCCACCTCTTCCATAGCTACTGTTTTTCAATTGATAAAAAAGGAAATGGATATAGAGGTTGGAAATAATGTGCTGCTTCATGCACAGGCATCTCTGCATTATACGCTTTAGAGTACACAAGCCTAATGGAAGCATCTGCCACTGCCGGCTTCCCTCTCTCTCCTTGTGACAGCTCTGAAAACACCACACATGGAACACCACACACACACGCATACACACACACACACACACACACACACACACACACACACACACACACACACCATCATGATTCAGTCCCATATTGAACCTGGCGGCAGAGAGGGAAGATGAAGAAAAGCTGTGAGGGAACTCCTGTCTGCTGCTCCCCACCTTTGGCAGCTCTGCTCCGCACCCTCACTGTTAAGAGTAGTCTTTGGCTTCACACAGCCATCTCTGCACTAGCTCAGGCAATTATTCATGACTATCAGTCAGATGCCAGCGCATACAGTATGCACGGGAACAACAGGCTTCATAAGCATCACACACACACACACACACACGCACACACACACACACACACACGCACACACACACACACTCAACATGTGCGCACACATATGCACACACACCCATGCTTAAGAATATCATGTTCTGCACAATTAGTCCTCGATGGTCTTTA
>NW_027468576.1:15786118-15824675 GCF_046254945.1 Alosa pseudoharengus | reverse complement strand
CTCTCTCTCTCTCTCTCTCTCTCTCTCTCTCTCTCTCTCTCTCTCTCTCTCTCTCTCTCTCTCTCTCTCTCTCTCTCTCTCTCTCTCTCTCTCTCTCTCTCTCTCTCTCTCTGTCTCACATACACACGCACACACACATTACACAAACACACACATTACACAACATGATGGCCCCCCAGTACACACATTGCAAAACTCTGCAAATACACATACAATGGACATAATACTACACATAAACACACAAACATGATTGAGAATTACACACACGCACGCACACACACACACACACACACACACACACACACACACACACACACACACACACAGAAGGATGGACAATCTTGAGTGTACGGCAGTGTCAAAGTCTGTCTGTGTCGGCGAGATGAAGAGCCTGGTCCAGATTGGGCTGTTATCGCTCTGACAGTGTGGGCTAGCACTTTCATATCGCAAAACTCCAACAATGAAAAAAAAAGGAAATAAAAAAGGAGAATAAAATAAATAAATATAGAATTCCTTGTCCCCTCGCCACTCTCTTCTCCTCCACCCTCTTCAATTTCTGACATGTACACAAGCGGCCCTCCTTTCTGTGGTGGATGATAAGAAGGAAAAAAATAGACACACGCGCAGACGGATCTTCCCTCTCTGGTGGAGCCTACACGAGGGGAGCAAAGCCAAGTCATTTCCTACCCAACATGCTCGGGAGAGTAGTAAGGAACGGGGAACGTGTAAAAAGCAATTTTGTACAGCCAGATGCATTGTGATCCCCGACCAAAAGAGCAAGCCACACAGTGCATTTGCCACGCAGCCATTCACCAAACAGAAAAAAGGCCAAGGCTTGGTGGCTCGGGCAGAACTGGAGCCGTGTCGGTTACTCTCCGTATGAGGACATGAAAAAGAAAAAAAACAGGGTTGAAAAGGAGGCTGTGACTGAAGTCACAGATATGGCACTCTAATGATGTCCCCTAGCTGGCCCTGTCTGACTGAGTTACTATAACCTCATTCCACACACCGGGGGACCTGTTCTCTGTGCGCTACATCAGGTTGAATTCCATCTTTTGATCGAACCCCCTCTACCACCACTACCACCACCACCTTCATCAAGAACAGGGCCAATTGCTTATGAATGGTTCATGAGAGAGAGTGTGTGTGTGAAAGAGAGAGAAAAAGAGAATGTTAGGAGTTCAAGTATATAGAGAAAAATAGAGAGACGAAAGAGGTTCATTCAAATGAGGGAGGATTCTTCCTCCTTTTTGGGAAGAAAACTTGTTCAAAAAGAATGAGAAGCAAGAGTTAAAGAGGGGGAGAAAGGGAGAGAGAGAGAGAGAGAGAGAGAGAGAAACAGAGAGAGAGAGAGAGAGATGGAATGATGAAATGGTAGCTCTGGTTTGGGGGGGTAGGGCTCTGCTCGCTGAAGCATCTGTCAGCATGGTTGCCTGCTCCTTCCTCCACCCAGCGCTCCTGGCAGCCAGCTGAGGCAGGGAGCGCCATGACGAGCCCGAGCCCAACTTGGCTGCTCCTCTCCTGGGGAGGAGTGCAGAGGATGCCCCCTGCACGCTCCAGATGTTCCCCTGCAAAGGACACCCCTGGCAAAGCACGGAGGAATGACACCACACACACTCCACACACTCATCTCTACTCATGCATATTATACCATTAGAGTATAGGCTGTGAGCACACACACACATATGAGCACACACACACACACACACACACACACACACACATTGTAATTAATAAAAGAAGGGGCCCTGACACACATAGTGACAAACCCCAATAGTACCCAGCTTCATACACAATTAACAACGAGAAAGAAAATGCACATGTTAAGACACACGCAGACACACACACACACACACACACACACCAACAAATGCGGCACTCATGTCAGCACACATTTGTCACTCTGTGTTTTCATTGCCAGTAGGTATCCAGCTGGACAAGCTCGGAATGAATATTCTATCAAACACTGCCCAGAGGGAGAAGGGATTGAGCCAGAACGCAGAGCAGTAGTACAAAATCTCCACTGTGTGACAATACCAACATCAATTTACAAGACAACCCAAAGGCCAGTCAAATATTTGGCTGGGATACAATGTGACAAATTTCGTTTGAGGGTCAATTTAAAAAAATTCTTTTCAGGGGTTCAGAGAAAATGTAACAGACTAGCTGATAATGGTAACAGGAGAACTCTTGCCCATACGGATCATTTCAGATGAGCATGCTGAGTGCCAGGTGTGGATGTGAGCTAGTTGAAATGCAGACTTTGTCTCCATTCACCCCCAGTAGCATTAGACTAAAGTCTAAATCATTAATGTATGGTATCTTTCTCAACTCTTCTCCCCACTCCCCACACAAAGATAGATAGAGACAGATAGAAGAGAGAGTATGCAACGTTGGCGGGGGGAAAAGTGTCAAACCATACCTCGGTTACAGCATGACACCCATTCTGACAGCCAGGACCCTCTAGGTAACAGCGTCTTTATCCGATTTCTCAAACCTCTTAACCATCCACCCACACCACCATCCCCCCATTCAACCCCCCACACACACTTCCTTCTTCCTGGAACCCATCGCACATCTCCCCCATCTCCCCTCTTATTAGACATAAACCAATTTCAGCCCAGACACTGAAGAGCCACTGGGGAGGGCCTAGGAGGCCAAACGCGCATATTAACCCACCAACTCCAGAGGCACATCTCTGAGATAAGAGCACAAAAAGCAAGTCAAGTCAAGCTAAGGGATGGCTGAAGATAAAATGGCATTTCTTTATTTTATATATATATATATATATTTTTTTTTTGGTGAAAGTAGAACTAATTAGACACCCCCTTTTTTGCCGAGTAACAATGGAGGCGCTCGGCAGAGCAGAGGTCCTGAGGGAGCCATTTTGTTTCTTACTGGAGCCTCAGCTTCTGAGAGTCCTGGCTTATTCTGAGGCAACAAAAGATGGTAACAGAAAAGTGCTGGAGAGAACCAGCGGATGAACACCACTGGGAAATGTAGAATATCACAGCCCCTTTCACTCATGTGAATAACAAGCAGTGGCATCAACTCTCCTTTGTGCCCGTGGAACGAAGGAGTGTGTGAGACAAAAAAAGAGGTAAACCGCGTGGCTCTCTGGTACAAAAAGGCACAAAGGGGGAGAAAATAGCATACATTGTAATTTTCCTCTCTTCCCAATCTGCTTTCTATATTGGCATCAAATGTCGAAGGAAATGAGCAGCACCACTGGGGCCTTGCAGAGCAACAAAAATCTCATCCTAAATGAGGAAACTCCACGTCTGTCGACAGCATCCACACTTTAGTCTGAGTGTGTGTGTGTGTGTGTGTGTGTAAGAGAGAAAGAGAGAGAGAGAGAGAGAAAGAGAATTAATTTGCGTGTGCATGGGTGAATTTGCATGCCCGCCTGCGTGTGTGCGTGTGTGTGTGTGTGTGTGTGTGTGTGCATGTGTATGCCTGTGTGCATCACCCACTGTGCTGGGGTCTTGTTTGCGAAAATCAGTGTGTAAAAAGAAGTGAGTTAATTGATGTGCTAATACCCTGTGACTTCTGCATATGCCACCCTTAAACACAGAGCCCCCACTCCGTCTTTGTTTGCCAGGCAGGCACCACAACGCAATGCTGGGAAATCGTTCAAGATCCCCCCCCCCCCCCCCCGCCACACACACACACACACACACACCCTCTCCCGAGACCGAATTATCAACCATTGAATTTTTCCTTTTTTCTTTTTTTTTTGGTTGGTGGAGGAGGGCATAGGGGGAGGGACAGAAGTTGAAATCACTGAAGCTTTGCATTCCAGCAGACTTACTATGACAGATGTGGCGCTGAATGCCTGGTTTAGGATTTGAGGAGGTTGTGCTGGTGACGCGCTTTTTTTCCCCTTCTTCTTTTCTCTGCCCCCATTCCAAATGAAATTGAAAAAAATAATAGATGCCACCTTGTCTGCGTCTCGTACAGGTAATCTTCACTTCAAAGGCAAGATGGGAGGGGCCCCGGAGCTCCCTGGAGCAGGTTAGAGACCTACTCCGAAACGGGGTGGAGAGAGAGAGAGAGAGACAGAGAGAGAGAGAGAGAGAGAGAGAGAGAGAGAGTCACTGTGTTTTTCAATAGGAGGCGAAGAAACTGGGGAAGACCATCATTGAGGCGCTAAAGCCTACAGCTACTTAAAATAAGCTTCCATCTGTAAACAGACATGCTCTAAAATCCCTTCTCTCTTTCCCTCTTGCTGCCTCTCTCTCTCTCCCTCTCTCTGCCTCCCCCTTGCACTCTCACTCACGTAAATAGATACACACTTGCTCTTTCCCGGCAAGTGTATCCACACTATTTGAGGAGTCCATGATAATGCACTTCTGCGGGCTACTACTGAAATAAAAAAGAAATGTAATTTTCAATAGGGTAGTAGGGCACAATCTAATTCCAACATGACCAAAGGAGAAACCACACACACACACACGCACACACACACACGCACACGCACACGCACACGCACACGCACACACACACACACACACACACAAACACACATTCCACTGGCTTTCCTCTTCCATTGCCAAACCTCTGACTCATCCTCAGTCTCATCCTCTGAGGCGGCCATCCTTCCTCTCCAGCCCCATCCACCTCTAATCAAAACCCTCCAATCAACAACACCAGGCAGAGGAACACTAACAACACTTACACTCCTCAGTAATAAAACACCAGCGCCACGCTCCATGGGTCAAGTGGAAGGGCTAACCCCCCCCCCACACACACACACACACACACACACACACACACACACACACACACACACACACACACACACACACACACACACTCACACACACACACACACACACACACACACACACACTCCCCTCCACTATACCCAAAACCACTTATGAGGAATGAGAGGCCGGTGGCGGGTGCCATCTATGATATGGCTCTGGAAGCAGGAGAGGCATACTATAATTGAAAGAGAGGGTCATTTGCTAAATGAAAAGTACGCCGGGGCTAAAATCACATAAGGTCGCTTCCGCTCTGGAAGGGGAGGAGGAAGAGGAGGAGGACAAGGGCTGGCTCATTGTCTGAGCCTGGAGATTCATTGCACTGCGTTAAGTGTGAGCGAATATGAGCATTTTTTGTGAATATACATTTACTCTGTCTCTCTCTCTCCTCTCTCTCAGTGCCTGTGTGTGTGTGTGTGTGTGTGTGTGTGTGTGTGTGTGTTTGTTTGTGTCTGCATGTCTGTTAGTCTGTTAGTCTCTGAGTGCCTGTGTGTGTGTGTGTGTGTGTGTGTGTGTGTGTGTGTGTGTGTGTGTGTGTGTGTGTGTGTGTGTGTGCGCACAAGCTGCGATCTGCTGATGCGGATGTTTCACTTCATACCCAAATCCACAGGGCACAGACAGATTGTGAGTGTTTTAAGAAGATTATGGGCCAGATTAGCAGGACATCTCTCTGCCTGGGTGAGAGGGAGTGCCATTGCACTGCTCTGGCCATCACAAATACACACACATACACACACACACACACACACACACACACACACACACACACACACACACATATTCAAATCAATCAGCACAAGACATGCTCATTATTTATTTGAACTTGAATCTATTGCATGTTGATGTTATCCATAGATTTAGGAAAGAACATGGATAGGAATATCAAGTCAGGAATATCAAGTCCTTCAATGTCAAACAGGGCCATATTTGTCATAATGCTTCAATGTATTCAAACTAACGGCAGACAACTCGTCAGGCTACAGAATAAACATGCCCATGTCCTCCTGAACAAACAAATTAATTCTGTTGGGTCAACACAAGGTCCCTCTCTTACCGTATCCCCTCCTCATTTACTGTCCATCCATTCAGCATCTAACACAGATGAATAGGAGACACCAGGAGCATCATGACCACTAAATGGCACTTGTGGGGAGGTCACTTGATCAGTGATAAGACCACAGAGTCCCATTGAGAGGAATAATGAAGTGTCCTTCTTCAGAGGATCAACACGGCTGGACTGATTAAACCGATAGCCCTTAATCACGCCCCAATACCCCCCCCCCCCCCACACACACTGTTCACTTCCTGCTTCAGCTTCCTAACCAAGGCTAACTGTAGCAGCAGCAGTAAAGTGCTTTTCAATTCCAGCCAAAGAGAGACAAAGAACCGGGATGTGTGACCCTGCTATTAGCGCTAATGGTAATTACAGAGCTGCAGCATTCAGCCAGAGTGCAGCATTCTGTATTATCTTTTATTAGCGTGGTGGCTAAACAATATTAGCGGTAGCAGTGCAGCGCGCTAGCTCTTGAAGACCTCCACCACCACCACCGAGTTGGTTCTGTGGCAGCATAGCTGACTTTTAATTAGGGGAGGCTGATAATGTCACGCCTCGCCAAGGGATCAATGACAAGGGCCTGGAAGCGGGCAGTCAATACACAGAGCCAGGAAAGGGATTTCCTGGGGAGAGGCTATATCGTTCTCGGACGCTCTGGCGGTGACTGAGGTAAGCCACTCAAGTGCCACAGCAAACAACCCCCTTAACTACTCCAAAACTCCCAGGCAAGGCTACTGAGAAGGGAAAACTTAGCTCCCCATTTTCAGTTTGAATTTACCCATTACATCTCTACAAAATGTTCTGTGGAATGACTAGGCAAATACAAAAAACACATTAGTAGCCAGACAGTTCATTCTGGGGTTAACACAGGGGTTCTGATGTAGTGGCCTATCTATTTAAAAATGAATACAATTCTGTTTATGTTCAATGGTCCAAGGCTGGAGAAATATTGAATTAGTCAGATGCTTGTCTTTTTATTGATGTTTATTCATTATTCATGGATTGAACAACATGTGTTTAGATCAATCAGCTTCCCATATCAGTTACTGCAGATCAATCAAGGATGGCCTAACAGCAACACAGATCATAGCTTCTTCCAGGCGATGTAACAGATTTAATCCTGTGAGCAACAGGAACAACAGGTGTCTTATGCAGTAAAGCCCAGTGTCTTAAATGAATGATGTAAAACACAAAATCCTCAGAATCCACCAGACGAGATTCAAAGAGAAATACCAAAAGATTCAACCAGGATACACACACGCACGCACGCATATACACATACTATGCCTGGTATAGATGGGAAAAGGGGAAATAGCATGCTACTGCCTCACAGCTAGCATGCTACTGCCTCACAGCCTCTGGCTTTGCCCATCCACAGAGTGAAATTACGCAGCCTGTGACAACGTTTGCCAACAGATGCCTCCCAAGGATCTGCAGCCCGCCACTCTCCTGTCGACCCCAAATCAAACTGAGAATAACTAGCGTGAATGGGAGAGCAAGAGAAGAGAGCAAGACAATGTCGCCTTTGTGGGTTAACACTCACTATGCGCCACGTTTCTATGGAGACGCACCGTCACCTGCTGGGCTTGCTCAAGCTGAAGTAAATGGCCTTCCCGTGGCTAGGAACGTGGGGAAAAGTCCAGAAGACAGAGCACACACACACTCTACATTACACATTACACACACCACACACACACACACACACACCTGGCATTGCCGCCGCCCGCAGACTGATCCAGAAACACACCAGGGCTTGGTGAGCGGTGCCAGGGAGCAAGTGACGAACACGGGTCCCGCCTGTCCAAACCCTCTGGAAGGAGACAGGATGGAGAACAGGCTGGGGGTTCTACATCTCTAACCTCCTCAGCCCCAACCCCCAACCCCATTCACCCATCCACCCACCTCCCAATATGGGCCCACCACTCCGGGGCTGGAGTCTGGGGGTCTGCCTGCCAGACCTGTCAGTTTGAAAGACAGTTGCGGTTCCAGTTAACACACATTTCCACGCCTCTCTTAGGTCCTTAATACTGATTGTGGCCTATAGGCAAGAGTAGGATCAAACTCAGCCAGAAACATTTATGACCTACACCACTGACCTTTGAACTGTGACCGACATAGGGAAGCCTTGAGGCCCTTAATGATGGCAGGTTTGTGTTTGTTACTCGTGCTTACTGACATGTCACGATGAAACAGCTACCTGCTTGAAATAATAAAGCGTGAAATGTATGGGCCAGCTCTACGTCAGAATTGTTCCATATGGATGTCAATACAGGGGAGGGTGCATGCACAAACATCGTAATTGTGCAGTGAGTTTAAGTAAGCTTCGCTGTATTTATTTTTAAATTATGTAACAATAAAGCACCTTGTTTCACGACAGAAAGCGGTACACCGTGTACAGCAAAACATATGCCAGAGTACGCACGCGTATCGTAACAGTAGGGTACCGGGCGGGCACTCGTTGCTCTAGACTCCGGGAGCTCGCAAGGGTGCTCACCACCACGTTTGCTGCTCCCGGCGGAATCACGGCGAAGTGACATGCCGCAGTTGTTCCCGGCACAATCAGCCCGCCAGCCCCCTGCTAGAGTCGGGAGATCCACCCACCCCCACCCCTGCGACTAAAAGATCATAACCCCCCCACTACAAACAGCGAAACATAGCCCAAGCAATGTCTCGTGTCACATCAACTCGCGTGTAACGTAAGCATTTCGAACATAAGTAATGGGGCATGGTCCTTTCGTGTATTAAAAAACAACCAACCAAAACTATCACAAATAAGGTAGGCTACGAGTGCGTTTATTCATGGACAAATGATTTGTGGCCAGCCCGGGGGAAAGCGGCTCTCCCCGCGAAGCTATCTTCCACCACCGGGACGCTACGATTAATGCAGGTTTAAAATGCAGCGGAGCCCCTGCAAACTCAATCACCAGGCTAGAGTCTTCTGCCATCGTGACTCCAGTGCCATTGCCTACAACATATCTGCGCAAAAAGCTAACCAACTTCTTCCACATCATAGTTCATGAGATAATTCTTTAGCGTTACCTTTATCGTTTGAGCCCTTTCGACACACATCTACAGCAACAGCAGAGATGTGCCGCACGACGGAGTGCTTACTCAAAGCCCGGGCAAGACATTTCTACACAGCAGCTCAAGAGACCAAAAAGCACCGCGCAACCTCTGCACTGAGCTCAGAGCTCACAGGATAGCAAACCGAAAAACACAGTGCTGAATGCTGCCAATGGTACGATAACAATGTTTCATAATACTTTAATGTCGCCATAAACATTTGTATCCACAAATGAATCGATACACACCACCATTCCTCCGCGTTACCGAACAGTAAGCATGTCAATGCAGCAATTGCACTCACTGAATGCCGATTCATTTAAGAAGCGGGGCAGATAGAGTTAAAATTGAGATAAAACGTTGGCCGGTGCACATAAAGTATTCTTTCTGTGTAAAATGTAATGTTTAAAGGCTCTTCGACAACTTAATTATCTGTAAAACAATGTGCAATAGTAACTGATTCACTTATTCCTAACGTAGGCTATCAATCGACCATTTACAAAGATCAAAGAATACAACCGTTAAAACCTTTAAAATAAAGCAAGAGACACAGGTAGCCTAAATTTAATTTGATTATATATTTTTTTAAAGACTCTTTCAGTGCGGTCCATAGCAATGTGCACCTGCTACTGCTTGCTATATGCCTACCTTCAGACTGATGTGAGATTGTGCGGTTCCCATACTTCTCATAGTAAAAAAAATCCAGTTATATATCCCGATGCTCCGAGGTCCATACAGTTATAACCGTAATCCAGTTTCCCATTCCGGGGACATACAGACAAATCTGGACTACATCCTTCCCATCGCGGCCAAAGAGTGTCAAGATTTTTTTTGCGTTTCTTTTCGACCCTTTCGCTCCCTTCTTTCGCTGCTCCCGCTGAAGTTGCCTAGTTACCTCTCTCTTAGGGTGGCTAAAACCACGGATCCCACAGCCAATCACGAGCCCGAGTGCGCGTTAACCCGTTCTGCGCCGACTTGTCCTGATTTCTCGGTTTCAGGGGAAAACGCAAGGAGTGGGCGGGGTGACTGAGTAAGAGTTCCAGCACCGAAAACCAAGATGCGCAAAAGAAGATAAAAAGAAAAAGGGGAGAAGGGGGGTGCAATGCTTCTGAGCTGGATGTGTGGGTCTTCTTTTAAAAGCGAGGGTAAAAGTGCTGATGCACTGTCACAGTGGCGTTTGACTTCTTGTGACAATGACATCAATATAAGACCACAGCAAACAACCAAGCGGTGTCCCACATAAGGCGACTGCTTAGCTCCCTGAGCTGCAGAAGAATGAGGACAGAGTACCGACCGGCTGCCTGCCTGCCGCAAGCATCCACGCGCTCACCAGGACATACCTGTCAGTGATCGGGTTATAATTAAAAACCCTTCAGCCGCTTTTGTTCCTGAAATGATTAGTGATTGTGACGGGTTTGGATGGCAGTGGATGGTGTGTGTGTGTGTGTGTGTGTGTGTGTGTGTGGGGGGGTTGGGGGGCGTAGTTTAATTTTAACCCTGTGAGTCACCCCATCATGCAGGGTATTGATTTCAGCTCGGGCTGTCAGAGAGTGAGCGGCCGCCCACAGCACTGGAGCCTTTTCACTCTTAATCAAGGTTATGAGGCTGAGTCAGGAACCTGGGGTGTTCCTCCTCACTGATCCACATTCCAGGAGGGAGGGAAGTTGGCTAGATGGCCCCCCGCAGAGGGACTTTTAGACAGGGAAATACCTCCTTTATCACAGCCGAGCCAGTCCTGGACAATCTGCATCATACTCCCATCATGGAGGATGCAGCGCTTTCCTGTCTGTAGGACTAGTAGTGAGCAAATGTTTTGTTTGTACATGTACATGCAAGTATGTACTTGCAATTATTTGTGTGTGTGTGTGTGTGTGTGTGTGTGTGTGTGTGTGTGTGTGTGTGTGTGTGTGTGTGTGTGTGTGCATGCATGCATGCATGGTGGTGTGAGAACACTTGCCCATGCATTCATGTGTGGCTGCAACCAAAGATCAAATACAGCTAAAGGTATAAACAACAAAACAAACTGCCAAGAGGTGATTTATCCAAACCTCTCGGCATATGGTACACTAAATGACTCCTGTCAGAGTCACTCCATGTCTAAAGATGCAAAAGGGGAGAATATTAGAAGAAAACATCCATCCCCATTCCCCAAATCCCCACCCCACTTTTTCTCCCTCCCTCTCGCTCTCTCACTCTCTTCTCCCCTTCAACTCTGTGTAGTGTAGTGGGGTGCAGCATTTGCTGGATTTGGTGTGCAGAATGTGGACTCAATCCCTCTGATCTGAACAAAGAGGACAGAAATGTTCATCCCCTTGCCAGTTTTTTTCTCTCTCTGTCTCTCTCTCTCTCTCTCTCTCTCTCTCTCTCTCTCTCTCTCTCTTGTGCCCAGTTGTGCTTCTGCTGTTCTCTCTCATCCTTCTCCATGTATATTTCTATCTCATTTCTCTGTTTTCATCCTTTGCTTTTTTTGGGAGGGGGGGTCATTTGTTCTTTGTCTGTCTGTCTGTCCCACTATCTCTCCCGCACGCTCTCATCCACTCTTCTTCTCATTTTTAGCATCAACACCATGTGCTACTCTTGCATCTCTCTCTCTCATTTAGTTTCTCTGTTCTCTCCATTCTCTCTACCTCCTCCTCCATTCCCTCCCTCTTTCAGAGGCCACATCATGCATTGTTCCCACATTTTGTTTATGCCCAGCTGTTTCATATCCAAGATTTTAATCCCAAACCACACCCCTTTGTCCCCATATCTGCCTTGGCACACACACACACACACACACACTGAAAAATAGGATGAAAATGGGTCGAAGCTTTGGGTCATGATTGGTACAAAGATGCCCTGTAATATTTAGACCATGCCAATTGGGAGAATTCAATCAGACAGTCAGGGGAAGGGGTTGTGGCATTGCCAGTGGTTTCTGAAAGAAATGTTACATAGAACGCTACTAATTATGGGGTGCATATAGCCTTGATCTGGTCCTGATCTGGTATGTGGCATGAATCCGTGCCAGGCCAGGTCTAGATCTGTTCTAGAGCAAGCTGCCATCTGGGCAGTAAACACACACAGCATTTGGATACTCCACTGTCATTGTTTATCTCATTCTATTCACTTTAATATACCCTGCTTACATGTAAGCGTTTTTGGAGCAAATCTGATTATAAGCCACTGGGACTGGCACAAAGAATGACAATAAATAGGAAATGTATATTCATTAGGACTTCAATTCATTATCTCATGCCAGTGTTCATTTAATAGAGCGTTTAAATGCCATGTGGAACATGATAAAAACTGGCAAATAAAAAAGACAAACAAAAACATGTCAAACCAAAACGCATAAAAAAACACATCCACTCCAACATCTATCCACTGTGTCAGTAGCTCAGATCATAACTATGCATATATGTCATAATGGCAATAGGTGACATTCTTATGGCCAAGGTGGTTTCATCACATCATGCAGTGGCCATGGAGTTGACATTACTGTTGAATGGCCCCGTCAAAAGTAGCCGTCACACAGCTATGGGGTCCTTAAGCTCCATGTTTAAATGACATGAATAGAGATGAGCCCCAAAGGCAGGGCCGTACCCAAAATGCCCAGCTCACCTTCCCCATCTCGCCTCGCACGCTTGATTATCCCGTTAGACGCCGAGCTGAGAGACAGCTATCGATCGGTCTGGAGGTGAATTTTTGAAGAAGGCATTCTCATGCAGCAATGAGATTCCTCTAACCCTGACCAGGCTGTGACTCCGTGGAAGGGAGATGTGTGTGTGGTGTGTGTGTGTGTGTATGTGTGTGTGTGTGTTTGTGTGTGTACACACGCAAGGGGACTGTCAGTGCTAACCTTCCTCCTGCTGAAAGCTCATTTGTCATCGTACATCTAGCAGAGCGCTGCAAAGGTGAGGCTGACTGCTAGCATTGGTCAAGGAGGAGTTCAAAAGATGTGCAGCGATGGAAGGGTGGATGTGTGGAGGAATGAATAAGGGAATGACACTGTGGGTGAGATGAGAGGAAACAAAACTACACCGACTGACAGCCACTGCAGACAGATTACAAAGGGTTACAATGCAAATGCAGGAAGGCAGACAAAAGGTATTAGTGACTAAGTCCATGCTATGCCACATACCAATGTGGATACTGAATGAGCAGGTTTTAATATTGAGTTAGATGCACTGATAAACACTGCACCCACAGAGTTGCTCTTAGTTCCCCGGCAGCGGTTTCGAGGGCTCCCTCTTCCCTGGTCTGTGATGTATGACAATTCTGCTAAGCGAGTAGATCGCAGTTTTGACTGTGCTGACAGAGCGAGCGGGTGAGGCACAGCGTGAAACCTCTGTCTACTGTATCCGCTTCAGGGCAACCTCACACCACAACTCACTACTACAGCAGAGACTCAGCTCTCCACTGTTCTCTCTCTCTCTCTCTCTCTCCCTCCCTCTCTCTCTCTCTCTCTCTCTCTCTCTCTCTCTCTCTCTCTCTCTCTCTCTCTCTCTCTCTCTCTCTCTCTCTCTCTCTCTCTCTCTCTCTCTCTCTCTCTCTCTCTCTCTCTCTCTCTCTCTCTCACAGACACAAACACACACACACACACACACACACACACACACACAGACACACACACACAAAATTGAGTCGACAGAATCTTTGCTATAAATACAAAGGGCTGGATAGAACCCACGCCACCCGCCTGTGCTTCACCAGATGGAAATAACACACCTTGAACTTGGGGCGTAAATATGAACGTGGATGACAGGTAGTGTCTCGCTTATGGGACGAAGCAATAGCTCAGAGACGAAGAGCATGCAGCGCAGAAAATGTCACGCGTATTTACTCTATTCTCATGGCGTGGCTTTCGTTGGGGGATGCCCCCTAAGACAATCCATCTCGATTCATTAAAACAATATTGGAGACATCTCCCAAGGATACGAGCACTTGTGCTATGCGGCTTTAGGATAATATATTCTGTGTGGCAACTGGAGAATCTCAGCAGGAGAAGTCTCCATGCAAAGGCTCAGAAGGCAAAAGTCTGTGGCAAGCAACCCAGCAGCGTTCTCTCTCACTCTCTTTGTCTCTCTCTCTCTCTCTCGTTTTTTTGTGTTGCAACTTAATATCAGTGTTGACGCTTAACTTCTGACGGGATCAAAGAGCTGTCATCAGACTATTGTCGAACAGTGAGGTAAATCAGAGTTTGGAAACAATTGCACTGCACTCATTATTTGAAGATGCAGTGCAATTTGGGAAGTGTTGTGTGCCCTGTCAAAACAGAACCTTGAGCCGAATGCTGTTTACTTGATATGTCAAAATATGATGTCTCAACCCAAAGAAATCAGACAGAGATTTTTCGTAGAATCCAAAATGACATACTCCCCTCCCCTGGCAGTGACACTATTTTGTTTTGTTTGTTATGACATGCTATTGACCTTGCAGGCGTACTTGCTTGACTTTTCTAGGTTTGTATGTTTTATTTTTGGGAGAATACCATAGATGTCAGACAAGACAATTCTTGCTGCACTCTCTTGCCATGAATAATGCAGCGTCAGCAATTTTTAATGCCTGTTGTCTTCATTCATGTTTCACTACCGCCATGGTTCTACATAACCCTCTTTTGGACTCTTAATGAACCAGCCTTGGGCTCTGTCATGAACACACTGAGAAGCATGAAAGATTTATGTGACAGGCATATCATGCTGTCTGACCTCCGACTCATTCAGTTCAATAGAAATCTATTTCAGTCGTGTGTAATCTACTGTATCTCAGTCAAGTGTCCTTCATTAAAGTGCTTCCTCCCCTCAATTATTCACTGAAAACAAAACCCGTATGTACACAACCCTGTTGTCTGGACAGGCAACAGAGTTCACCAAAGTCAAAGTCAAGTCAAAGTTCATTATTCCACCAGGGGACTTTAAGATGCTGTAAGATATGAAGGCGGGGGTCTTTTGATTGACAGCTCAAGAAGTGGCAACCAGCTATTTACTGTGTTGATTATTCACGGTGAAGTGTGTGTTTCCTTTATGTCAAGACCACAATTTGAATGCAGTTGCACTTCACCTTGTGAATCACAACAGTGACTCTGTGAAACTGCCCCTGGCTTCGTGCCCATTACTTCAGTTATAAATAGAGAATAGGAAGAAAAAAACATACAGAAGTATGAAAATGAGAGAGCTGAAAACACCGCTTTTAATCTGTAGAGCAACCTCGCAATAGCAGTACGACCAGACTGGGAAGGGAGGAGAGAGAGGGGGCCTGTGGTACCAATGAGTGAAGATTCAGCTCTCAGTGTATCTATGGGACTGACAGCTTCGGTGGCATTTGAGCCTGGATCCTATAAAAAAAAAGTTACTGGATTTATCGAAGTTGAACATTTTTGGTTTCTACGCCAACTGTTTTATGGTCACTGGGAATTTTTGGTTGCCAAGATTGTCAGCAGATTTATTACGGCATGTGACACTCACACCTAGCTACGATGCATTAAGGACCAACCCACACATACAAAACAAGTGGGTCACATCACAAGAAGAGGAGGGAGTGTAGAGGAAGATGGAACAAGAAGACTCACCACAACTTCACCGTGTCTGGCTTCCATATCAGAGGTTCTTATCCCAATGGTTGACCAAACACCTGGGGAAAACAGAAGAGTAGACATGTTAACAGAGACCCTTAGCTACAGCAGATGGCATAGTAGTCAGTTAGGACACCCAGATCACCCTCTCTTTCACTCGAAAAAACAATATGGCTTGCGGGACTGAACCTGAAACATCAGTGGTAATGGTGGACCATGGAAAGAAATTTAAGGATAGTCCACTGGATTAGGCGAGTGTGAGTGCCACCATGTTTTTCAACCAAGATAGAAAAGTTCCCCAAGCTGTGTATTAAACCTTCTGTATGAAAATAGGATTGAATAACACGATAATACAGTCATATTTCACACTCATTATTATTCAAATGAGGCCACAATCTGTCCACTCTTTCCCATTGTTTGATTGTTTGGCCATTAAAACAGATTCTTAGTTGAGAAACAAGACTGCTACAGTACATGTGAATGTTCAGCTAACTAATGTAGGAATGCACACATAATATGCACACTACACACAAGCAGTAAGGGAATTTCACCAATGAGAACAGAACTATATATCAGACACCTCAGAGTAGACTCATTACACTGTGTGTGTGGTGAGTGTGTGTGTTTGTGTGTGTGTGTGTGTGTGTGAGAGAGTGTGAGTGAGTGAGTGTGTGTGTGTGTGTGTGTGATGTGTGTGTGTGTCTGTGAGTGAGTGAGTGTGTGTGAGTGTGTGGTGTGGTGTGTGTGAGTGTGTGTGTGTAAGACAGAATGAGAAAGAGAGCTGGAGAGAGACAGAAAGAAAGAAGTGGGTCAGAGAAAGCACATAGCGAGCTGTTCTCCTTTTAATTAACTCACCCAAATCATTCCTACTTGCAGCGTCTAATGAGTAAATACTACTGGAACAATAGGAGCATGCTGGGCCTATTGCTGCCAGATATAGGTTAATCTCCCATGGAAAAAGTGTCATATGGACAACACTGTCAATCGCAGCTGGAGGTTTGTGCTTGAAAAGGCCACTGATGGGTGAATTTGAGGGTAAAAAAATCAAGATCAGCTTCTGATGCTCTCATATTGAAGTAGTAATTTAAAAGGCTTGTTTAGGGTTTAAGCATAACAATAACAGAGTAAGTGTTTCGGTGGGAGAATGACTCGGAGGTTCTTTAAAAGCATGGCTAATGCTTTTATGTATAATGTTGTTTGTCGCTGCATAGCACTGGCGGTGTCCGCAGGGAGCATTTATCATACAGAATATTTAGTGTTCGCAACCCAATGCTCTTTGTTTTCAAAGGGAAAAAAAACTGTTCTTGTTTTACAATAGTCCTCAAATATAATCAAAACAACAGTCTTCAAAGTCTTCCTCAGCTAGTGTCCTTATTTCTGGTGGCTACGAAGATATTGAAATATTTGTGATAATTTATTAATTACCACCATATTTGCACGTGCTTGCAACCCAAAACTACACGTTCTCGTACATCAAAGGTCACTGCTTTCCAGTGTTGGTAACACAAAACATAATTTCTTTGCACATCTTTATACTTCATTCCCCTATTGAAATCATGTGTAAAGGCATGGCATATTAAATATTTAGAGGATATTCATTCCAGGCTAGCAGAACATGAAATTAATAAATCATTAACTACAAGCTGCAAAGATTGTCAAGATCTCTATCCCTTATAAAGCCAGGCTCTTTTATCATGTGTGCTGCAGTGTGTGTCCCCTCTGAATGTGAATTGCGGCCCAGGTTGAAGGACTACACACTCTGTGAAAGAGCCCGTCAATAGAAGGCTCTGAATGATGGCAATTTTGAATAGTGAGTTACGACCTGCCATTATCGCCCTGTGGTGAAAATCTATTTAAATGCAGGTGCAGAAGAGCAGCAAAGACATTATTACTTATCGCTGGGACTTTGGTCTTCTGATGATATTGTGGATGCAGAATGCCATTTTGTGGCCTCAGCAATGTGCGAATGTCCAATTCGGCGTTGCACGGCGATGTCAGTTTGTGCTAACGGCTAACTGTTAGCAGCACCATCCAGGATCCTCTCCATCTCCTCACCCATCCCTCATCCATCCCTTCCATCCTTGTCCTCTCAAGGACACAGATCGGACAGTCCGTGCCCCCCCCCGCTTGTTCTTAATTGTCCATGATGAGTGCTCCACACTTGAGCACACAGCCATCAGAGTCCCGCTGACAAGCACAGGGGCTAGCCTCTCTGACGCAGACAGGCATCACCTTCACGATTAATGGGTTTCCTCCACTTAGACGGAGAATGGAGGACGGAGGAAAACAACCAAATCCACCCACACACACATGCACACACACACACGCACACACACACACACACAGAGAGAGAGACACACACACACACTAATGCTTATGCATGAGCACACAAAAGGAGAGAAACAAGAAAACACTAGAGGAACACACCACTAATGACCGACTCCATCCAAAAGAGTTTAATTAGCGTCACACGCCGCTGTGAGCTTGCGGGCAATCCCGGCCCTGTGAGCATGTGTGTGACCACCCCTCTACACACACACATACACCACACTGTGGTCTGCCTCTGGCACACTGGTGCCTCTGTGGCGGTCCCAGCCTGCACTGGAAACCTACCACCACACACAGGAAGAATCGTCTTACTCTGTCAGACACACCTTTTGACTATCAGACACACTATTTCAGTGGGCCATTTTGTGATATTTATAATCTATACACACACACACACAAACACACACACATACAAAGGGAAAAATATCCTAAATGTGAATCAAGCACAGCTGAATGCACCCAACCCACTGAGTAAAAGAAGGTGTACCTTCAAAGGCAATAGAACAAGATTTAAGTCACCTCTCAAGTCATGTAATAAATATATCCATTTAAAAATACCACTGCATAAGAGATTACATTTTTCTGCACTGCAGTTTTTAAGGCTCTTAAAAACTCAACTGACTATTCACTATGTGTGAATCACCTTTTAATCGCTGTACAAGTTCACAAAATGCAATGTTAATGTAACTCAGTTACATCATTTGGCTGCTCTCAGACATCTCTCTGCTTCACAATTTAGCCTGCTGTTGAAACTAGCGGGTAGAATTATAAGGCCGTGCTTTACAGATTTCAGTACCAGATTAAACTCAAAACGTTAGTCAGTCCTTTATTATTGTTGACAATCTAACTCTGATTGTTAATACTCTGACTATTTACAGTTAGCAATACGGTTAAGACAGATAAAGTAGGATGTTTTAGCAGGTTTTTACCTAAGCAGGTCTAGCCTTTGCTGGAGAAGTAGTAAGTAGCCTATATTTTCCTTACATACAACCTATGCTTAGAATGCATCTCATTAACACCAGTGACCCTTCCAAATCAGTGAAGCGGGCCCCGACATCGAGGCAGACACGACCACTACCACCGCAGCCGCCCATGCCTCCCGGAGACAGGCAGACAGGGAGGGGAATCAGAGGCAAGAAAACTCTCTGGGAGCTGAAGTAATGGTGAGAAGCTGTCCAGAGTTATTTCTCATCCTCTTCATCTCGCCAAAGAGCGGAGAGACTATCCCTGCACCTTCCATTAATGTAGACGGAGCCTCCGAAGGCCGTGTAATTTATTGGATCTGCGGGCTTTTGCCTCCTCCGGCTTCGTCGGCTCGCCTCTCAAAAATTGGCACAGTGCCATGCCATTGCTACTGCTCCACCGCCCCCCCCCCCCACACAACCTTTTAAAGCAAGCCATTCCAGCAGAGGGGTTCGCATTAAAAAAATTAGCAGCATCACGGCATGCCTACGTTTTATGCTGTTATCGTGTGAAGATGAATTGCGGTTGGTACATTTAGTTGTTTTTCTTGCAGTTGCATTGCTCAAACAAAGCTAGGGAATGTGTGTGAAGATCTGTGATGACGGTCGTTTGCCCGGTCTAGCCTGCCTAATTTTGCAGACGGCTTATTTACAAACAGATAAGGGCGTGCAGGCAAATGGCGCACACAGCCCAGCCACTGATGTGATGAGAAACCCCCGCAGGAAAGCCAGAGGAGAGCGAGAGGAGAAGCGAGGAGAGGAGAGGAGAGGAGAGGAGAGCCAGAGGAGAGGAGAGGAGAGGATAGGGAGACTTGGCACAGCCGCTAGTCCCCCCTTTCTCTCTCTCTCTTCCAATTCTCTCTCTCATGCTGCCCCCGTCCTCTCCCTGCAGGCTAATTGAGCTGAACCGCGCCAGTGTAGCGCAGATGCCCTCCTGACTGCCGAGGAATGGGTTCGTAGGCCTGTACCACCCTGGCGTCTGGGCAGCGAGAGTGCTCAGTGAAATGGTAAGTAAATATATACTCAGGTAGTGTGTGTGTGTTTGTGTGTGTGTGTGCATTTGTGTTTGTGTGTGTGTGTGTATGTGTGATAGAGTATCTGTGTGCCTAAGTTTATGTTTGTTTATTTCTGCTTGTACAGAGGTGAGGGAGGGATCACATGGAAAATGTCAAACTGTTCACCGCTGAGTAAGGCGACTTTGAACGAGTTTAGCTGAGAAGGGGATTCGCAGAATACTGTATAAGCAAAACTTCTCACTATCTTTCCTCAAATCTGTTTGATCTTGCCTTCTACCACAGTGGTTCTGAAGTGTTACAACCATTTTGTTGTCTGAGCAAGGTTCTTACTGATACACAATTCAAAGTGAGGGAGGAAGTAAGTTAGCCAAGGCGAAATTAAAACAGCCAAAAAGAATGTTAGCCATGAAAGTCCGTCTGAACGGCAGGGTGCCTGATTCCAGTCTGGCAGAAATACGCCAGATACTTCAAAGGCATTTGCCCTCTATCAAAAGAAAAAAAAACACATATAATATATGATAGAAACAAGGCAGATAGATACATCACTGTTAGTAGGACAACAAATCTACCAGCTTTGGGGCAGCTGTGGCCTACTGGTTAGGGCTTCGGGCTTGTAACCGAAGGGTTGCCAGTTCGATCCTCGACCCAGTAGGAAAAATGTGGGCGGGGGAAGTGGTTGAGCACTGCTCTCCCATGCCCATATCCACGGCTGAAGTGCCCTTGAGCAAGGCACCTAACCCCTCACTGCTCCCCGAGCGCCGCTGTAGCAGGCAGCTCACTGCTCTGGGTTGCGGGCTTCACCTCACTGTGTGTTCGCTGTGTATGTTTCACTAATTCACGGATTGGGATAAATGTAGAGACCAAATTTCCCTCACAAGATCAAAAGAGTACCGGTATATATACTTATACTTATACTATACACTCGTAATGATATATTCCTGCAACGTTAGTTTAATGTTAAGCAATGTTACAGCGTTATTTTCAACATATCCATATCCATTCACATGTCCTAACATCATCTATTCAGCATCTTTGGCTAAACAGATAATGCACTGTCAGTTGAGATATGCTCATTCAGTAAGACACATGAGCCATGATAAATCGGTTGCGACAGTATATGTGTGAACTGTGTGAAAACGAGAGACTCACCATCCCCGGAATGACCTCAGAAAAAGCCAAATGAAATTAAAAATTTAATTAATTAACATCCAAGCAGTGATTAAATGATAAAATATTGACGATTCCATGAAAGTGTGTTTAGAGGCCTGATAAATGAACAGAGTGGAGTTTAGGGCCTGGCAGATTTTACTTATTAATGGCGTAGGGCACACTTGTTTCAGCGCATAAATAATGCAGCATGTGTGTACACACACACAGTCAGAGGGGCCTTTAAAGGGGTCATTGGCCAATCTTTTTGAAATAGTCTCATTCCAAGCTGTACATATTGTCTGGGAGGGATTTGGTACGGGTGAGTGAGATTCTAAATGTCCCCATTTGGAGAATGGGCCTACTGGGATGCAGCGGCTAACTCGAGTTAGGCCGCCAGGCACAGGGCTGCTTTCTGGAACTTTCTGTGCTCAAATCCCTTCAAGACCATAACGCTGAAGAAACAAAGGAAATGGCACATCATAAAAATAACTATAAACTAATGTAATCAAATGAATAAAAGATATTGAATGAAGGAATTAATTAATGAATTAATCAATGAACTGGAAGGTTTGATGTCCATTCTTCGATGTGACTATCACACATTAATCCAGGAACAACTCTTACTTGATGAAATCACAGTCACCACTATGACACAATGATTCTTTTCTCTTGGTTGGATGTCCAACATCTCTTTCCTGTGTGAAGAAAACTGTCTGCTGAATAATATGAAGTCCTGTCAGAACCAGTGCAGCCGTATGCTAATGCAAAATGACTTCCACCCCCCCCTCACCCCACCCACTCCCGTCTAGGTGTTCCAGCTGAGCCTAGGAGGGCCGCTGAGATGGCTCCTTAGAAGGGGAGGCACGGCCGATTTGTCTGCTCTCCTGAATCGTGCCGGTGAATTACCTGCTTGGGGTGCATTTGAAGAAGGGAGGTTATCCACGGGAAAAAAGGAGGCATGGAGAGGGAGAGGAAGAGGATGAATAATGAGCGCTTTAGCTTCCACACCGGAAAATAACCTTTCGGCCCGAGGGAGCGCAGGGGGACCGGGGAAGTGACAGCTCTTTACACTGTTATTACTCACCTAAAGCGAGCAGGCAGAGCGGGCAGAGCGGGCAGGCCAGCGCCAAATGGCCCGTCCTCTGCCCCCCTCCCGCTCCAAACGGCCAGACGACCAGCCGACACAGGGAGGAGGACAAGGGCAGGGAGCTGACAACAAATGAGAGAGATAGAAATGGAGAGCTGGTGTTTTTTGCGTTATTTACTGCATTGATTACCTTTGACCTTTTTCAAAGGTAAACGCGCCAGTTCCCTCTCTCTCTCTCTCTCTCTCTCTCTCTCGCTCGCTCGCTCTCTCTCTCAGCATGAAAACGACATCTGGGATGACGCCTCTCTCTCTATACAAATTAGGCACAATTTGTGTGTGGAAGTGCACCGAGATGTGCGCTGCGGGCCGCACGGTGTGTGCGGACGGCGCAGAGCAATCTCCGCGCTCTCCATCACGGCTGTGGAGTGAGCAGTCAGGAGACGAGAGACGATCCATTCCAAGACTACAGGCGGTGGCCCACCCCCCCACCCCCATCTCCACTGCCCCCACCCCCCCAAACCAGACCCATCTGTCCAACCCCCCTGCCCTCCACCCCCACCACAAACCGCCTTTTCTCTCTCGCTCCCATTCGCTCTCTTTTCATCCCCTCCACTGCCTTTACCTCTATCTACCGTCGGCATGCCACCCCCTCCTCGTCCCATGTGTTTTGGCTATTAAGGCCATGCAAGTGTAATGACTATCATTAGACCAGGCTTTGTGTGTGTGGACGGGGGGGAAGAGATTGGAAAGAGACCGGGAGAGACAGACTGACTAAGACCCAGAGAGAGAGCGAGAGAGGGAGAGAGAGAGGGCAAGGTTGGAAATAGAGGGAGAGAGGGAGGGGGGAAAAAGAGAGAGAGGAGAGAAATAGAGAGAGAGGGAGAGAGATAGAGGGAGAGAAAGAGAGAGAGAGAGAGTATGGCTGGCGCCTGCATCTGTTCTTTTCCACTTGGCCTGCATTTGGTGAGCCCCCATCACCACGGAGATACACTGAGGCTCATCAACAGCACCTGTGAACAATTCATTACTGTAAAGTAACTGCAGGCGACCGGGGGAGGAGGGAGGGGGGGTTGGCTGGCACGTGGGGTGTGTATATATGTGTGTGTGTGTTGTGGTGTTGTGTGTGTGGTCGAGAGTGGAGTGCTTGTTTGGGGAAAGCAAGCACAACCTCAACAACATTGCCCGCTGGGCTGTGATTTCCCTTTCTGAGTATGTGTGTGTGTGTGTGTATGTGTGCGTGTGTGTGCGCGCGCGTGTGTGTGTGTGTGTGTGTGCGCGTGTATGTGTGTGTTTAGGGTGTGTGTGAGGGGGTTTGTATAGGGCATGATGTGTGGTGTCGGACATGTTCGGGTGGACAGTGATGGAGAGACAGAGATGGGCGGAACAGCTCAGACAGAAGGGCTCGCGAACGGAAGAGTGCCCAAACGAATCGCCCCGGAGGCGGCCACACTGCCTAACAGCTTGGGTAATCTAAACAAAAGCTCTGTCTTCTCCGGCTGCTTTCCATTTCTCTCTCTCTCTCTCTCTATCTCTCTCTCTCTCTATCTCTCTCTCTTTTGTTTTGGAGGCTGGCGCTTGAGCCAAGGCACGCTCACATCTGAGTAAATATTTTTACATGTTTACTTACCACACATTTGTGCATTTATCCCAATTAAACTGGAGGCCTACAGGTGGCCAGCTCCCAGGCCACTCACTAGCGCGCCTCCTCCATTCATCAGGCCCCTGACTCACACTGTTATAAATGACACACTCTATTGCAGACCTCTATTCTCAGCCAATCAGAACCAAAGCACTAATTTGGGGCTATTACCACTGAAAGGAGGCTCTCAGTGCCAAAGCTAGGATCCAGAAAGACTCCTGTTGGCCGAGAATGAATGAACCGGCATAAATTGCTGGGGAAATTGAGAAGAGGTTTTCACCAAGGGAGGAAAGAGGGGAAAGGGGAGAGCATTTTCTGGATTTGCTTCTTGTAGCGTTGATACTAAACATCACGGTACGTTGCTCTAACCATCTCTAAGATGTTCTATCAATTGCAGTATAGTAGGCCTAGCATTAGAAACCATGCCGTCTTTAGACTGACTTAAATGAAAAAGATCTCTGCAGTTGCTCTCATAATTCAATAATTCTATAAAGAGGTGTGTTCAAATTCAGGTTATGGGAATCAGGTTCAAATCTTCTGGTTTCTTAAAGGAGAAATCCGGTGAGTTTTCATGCATATCTCTGTTTCTCGAGGTCACCGAGTACTGTCGGTTAAAAAACAAACAAACAAAAAAAAAACTCGAGTTGGCAGCTAGGCAGCTAGGCAGATACAGTGCTACACTCTTGGGGCATGTCCGTGAGCTCCCATTTCCATGCCCACAGAGTGTAGCACTGTAGCTGCCTGACTGCGAGTTTTTTTTTCCGTACTGATAGTACTCGGAGACCTCGAGAAGCTGAGATCTATATGAAAACTCGCCGAATCTCTCCTTTAATAGAGACTAATCAAGGTTCCTCTCCAATACAGCTTCATTTACCTGCACAATGGAGTAATTTCTCTTGAATAACCTGCAGGTATTAGAGTCATTTTGTTGCCGTCTCTGTCTGACATCTTGGTGCACTTGTGTGATCTTAATATATCGGGACGCTGCCACAGTCTTACTGTGCATGGATGAGTTTAGTGGCCTAAAATTATTTCTGCTGCGCACATGGGAAGAACCCCAGATGGCCCTATCAGCTGTATGAAAAAAAAGAGGAATGTGCAATGGAACTCGCTCTATATAGTCCCCAGGTGTTGATGGTATCTCATAATAAACGTTCTGTCAGTTACAGAATTGGGATGTATGCTTAGCCCAATGCCATAGCCATCATTACAATACACTGACAAAGAAAATTCTACTAGACAAATGTGCCAAGTTAACACCCACTAGGCTGTTGGCATCACACTTTAGGGGGTCCACACACTAGCACTGTAGTCACATTCTCGGATGTGTATTTTTTTTGTAAGTCAGTGTGTGTGTGTAGCACGTATCGCAGATGTAAAAGAGGTCGCAGTGCCGATGCTAATGAGGCTAGCAAAACAAAGCCTCCCCTAATGACACCTTTCAGATAACAGGCTACAGGGCTGGCGAAGGCAAGCCTCCACTCTCATGAAGCTAATTAGACTGGCTATATTTGGAAATAGAACTAACAAGCCACCCAGGCAGACTAAATTCTTCTGCAAATGTTTCACACATTTGGTTGGTGCCTGCTATTAGGGCATTTGTGTGAGCGGAAACGACAAAAACAAAAAAAACAAAAACAAAAAAACGTGATTTTCTTTTTACTGTCTTTTGCTGTTCCTGTTGACTGTTGATGTTATTCATCATTAATGCTGATGATAATGAAAGGAGACATGCCTGTACATTTGCTAGTCTTAATTAATGTTGAAATAATGATTTATTACAAGGGGTGCAGGCCGCAGTCAAAAACCTCCTAATTTTATGCATCAGAAATCAACTCAAGCTGGCCTTCAACATGACTGAATGCTGAGCAGGGAAATTTAAATTTCTTATTTAATAGCTCTACTCACGGCTCTGAAACATTTATACCAATCAGGATGAAATGGGTAAGTTAGGACCACCCTTAGGAAACACACACAGGTGTAATTTTTCAAGCAATCAAATTGTGTCTGTAGCATAGTCATGCAGGGTAGTGGGTATTGCAGTGGAAGGCCTGAACATATTATGATGCATCAATGTGATACAAATGATTATAGAGTGTGCCAGTGACTTCCGTTTTACTTCCTCTACAAGGGACCTGTCTTTCAAAAAAATATGAACGGGAGTTAATGGAGAGATAACAATTATGTTTTGGTCCCATTTGAATTGTACCACGAATTTCACATATGATGTGTGTGAATTTAAAAGATCATTTTTCACGTCAAGAAAGTACTGTTGTTCGATAGACTTCAAAAGTTATGTTGGTTTTGTACGAATCCGCTCAGTGGACTACGTCTCTCGTCTCGAACGATGTACGTCACCAACGTAATGAAACGATAAGATTAGAAGCTAGTTGATAGCTGTTATGCTAGTAAACGTTGCATCTTGCTGCCTGCTATGTCACTTAACAGTATCTAAGGTACAGTCTATGGACGAATACAACTTACCTGATGTGTTTAATCCTCTGACTCATGGTATTTTCATCGGCAAGGAAAGCCCAATTAAGACCTGTTCAGAGAATGTCTAATAAGGGGAGAACTGCCACTCTCGGAAAACTTCCGGTTTCTGAACTGGTTGCAGTTCCTTCTGTGGTTCCACATGAGGGCGCTCGTCCACGAGTGCAGAATGCATGGAGGTCTATGGAGCTGTACCCCTCAAAATCCACTTTTCTCGGGATATAATTTTTTTTCAAGTAATTTGAATATTGTATTCGAAAGGGGAGGCAAAGAAAATACACTTGGTGGAGTATTATATTTTTTAAAGTCACTTAATTGTTCTAAAAAGCCTTTCAAACGTGTCAATGACGTCACTCATTAGCACAATGCTAGCGTGTTATGGGCAACAACGACCCAAACTGTAAGAAATCAAAAGGACATAAGTACTCGTTCATTCAACTTTTGACCTATAACCCATGTTGAAGTTATACAAACTACAATCAAATCTGAGATTTGTCAACGACAATCAGGTGAAAGAGACAAATTTAGCCGTCTAGCTCCATTGACTCCCATTCATTCTGCACTCATGGCGATCGCCCCCAGTGGAAATATGGTGGAACTGCAACCAAAATTCGGTACAATGGGACTTAATACGGAGTGACAAGGCTCTCCGTAGACGGGCTCTGACCTGTTGCTGGTATGCTTGTACAATCTAGTGTGGCTGTGAATGAGCTAACGTCACTAGCGTGACTGATGGGTTTGTAGTCGTTGGAATTACGATCTTTCACAATGTTGTAATTCAATAGTTACGAAACAAACTGCAAATGTCTTTACATGAAAAATTGTCTTTAAAATTGACAAACATCATATGGGTAATTCAAGGCACAAGTCAACCGGGACCAGAAAATAATATATTTTTCGCCATAGACTGGCGTTCAAATTTTTTTGAAAGATAGGTCCCATGGAGGCAAGTGGAAGTGGCGTCACTGGCACACTCTATACACCTTTATCAAACCATACTTTGGCACTTTATTACGTAAGGGATAATGTATAGAACGCCGGTCATTACTGGGAAAATAAGTCCCGACAGGGCGAACCGGACCCCGACGCACAGCGGGATACATTATCCCGCTTATTATATGCCTACTTGCCCAAACGAAATAATAAACTCCCCACGATATGACTTTAGCCTACATAACTTAGCCTATTTGTTACCGTTCATCGTGGCATTTGCTGAGAAACAAATAGTTCGCAACAACACACGCTGCTGAACTTGAATCAAACATTCTTTAGAACACAGCTGATCAACCGTCTCCTTTCATGTTTGAATGAAGTTCCAGTCCTTGCATAGTGATATGAAAGGCGTATCAGAAGCACAAAACCCGTTGCCATTGACAGTGGTAATTATATGTTTGCAGCGGTAATTACATGAATTTATTTACCGCTAGAACTTTGGGAAATCCCATTCAAGTCAATGGAGCGTTCTACTAGCATTGTGAAGAGCCGTATAATAAAGTAATATAAAATGTACATGTAATATAAAATGTCATCATATAAAATGTACATGTAATATAAAATGTCATGATATAAATTGTACATGTATCGCAAGTATCTTCTCAGAGATAATCTCAGTGTTGGTTTGAGTTGAAAGCATCGATAGGAACATTTTGGCTTTGGGTTTAGCAAAGGAGCTTAAGTACTATCGTGTTTTATAAAAAACCTATATCAACTTTGCAATGCACTAGCTAGTCAATACTTCATCCCACTCTGACACACACACACTCATGCGTAACGCCACTCTATGACTTGAAACATGTCCCAGGAGATGACCTCAACCAATCAATGCAGCCCATGCAGCTGCTGATCTGATGGTGTTTCATCAAAGAACAGTCAAAAGAGACTAATGAGACCGATAGGACTGGGGGAGGGGGTGGTTGTGTGTCTGTGTGTGTGTGTGTGTCTGTGTCTGTGTGTGTGTGTGTGTGTGTGTGTTTGTGTGTGTGTTTGTTTGTTTGTTTGGGGGGTGGCTTAAAGGAGATAGGTGGCTTGCAGGAAATAGGGAGCTGTCGGTGAGCTAACGGAGAGAAGCGAGAGTCCATGGGTAAGCCCAGAGAAGGGGCTATCTGGGCGCCACGAAAAAGAATCACGGCTGCCTCATTTCCGAGGTGATTAAATAACACGCCAGGGGTGAGCGGGGTGGACGCCGCCACGCCGAAAGACATTAGCTCTCACATTCCACCTGATGAGGGAATTAACATTCGGCGATGTGGTCACTGATGAAACGCTGTTGCGACGCGCAATGTTCCGAACGTCGCAGTTAATTTTCTATTTAGCCACAGTTATACTAACTAACTGTAATTGATTCAATGATCAAGTGTAATTGGTATCAGACTCAAGCCATGGTTCTATTTTGACTTATGAAAACTAATTGACCCAACACCAGCTCTCTTTGCCCACCCCACCCCCCTTTTTTCTCTACGTCCCTCTATCTTTCTCTCTCTTTCTTTCTCTCTGTCTATCTCTCTCTCTCTTCTCTCGCCCATCCCCCTCATCCTCCTTGCGGCTGGCAGAGCAGACCTGGAAGTCATTGAGTATTCCTCACCCTACTCACACACATGCCTGCAGAAAGCCAAACAATTCCCTTTGACATCCATTTGTGGAGCAATTTAGAGAGGGGGAAAAAGACCAGGTCATTCTGAATGAATGCCCAAGGAATCTAAATAACCTTAACTAGCTTCATTTCCACTGGTGCATGTGTGCCATTTATGAGGGCTTCTCACCCAGAGCACCGGGTACACGCCCACACGTTAGCAAAGCAAACACACTATCACAACACACACACACACACACACACAAACAGACACATACACAGACAGATAAAAAGACAGACACTCACACAGAATAAAAGACAGACAGATACACACACACACACACACACACACACACACAGAGAAAGAAAGACAGGCACTCACAGAAATAAAGACAGGCAGACACACATACACATATATGCACATACAAATAAACATTTTCTTACATAAAGCATCACTTTCTAAATGGATACTCACACACAAACCTATACTTCCTGAGCCATTTTTTTTTTGTACCACTGCATTATTCTCAGACTTCCCACTGACAAGACACTGATTAATCTAAATTGATTAGTGTGATTGATTCAAGGCAATTGATCAACTGGTGGCGCTTCTATCCAAGGCAACTCCGTAATGACAGGCTTGTGTCTTGATAATAAACGGAAACTAGGAAATGTGTAAGCAGAGTCCAGAAACACACGCACACACACACACACACACACACACACACACACACACACACACACACACAACCTACTGTGACAAAATCGAATAGAGGAGCACACCGCAGAGTCAGCATGTCTGCAGAGGCCAGCCCACGGGTACCATGGCAACCACTTAGCCCAGATATGATTGGTCCGAGTCTGCCAAGAAAATCTAATGTCTCTTGAAGACATGGTAATTAACCGATTGGGTCCTCCTTGGGGTAACAGTCTGCACAGTTGTATCAATTTGATGCACAAAATTTACATTTCGCAATTCAGTGAAAATGCTTTGCGTGCCGATGATTTTGTTTGTCAGTAAATATCTCTAACAACATCTTGCCCTCAACTTCTCACGTCTCCTCTTGAGGTGAGGAGAAAAAAAAACTGTTTTTTAAAGTAATGAATAAACATACAAGTCTGTGCTGAGAAGTCAAGGGCAAACATTCATTAATTAATGCCAATATGTTGGAAGTGACAAGCTAGTTTAGATTATTTTGAAATTCAGGAATTTAATTAAAATATGCAAATCCTTGTGTGAGTTTTTAAGCCAGCGAGTGCTCATATTAGGGAAAAACCATTTACGACGATATTTCAATTACACACTTGTGGTGCATCCATCAACTGCACAACTGAGTGAGATAGACAGAGAGAGCGAGAGAGAGAGAGATGGGGAGAGAAAGAGAGAGAGACAGAGAGAGAGAGAAAGAAAGAAAGAATCTTGTCAGTAAATGAAAGCTGTCCTCAAGTTGTCCTGCTCAATTACAATGGAACCCGTTCCAAAAGGAGAAGATTATACAAAAATGCCATTCATAATAATGAGACCCAGCCCCAAGAGAGGGTTGCTTTTCCTTCTGATGTGAAGAGGAAGAACATAAAGGGTGATGCAAATAGAAATCAGACAATATTTTTTTTTCACTTCCATAGAATAAATCATTTAAATGTTCTGTTATGTTCTCTCTCTCTCTCTCTCTCTCTCTCTCTCTCTCTCTCTCTATCTCTCTCTGTCTCTCAGCATCTTTATCATTCATATCAGCTGTGTGCGTATCTGTGGTTCCAGTTCTTTATGCCATTGTACAAATCACTCAAAACATTTTGTATTGTATGATCCCTTTGTGGCAATTACACTGGACCCAAATCAAATTTGTCAGGGTGTAAAAAAAAGGGGCGATCAATTGGGCCTTGACCCCAGCATTCCTGTGCCACAAGTGTAAGTCATGTCACCTTGTAAACTAATCTAATACATCAAATCACACGTGTGCTGACCTTGCTTCATTTCACATGGTGTGTGTGTGTGTAGCTGTGTGTGGCTGTGTGCGTGTGTGTGTGTGTGTGTGTGTGTGTGTATGTGTGTGTGTGCATTTGAAACTGTGTCTATGAGAGGGTAAGAGTTTAACACATAGTGCGAGGAGATGCAATGGCTGAAGACTGAAGACTGAAAAAAGCTGTCCTTAACCTTTGACCAAATATTGTTATATTCCTTTATGACCATGCTGTTCAAATGGACAAACCTGAGTGACATAATACTGTTAAGTTGCTCTTTGAGAGTATTGCAGTAGCCTTTTAGCTTAAAAAGGACAGCTTAGAAGCGTAGAGTAGCTTGAAAAGACTTACCTTCATTTGGGTGCACAATTAGGTACACTTACCAATATTTGGGTGCACATTGTCCTCTGAAAATTTTTAAATTTTTGTTTGAAATGCTGTTGAATAGCAGCATCAGTTATTTACTGCATACACTTTATAGTGTATGGCTTTATGTTAGACAGCAGAGTGTAGGTATTCCTCACTGGCTCAGTTAAACAAAAGATGAGAAATGCTATACTGTACAACTACTAATAACTAAGAATTGGTGGTAGACATGGCTGTGATAGTCAGAAAATATATGTACATTCAAGTGTGTGTGTGTGTGTGTGTGTGTGTGTGTATGTGTGTGTGTGTGTGTGTTATTGTAAGAAAGAAAGAGACAAAATGAGGAGGAAATGAAAGTAACAGGATCAGAAAAAGAGTGTCCACAGTGTCCAATTGTCCAATGTCTGTGTGTTTGTGTGTGTGTGTGTGTGTGTGTGTGTGTGTGGTGCATGTGTGTGTGTGTGTGTGTGTGTGCAGTGGGGTGGCCCCATCGGAGTACTGGCGGTCTTTGTGGTGTCTACTCGCTAGACTCTGATTAGCACATGAGGGACCTCTAAGACAGGGAGGCGTGAGAACTGGCAGCGCCCCGCCCGCCCCGCTCGGCCGCTTGCCGGCCCGATCGCCGTGGCTACAGCATGCCGAAAGAGAGGCGCGTGCGCTGTTTAACGGCGAGGATATCGACGTTCTATAAAGACGCTCTTCTGGGCCGATACACTCGGCTGAGCGGAAGGCCTGTCACAGATTGGCTCTTAAATTGCGGGTTGGCCCCCCCTCCTCCCCTCTCTCCGATCAGCGAGCCTCGATGTCAGCTCCTCAGAAGGACCTTCAACAGAGCCGCTTCAACCACCACAAACACTCAGTAATGATGAAGAGCCAGACGAATTGCATATGTGTTAGAATTGGCACTATATTTTCATATGCCCAGAATTTCACACAAAAAAATAGAAGAATCATGGATAACATTTATTTTGTCGGTTGTTATCTAGACAATGTAGGAGTTCTGTTTTCCAGACAACGTAGGACTTCTGCTATCCAAACATGGAGGACTTCTGATATCCAGACCACTGCTGTGTCATTTGTATCGGCATGCTTTTTCCTCCTGTAGGAGCCATATTAATATTTTAGTTTCAGTTTATACATACAATTAATTATAATTTTGCGTTCCATAGTCTGTAATAAGCGCCTGTAGAATTCTCGTCTTAGTGCAGCCAGTCTTCCATTGGCTTCACAGGTGGTCGGCGTGTCGCACTCTCAGAGTAGTGCTTTTAGAGTGGCTGTGCCTCCTGGGGCTTCCTGTGCCCTGCAGGTCGGTGCTGCCCTCCACAGCTGTATTAAACGCTCCTTTCTCCTCCTAAGAACATCAGGGATTTATGGCTGCGCTCCCTCAGTATTGGGGCCTACTGACTCATAAGGGTTGAGCTCGTTTTCTTTCTTTTCTCTCACTCTCTTCTCCTGGTGTGGTGCTGTGTGATGCTGTGGGGAAAAATCAAACTGTGCCCCCGGACCAACCCTAATACTCTCTCTCTCTCTCTCTCTCTCTCTCTCTCTCTCTCTCTCTCTCTCTCTCTCTCTCTCTCTCTCTCACACACACACACACACCATCCAACTATATCTTCCCTTTACCCTTCTTTTCCATTTATATCCCTTTTCCTCTCTCTCTCTGTCCCTCTCTCTCTCTCTCTCTCTCTCTCTCTCTCTCTCTCTCTCACACACACACACACACACACCATCCAACTATATCTTCCCTTTACCCTTCTTTTTCATTTATATCCCTTTTCCTCTCTCTCTCTGTCCCTCTCTCTCTCTCTCCCACCATGCAAGGGGAACAAATCTTCTGCACGAAGGAAGATTCGTTATAGAGATATATCTGCTTTTTCACTAAAGCACTCGGGCCTAAGGATGCTCAGTCAAGCCTCTGTCTCCGGGGCAACAAAATCAAATCAGTCGCAAAAGGTAAAACAGAAAAAGAGGTAGAAACAGAGAAAGAAATAAATTGGTTTAGAAGTATAGTTTTTGTCATACTATGGGTATTCCTTGTTCTGTCAGAGAGCATTTGGCAGAAACATCTTTCAAGCAGTTTAAAGTGTGTGTGTGTGTGTGTGTGTGTGTGTGTTGTGTGTGTGTGTGTGTGTGTGTGTGCGTGCGTGTATGTGTGTGTGTGTGTGACAATTTACTGACTATTGGCACAGCAAGCAGCCTCTTTGCAGGAATCTAAATTCCCTGAGGAAAAGCCTCACAGTTGACATGTGTGAGTTACATAAATCGCTTCAAATATCTCAACGGACCTGATTTAATTGCACACTTTGCGGTATGAAGCACTAAATAAATGTTAGCATTCTTTCAAGAAGCAACAGTTTTCCCTCTACCCCTGCAAATAACAAGATGTCTTCTTCCCTGACAGCACCTGCTAAACAATCTGAGAAACAGACTTGCCTTTCATGTCTTTTTAGCTGTGGGCTATACGGCTAAAGACTTCCTGTTAGAACAGATATTAAACCGATTTTCAGCAATCGGCCTGACCCGTGTGATGCTTCCTGACTGAAGTAAATCCTAATTAGCTCTTTCAACAACGCAGACAAGCATTTGATATTTTCGGTCTTCTCCAAAATGGCAGTTCAAAGTCTTTAGTTTCTCCTTATAGGATGAGAGAAGAAGCTAAGAGTAAGGGGATTTCTCTGTTTTTGATAACGGTAAAAAGGGACTTAAGAAGTTTAAAAGCGAAAGAAATGTTGGTAATTTGGCAGAAATCCTCTGGCTGGCTGGCGGGTGGGTGGGTAGGTGGGTAGCGCGCCACAGCCCAATTTGCGCAGCGCAGGGAGGAAAACTGCACGCATGATCAAATAGCAGGCAGCAGGTAGCCTCTTAGAATGGCCTCCTCTGAAGACAAAATCGTTCGCCTGATTAAGGGGGGGGGGGGGGTTGTGGGGGTGGAAGAGAAGCTAATCTCGTGTTTCATCTTTCTCCAAAAAGCAGACGCTGACGGCTCAAGGCGAAGGAGCAGAGGTGCTCAAAGCAAGGGAGCGAATGACAGACAGGAGAGACGAGGAGTGACAGCTGCTCTTGATTAGACACATTTTGACAGGCGACAGAGTGTCATCAGCACGTGTAGAACAGCAGGTGTAGGTGACACATTCAAAAGTTTTGCTCTTAGTTTGATGCTACGAGGTGTTCTACGCCAGTTGTTCTGGAGATTTCTCTGCCACGCGTAGCGTGGGAAGCGCCTTTTCTATGAGCTTAGTAATTGCTAAGTAATGGTGGAAGAGTGTGGGCTGGTTGGAGTTTTGTGTGTATGCATGTTGTGCAGTTCTGTGTGCTTACATAAGTGTGTGCGCAAGTGTGCACATCTGAGTTTGAGTGCTCATTTGTGGGACAGAGAAACAGTGAGTGTGTGTGTGTGTGTGTGTGTGTGTGTGTGTGTGTGTGTGTGTGTGTGTGTGTGTGTGTGTCTGTCTGTGTGGTGACTTATTGCAGTATTGATGCAGCATACCAATAAACCAGACAAGGCTTTATCAAATTAACCCTGGGAAAAATACAAGGCTGTTCTCACAATGCAACTGCCAAGGTCAAGGATACTCCTGTCTCACAGAGTCTGCTCCCTGCATACAGAGGAACAGAAGACATCCTGCACACACACATGCGCACACACACACACACACACACACACACACACACAGCTGAGCTGTGGGTCGGGGATAAGCACCACCGAATGATCTACTCCACTAATAATCAAATAAGCTTGCATAACATTGCAGCTGAATTCAGTATTTCACAGTCATTCTTTTTATCCTCATGGTTTCTCTCTGATGTAACATAGTGACCCATAAGAAACACATGACCATCAAAAGATGGAGATCTACAAAAATATCATATAAGGACCAGAATTAAATGGTTCATATTTTTGTTGTTGGGTGGGAAGACATTTTGAGGCAGTGATTGTCATGTCCAGCTCTGATATCTGATTAGGTTTAAGGCTAATAGTCATCTCTAGTAAAAGTAAATTATTTTCACCACAAAAAACTGATTTTGTCAGGAGCTCATGGGTTGATTGACAGCTGTCATGCACACCATTCTTACCTCAGTGCATCCTGTCTTCTCACATTTCCCCTACCTGTAACTTATTAGAAGACTTTAAAGGCTATTAGACTTATTAGCTTATTAGAGGAGCTAGTAGGAGGTGTAAACCCTTTACCAAACCCATAAGAAATGTCTATTGCATGGACATAGAATATCCCATTTCAGGACCATGGCTAGCTACTAAACCATACATGATTATTAGCTACCAAACCATACATGATTATTAGTGTATGTATGTGTGCATGTACTATATGGGATTGACCTGCCTATCTATCTATCTATCTATCTATCTATCTATCTATCTATCTATATCTATCTATCTATCTATCTACATACCTATCTTCTATCTATCTATCTCTGTTCTCCTCTTTTAGGCATAATGCTCCAGCTTCTAGGTTTGTAATGTGTGTGTGTGTGTGTGTGTGTGTGTGGCTCTGTATCTAGCAGCTGAAGTGCATTATGCTCACATAGAGTAGGAAAGGGACTGTGTGCTCGCTCCGCATGGCGCTCCAGGACTGTTTGATGAATAAACTGATTGTGACACACTGTGCAGAGATCTGACCTTTCGGCGGTGGAGCCGGTGAGAGGCTTCAAGACGGACGAGAGGTGGCCGGCTGCATGGCGTCCTCGTCTGAAGACTGCCGTCGGGTTCGTGTCAGCAGCCAAAACAATGCGATGAGACACGGAGGGGGGAGTGGGAGGGAGAGAGGCGCTGTGCTGGGCCGTGGGTGGACGCTAAGCGGAACGTTTTGCTACCAGTCTCTCTCTCTCTCTCCCTCTCTCTCTCTCTCTCTCTCTATAGCTCTCTGTGTGTGTGTGTGTGTGTGTGTGTGTGTGTGTGTGCCAAAACATTAAATAAAAGTTTGAACTCCCTAAAGTCTCATCTACCCACTCAACCAAGAAAAGATGTCTGGGAAAGAATATGCTACATGGGAACATTTGGGGATTGAAGTGTGTGTGTGTGTGTGTGTGTATGTATTCTATATGTGTGGTGTGGCTGCATGTATTTTTACATCAGAAAAGGGCTATATACTGTATGAATTTCTCTGTCTGTTTGGTTGGGTGTCTGAGTGGTTTATAATACAGAACAGCCACTTCTGTCATAGAGAGTGATAGAGAGATAAAATACAGAGAGAGAGAGAGAGAGAGAGAGAGAGAGAGAGAGAGGTGGAAAGGCTAAGGGAGTGAGAGATATCCACAGACAGAGATGGAGTGAATGGGGGAGAGGTACAGAGTTGCTGTAATAAAGTTTCACTGCCTGTGGTCGTGCGCTGACGAGTCGGACAGAAACGGGGCAGCCAAGCGTCCAGCTTTGCCCAGGTGAGCCCAGAGATTAGTGTCACGAGGGCGTCACTGACAAACCCTCAACACTGTGCCTCAAACTATAGAGAGGAAGCTGTCAGCTTTGCGCTGCACTAGGAAATTACAAAAACCTCTCCTCAGCGCACTGCTATCTCCCTTCTCTCTCTCTCCCACAGTCTCTATCTCTTTCCCCCCTTTCTCTCTTTCTGTCTTCCAAACTCATTTTTTTTAAGTATATTTTTTGGGCTTTTTGCCTTTATTATGATAGGACAGTGAAGACAGACAGGAAGTGAATGGGAGAGAGAGATGGGGTGGGATCATGGGGACATGACCGCATGTTGGACTCGAACCTGGGTCTCCGTGGGCACTCGGACCCGTATATGGTACGGACGCTGTAGCCTGCTGCGCCACAGCGCCCCTGTCTTCCAAACTCTTGTCCCCTTTTGTGTCTCTCTCTCTCTCTCTCTTTTTCTCTCTCTCTCTCTCTCTCTCTTACTCTCCAATAATCTCTTCCCGCTTCTCTCTCTCTCACACTTCCCCTCATCCCTCTCTGTGTGTCTTTCTCTCTCTCTCCATTTATTTTTCTCTGGCCCTTCTTTCTCTCTTCTCTGTCTGTCTTTCGTGATAATGATCTCTCTCTCTCTCTTTCTCTCTCTCTGTGTCTGTGTATCTGGCTGAGCTCTGTTATTGGGATATGTGAAATCCCTGTCAGACACGTTATATCAGAGGGGCTGCTGGAGTGTGGAGAGACTCTCTAAGAGGAGAGGGAAGGAAAGAGGAGGAGTGGAGAAGGGAGGGGAGGAGAGGAGATGAGAGGAGAGAAGAAGAGAGGAAAGGGTAGGAGAGGAGAGGAGAGGGGAGAAGAGGAGAGGGGAAAGGAGAGAGGGGAGAGAAGAGAAGAGGGGAGAGGAGTAAAAGAGAGAGGGAAAGAGAGGAATAGCAGGAGAGGAGAGGAGGCCCACAAAAGAATGGGGATCCACTGTAAACCCATCAATCCTCCATCCCTTCACTCTCCAGCATTCACATCATCATCATCATCATCATCACCATCATCATCATCACCTCATTCTTTGTCATTATCACCAAAAATCACTGCAATCTTCATCATCACATTCATCTTCATCATCACAATCCTCCTCCTCACTACCACCACTGTCATCATCACCACTGTCATGTTGTTCATCTGCACCATCAGCTCAGCGAGAAAATAACTTGTCAATCCAACAGCAGCCTCAGACAGACACATTTCAAACTGTCAAAAGCACTGTCAGAAAACACTTGTAGTCTTAATGGATGTGTGTGTGTGTGTGTGTGTGTGTGTGTGTGTGTGTGTGTGTGTGTGTGTGTGTGTATGTGTGTGTGTGTGTGTGTGTGTGTGTGTGTGACTGTCTCACAGCATGAGTTGTGTATGACGCAGCCATGTTTCCGATACCATTCTCACACTTCTGCCACTTTCCCCCATTCTGTTGCACCATGACAAAACACCCCCACCCCCAACACACACACCCACTACTCTGACTGATGCTCACCCATTTCCTGTCTGTCTCCACTCGCTCATCAGATAGTCATTTAGGGGTAATTAAAAAAGCTGTTGCCCCATTGTTTCATTACATATTCCCACAACTGACACCTCCTGCTGTGAGACCATCAGTTGTTAACATTTGATCCAGTCAGGAAACTCACAGACAACAACCCCCTCACCTCCCTGCACATGCTCCTTGCACATTCACACAGGATACACACATATACGCGCACACACACACACACACACACACACACACACACACAAACGTGTGTGCGTACATACACACACAGACAAACGCGGACACACACACACTGCCTCACATTTAGATACATGATAGATAAGAAACCCATTCAGTTGTCCATTGGGGTGGCATGAACTACCCCGCACCTAATTACAAGCGGTGAGTGAAAAGACAGCCTCGGTGACACCACCCCGCAAGCTCTCAGAGGCGATGGCAGGAGATGACTATCAGGAAGACAGCGCAGCAAAGAGTCATTAAAAAAATCACAAAACACAGAAATAAAACGGCACAAGTTTGTGTTGCAAAGGCACCACAATTAATCAAGTGCTGATAGTCTGTACGTTTTACATCAGCAGTGATCTAGCAGTGTGGTGGCAGTAATCAACAGAGTTATTTTCAGGTTACAGG
>NW_027468576.1:15763618-15781118 GCF_046254945.1 Alosa pseudoharengus | reverse complement strand
GTTGGCTGTCTGCACAGGGAATTTGTGAAAACTCTCTCTATCCTTCCTTTTTTCTTTCTTGTTTCTCTCTCTTTTTCTTTTGCTCTCTCTCTCTCTCTCTGCTGATCAATTGTATCAGGCTGGGATCACTGCCAAAGAGGAGAGACGAGGATGGAGGAACTCATCCCATAAAGCCTGGCTATGCCTCACTCCATCCACCCCCCCCCCCGTCTCTCACTCACTCGCTCCTTTTTCTCATTCACTCATTCTTATTCTATCCCTTTTTCAGCCATGCACTTATTTGCCTTCCTCTATCTTTAAGTTGTTGTCCAAGCCATACGCTCAATCTCTACTCTGGTCCACTCAATCGAGTTTTACATCCCGGTCCTTACCTATTAAATCTCTCCTTACCATTTTTTGCATCCCTCGCTTCCTCTCTCTTTTCCCATTTCCTTCACTTGTCACAACCTCTCTGTCTCACGGTGTCTGGCAGGGGGGAAAAACGACACAGCGGAAGCTCAATTCGCACACCCAGTTAAAAACCCAATGGAGAGACGCGTTCGACAGACCCTGATGCAGCTCTTTCAGGGTAAGTCCGTTTCATTGGCCCCAGCCGGGCTGAACTTGGGGTGTGTTTCAGTCACCCTGATCCAGGGCCAGCTGGGTGGCATAGGACAAACTGAATGAATCAACACCAATCAATGACTGTAAAAAAACAACAACAACAAAAAAAAAACCCAAAGACAATGGACAAAGACAATGGACAGCACAGTGTCCTGCAATTGTGTGCTGAAGAAAATGAGTCCAAATGGGCCAGCTATGCTGGCAGAGCTGGACCCAGAGTGTGCATGGTTTATGCTTTTTGGTGCGTGTGTAGTGAACAGAAAATCATCCAAATCTGTCCAGAAACGACCATATTTGGGTAATATATGCTTAGTTCCTTCCAATGGATTCACCTTTGACTGAGCATATGCTCACCATGTACTCTATTCTAGAGTCACTGATCCATACATATCCACTCCAGCTATCTCATCAGTTTTTGCCAATGGTGCATAAACCCACTGCAGGGTGAGCCAACGGTTGAAGGGTGGTGGAGGCGATCTCTGTGAAAGGTAAATCACTTTGATGCTGACACTGTCTTGTTCAACTATTGTTTTAAAGACATGCATTCAGCTGCACTGATAAATAATGCAAGAAGATGCACTGGGCTTTTATCTGGGGGAAATTCCCAAGTGGTCCTCCAGAGCCACATCGGGTGTCGGCTATCCCTCACCCCACCCCCCAACAGACACACACACTCTACACACACACACACACACACACGACACACACACACACACACACACACACACACACACACACACACACACATATGCACACGCTCTGTGTTGCTGTGGAGCTCTTGGATGGTATAGCGGGGACACGTCATAAGGCACAACCTCCATCTGATTTACGGCCATTGCGGGTAAGTGAAATGAATAATCCAAAGAAGAAGCCCTCTTGACAAATACGGAGTGTGAGCTTCATTTACTTCAGTGACCCTGTGTGGGAGAGCAATGGCACACACAGTGTATGTGTGTGTGTATGTGTGGATGTGGCTGCGTATGTGTGTGCGTGTGTGTGTGCAGGTGTATATCTTTGTGTGTATGTATACATGTGTTCATGTCTGTGTGTGTGTGTATCAGTATGCTACAACGTGTGGGAAGCGTTAAACAATTCATGAGCTGAGGCTCTCAGAACAAGAGGCGATCCCTCAGTGTCACAACACCAGAAGTAGATAAATCAATCGCACCCAGTCTCTGTCTCACACACACACACTCATAGACCCACTCACAGATGTTCATCCACACACACACTCACACACACACACACACTCACACATGTTCAGCCACACACAAGCTCACACACCCACTCACATATGTTCATCCACTCAAACCTGCGCATTGAAATCTCTGCAGATTTCATACAGTACACATATAAATACTTTCTCTCTCTCTCTTTATTTTCTCTCTCTCTCACACACACACACACACACACGCATGTTCAGCCACACAGATGCTCACACACCCACTCACACACATACACCCCCTCCACACACACACACACAAACTGTATCAATCAGGGATATTTGATATGTCAACAGGTCAACAAACTTTACCATGTGTAGTCTCATATCACCAGCAGAAAGTCTCATTAGCAATGCCAAAATAAAAAAATATTGTTAAAGCTTCTTTATATAGTAGAATTACTACATAGCAAGAGTAGCAAGAGCAACAGTCATAGCAAACAATCAAAAGTGTATCTTTCAAAAATCAAATCAATCAAAAGTGTATCTTTCAGGATTTATGAACAGATTCAGAACATATGACATGAAATGATTAAAGCGATAACATGCATGAGGCCTATAATGCTGAATGCATATAAAGATATGACCTAAATCCTATCATATGAGAAGTGTACTGGGTGATCATTTAAACAAAAGAGTGTCATGTTTGTCAGTATAAAAGAGAGAGAGAGATCCCCCAGTGAATGTCATCTCCACAGACACTAACTACCCTGATTGTGAGCCTGGCGCTTGGCTTTAAAGGAGCCCCCTGCTACAGCGCTAGCACAGATCATTAGCACTGACACGCAGGGGCACAGGAGAGGCAACCGCGGAGTCCCTCACATCAGCTGCCATGTTGACAACAGGAATGAACCTGGTTAATAAAACAGAAGGCAGCAGGGAATAGCTTTAGGAAGAGTTCCCATCAAACTAAACATGGAACGCGTCCTGCTCCTTATTGCAATCAGATGAGTCTACCAAGGGACAGGAGTACAGAGAGCCAGTTGAGGGGAAGAACCTGTGTGTCTCTCTCTCGTTCCCTCTCTCTGTCTCTCTCACTCTTTATCTCTCCATCTCTCTCTCTCTCTCTCTCTCTCTCTCATACACACACACACACACACACACACACACACACACACACACACACACACACACACACATACAGTACATGGGAGTGCACAACATTTCTCACATGTACAGATAGACACATAGAGACATATAATTTCAATGCAGCCAGACAGACACATACATGTTATACATTCATGTACTTGTTCTTTCCATGATCTGGGATCTGAGAGGGACAAAGTGGCCTCGTGACAATGTATGCATACCTAGAGAACATGTTGCCCTTTTCAACAGTTGTGTTCAAAAAGCACACTCACAGAAACACCTCATTTAGACCGACACACGTGGCAACTCAGAGGCTGCACTGCCTTATTCCAGCCTATGGAGAGAGAGAATTAGAGAGAGAGAGAGAGAGAGGTGTGTTGTGTGCAGGGCCCGAGTGAGAGAGAGAGAGAGGTGTGTTGTGAGCAGGGCTCAAGTGTGTGAGAGAGAGAGAGAGGTGTGTTGTGAGCAGGGCTCAAGTGTGTGAGAGAGAGAGAGAGGTGTGTTGTGAGCGGGGGCCGGGCCCCAGTGGCCCCTGGATGCCGTGTCCATGCTGGAGGAAGTTGTCAGACTCGGGCGCCTTTGATTCGCAGCGGCTGGCAGATGTGAGTGACAGGGACTGCACCGGAGCACTGCAGAATTCTCACAGCATCAATAATTCACCTGCCGCCGCGCCACACCTCCCTCCCTCTCTCTCTCTCCCTCCCTCTCTCTCTCTCTCTCTCTCTCTCTCTCTTTCTCTCTCTCCCTCCCTCTCTCTGCTTCTCTTTCTCTCTCTCCTCAGAATCACATAAGGTGTTATTCACTTTTTTACTCAAACTTTCTCTCTGTATCTCTCCTCAGAATAAAGTAGGTCTTATATTCTTTTTTCCCCCTTCACTCCTCTCTCTGTCTGTCTCTTTCACAGCAGAGGACCACATAGGTCTGCTATTCTTTTCTTTTTGTCACGCCAGTGTTTAGCAGTGGGGGCAGGCCATCCGCACTAAATATCAGAAGGTTAGGTTACAATATAAAAAACTGGCATTTCATTAGAATAGAATATCTTTCTTAACCACTATTTACATACAACACAATGACTGTTTGACTAATTATGCTTTTTTTACTATGGCTTAGACTCATAGGATCTATAGCCTATAGCTTAATAATAACACAGGGGTCGGGGGATGTCACCCCCGGGATTTATTTTTTTCTAGTTGCTAATCACACCATTTAATGTGACTTGAGAGGTGCAAATCTCCTTCCTTTGGTTATAGTCACTAGGCTATCACCACAAGTGCATACTAAATGTTATGGCCAAGTTTTGTGCCATCCCTACATTGCAAAATTGCTTTAATCCAATTTACCTTCGTTACTACCAGTCGTTGCTTTTTTCCTGCATCGAGTTGTGATTGAGTGCGCATGTAACAGCGGCGTTTTTGCGATATTGACAAACATGCGTAGCACACGGAAGCGCATGCCACTTACGTCTATAAAAACAATATATTTATGAAATAAAACTAGACAGGTACCTCGGATTAGCATTGCTGTTTATTGTTAAACTGCAATTACCTGCAGGCAGCAGAGAGCTGGATTAGTCTACCATGCGTCTGGATAATATTGTGGGTCTGCACTAATTCTGAAGCGGTGGCCACCGCTACAAATTGAAGAGGAAGCACTGGGAAGAAAGTTGATGTTTTAAATAGGCCACATCAATACAGTATGTAATATGTGAAGTGAAACTGGACAGGCCATAATAACCTCTGACTAGTTTTACTTCTTGTTACGTAAATTGCAATGTGATTCTGATACCATGGCGGCATTAATTTGGCCGCGGTGGGCCGCTATGCTACAGTCAACGTAGAGGAAACACTGCCCTCTCCATCCCTCCCTCTTTCCATCCTCCCTACTGTATCACCGTGTACCTACTTTGGTCTCATCCCTCCTCTTCTGTTTTTTGCTGTTGTTGTTGTTGTTGTTATTTTTGTTTGGTTGGTTTGGGGTTTTGGTACTGCATCTCTCTCTCTCTCACTCTCTCTGTCTCTCCATCTCTCTTTCTCCCTCTCCCTCTCTCTCTCTCTCTGATCTGCTGCTGTGTTGTTGCTGCTGCTTGTCTGAGCTGCTGTAAAGATGTGGAGGTTTGATAGCCTCCTCTGCAGCTCTGCATACCTCTCCTCATGTCTGTACAAAAAAAAAATCTCCTGGAGTTGTGCTACAACCAAACAAAACACACCACCAAAGAAGACGTGGAACAGTAGACTGCAGCTGATACACGCACACACACGCACACACACACACACACACACACACACACACACACACACACACACACACACACACACACACACACACACACACACACACACACACACACACACACACACACACACACACACACACACACACACAGACACAGGAGTTGATCTATGCACACATGCACAAATAGACACATCCACACTTCCACACAAGCACACACACAAACGCAAAGACACAGACACAGACACACACACAGACACACACACACACACACACACACACACACACACACACAGACAAAGAGACAAATAGAGAGCACAGAGATGTGTGCTGAGGCAGCATTACAAGGCAAGTCAATATGTAGTTACTTTTGTAATGTGTGTTTTTGTACATGCAGGTTTTTATTAAAATACTGAGTGTGGGGGAGTGTGGAGGTGGATGATGAAAAGGAACAAGTCAGAGAGAGAGAGAGAGAGAGAAAGTAAAATAGAGAGTGGTAGAGTTAACTGGAAAGGGGAAGAAATAGCAGAAGGCATAGAAAAAACCATAGAGAGCAGGAGAGACAGAAATAGAGAGTAGTAAAGATAAACAAAAAGGAGAAGAGAGAGGGATAAAGGTGGAATAGAGAATAGAGAAAGAATATAGAGTGGTAAAGAGTGAGAGAGAGGTGGAGAGAGAGGAATAAAGAGAGTGATAACAAGTGAGAGTGAGAAATAATAGAGTGATAGAGAAACAGAAAAGGAGAGAAAAAGTAGAGAGCAGAGGAATGACAAAAACATTTCAGAGGGAGAAGTGCCTTGAGTGCGTGTTTCAAGGAGAGGCCAGCCAGAGGGCTTGCTGCAGGGTCTCTCCCTCTCTTTCAACGCGCCATGTCACAGGCAGCACATAGACCTGTCTGTCACACGCCACCCGCCTCCTCCCGAACTCCTCACGGCACCATGACAACCCCTACCCCCCACCAGGAGCAGCCACTCAACTAACACCCCCACCAAAAAAAGTCTGCTTAAATCCTGTACAAGACCCCACCCTACACACACACACACACACACACACACACACACACACACACACCGCTTTTTTTATCCAACCTCTTGGCTCAGCTCAAATGGTTCTTAGCACAATGTTAGTGGCGCTGAGTGCTTGAGAGCTGCTCAGCCCCTTCACACAAAGCCCCGGGGCTACCCTGGCTGGGGAGTCTGCCTCGGAGTGCTCAAAGAACCAGAGGAGACCCGCGGAGAACTTCAGACGCTGTAACTATGCAATAGAAACCCCGATGGTGGCATTAAAAACAATCAAAAGTTTAGCGATCATACATGATTATAAGATGCCAACAAGCCGCAGCAAACAGAGACTATCTGTACGTAGACTATGACAGACGCAAACAGAGACTATCTGTATGTAGACTATGACAGACGCAAACAGAGACTATCTGTACGTAGTTTATGACAGACGCAAACAGAGACTATCTGTACGTAGTCTATGACAGACGCAAACAGAGACTATCTGTATGTAGACTATGACAGACTTAATACCCTGGTCTAGTAGACTGGGAATTGGATGACGTGAAAGTGAAAATACGACATTAGAAAGGCAAACAAAAAATAAGGTTGCTTTGAAGGAATGAAGGAAATCTGGTGCTCTGATACTAATTCTGTTATCTCTTAAAGTTTCTGTAATTGACGCATTTACTGTAACTGCAATTTGGATTACACATGCGTTAAAAAGGTGGACGATTTTCACCGCAAATGTGTCAACGAGAGAAAATATAGCGATATATTGGCTGTAATTGTCAGTTGGCCTACACACATTCTCTCAATACTTGAACTTGAAAAAAACCTGAATTGTAGGAAGGATTTCTTTTGCATGCACTGAACCATGCACTGAACGTAGCTTTTACTATTTGTCTTATTCAGCACCCAAAGAAGGTCAACCTGTATCCTCTGATTGAGAGTGACACAGAATGGAGGACTGGTCCTGGTCCTTGACTAAGAGGTCAGGTTGGCCTAGAAACAAATCTTCACCTTCCCCAACATTCAACTCCCTGCTGGTTCCAAGGCAGTCCATCGGATGCTGTGATGGCTGCCAGGAGAAAGCCTAAGAGCATTAGCCACTGACGCCATGAGGGTGAGTCACCCTAGAAATCAAAGGTCCTTGTTCTGCAGGGGGCTGGCTCGCCAACATCTACAGGCATTCAAAACACAATCAGCTCTGTTTACTGAAATGGTGATGGGCGGGTACTTTTACATGATGAAAACATACAAACAAACACACACTTATCCACACACACACACACACACACACACACACACACACACATTATCACGTGTGTCCATGCATACAACTCTCACTCTCTCACTCTCTTTCTCATCCCTGAGCTTTTGAAGCCAGGCCTCACCCGTGACGGTACAATCTCCTCCGTGGAGGAGCCCCCGGAAAAAGGGATTGGGGGCAGCAAAGAAAGACAAAGCACCCTACACCTCCTCCTCTCATCTCTGCTCCTACTCTTCCCCTCCTCTCCCCTCTTTTTTCTGTATCTCTCCATCTCTCTCAGTATCAACCCAATGAGAAGGAGCAGGTGCAGTCACTTGACCACAGTGTGTCCAATCCTAAAGAATAGCTCACTCCACTCAAGCTTGAGCTTTAGATCCCCTTCGCTGTGTTAACCTTCTGTAACACTTGCCATTCAGCAATGGCTGAACTTTGTGCTGCTATTTGTGTGAGGGATACTGGACAGCCTCAGTCTGTCTGCTTTCCAGGTCATTTAACACTAATTCTGCCAATGCCTTCTCTTCTATCAATACTTTCTCCAAAGACATACGTGTGTAAGTGTGTGTGTGTGTGTGTGTGTGTGTGTGTGTGTGTGTGTGTGTAGCATAGTGGATGAGACGAGCATTTGGTGTGATACACGTGTGGTTGTGTGTGTGATTTTTGAGAGGGGGGTGTCATTGCACGATGCCTGGCCAGGATGCCTGTTTAGCAAACATCATTTGCATTGCACTAATGCGGATGGAGTTCTGTGTCACAGCAATTTTCATATATTTGCATCCAATTAATAGGCTGCCCAATCTTCTGCGCAGTGATTGTTTCTGATTCAAAAAGAAGCAAACAGATGAACCAAGCGGATGCAAACAAAGGTAAACAAACTACCCCCCCCCCCCCCCACACACACACACACACACTTACACACTCACACCCACAGACATTATATATTGACAGAGAACAGATGCATTAGCATGAGTTGGGATGCCGCAGTAGCAGCTATAGGCACTAGGTCAGCAGTGTGTCCAAGTGTGTGTGTGTGTGTGTGTGTGAGGGAAATATTTTTTTCTGTTTCAGATTTACATGACAATCAAAAATGGATTCTCATAACTGTAAAGTGTACACATATTAATGAGAGAGAGAGGGAACGAGAGAGAGTAAGAGATATAGTATACAGTATCAGATGTGGTACATTACATTGTATCTATTATGAGTATTTGCTCTCTCTTGTTTCTGTGAAGAGCATGCTGTTGAGGAATGGCTACATGCTGCACACTCCAGCATTACACCATCCTCCATGGGCAATCCTGTCATGCCTGATGGTCTGGATTTGATGAGCTACTTAACCGAGGCAAAGTCGGCTCTTGCACGCTAGCAGCAGCTGGTTAGCATCACGCTAAAATGCTCCCTGGGTTAAACCATCCAATTAGCACAGAGGACTCCAGAGCTGAACAGCACAGCTCCTGACAACCAGACCTATGCTGTTTGACAGCTCAGCAAGTGAAGGCAGAATCATATTGGATTATTGGACAGAATTCCTCAGAGACAGGTGTGTTACGGCGTATAGCTTCATTGCTACATTGCTATTTCCCTGCATAAACATGCATTACAGGGTACTGTCACACATTAGCGTGTTAGCTGGTGTGAAGACACGAAAGGTGCCCATGTCATATGAGAACTAATAGTTTAATCGCATTGATCAATTAGAAGCAGAGAGCCGTGAAATAATGCAGATCCTTTTTTTTTCTTTTTGTGGAGACGGAATAGGCATTGATCAGATGCAGGCCTGCCCATTTCATGCAGTAGGAGGAGGAGGGGAAATACGGATTGATCCGAGATGCCCTTAATTGGAGTCCTAATAAAAGTGCTGGCATTGATTCCCACTCGGCTAGATCCCAGCGTGTTTTTTTTTTTCTTTTTTTTTTCGAGCAGGAAGTAGTTCAAGGTCTTAAAGTCTGCACGCTGTCTCCATCCACAGCTCTGGAAACTGCTGCTGTTCTATACTGTTGTTGCTATTCCATCTGTTGCTATGCCATCTAGCTGTTACTGCTTTATTACCCTCTTTATGCACCCTCACTGGTACTTTTCAATGGCAAATATTATTTTTCAAAAGACTAAAAGGCTATTATTTACTGTTTGTATTTGCAGGAAGATCGTTCAGACAGTCAGACAGCAGACTCTGGTGCTTCTGGTAAGGGTGGGCCTGGTTGCCAACTGGTATGGTTTTCGCTCGTTCAGTTTGTAGGTTAAAATACAAAGTGAAAATTGAGTTATGCTCGTTTTAATTCAATTGTGTGCTCGTTTTCCAAAATTGTTTTGGAAACTAGGAGAGGCTGCACAACAGAGTGTTCTGTAAAGCTGGACAGTTTGGCTATCCACACATTAGACGTTCCCCATGACCAATAAATCAGAATCGAACAATTGCTAAAACACAAATGACAAAGTGCTTTTTACATCCTGAAAGAGACCGACTGCAGTAGCCAGTCTCTTTTTGGTGTTGCTCTTTGTAGACAGTCGCTATGCACTCCTGACAGCCAGCAGTACACACAATTAAGCCATTTCTGCAGTTCTAAAGGTGTCATTTTGTGAATGTAAGGTTGTAGATTGTTGTCCATCTTAGCCTTCTATTCTTTGTTTTTTACCAATGACACAATGACTTGCTTCTGACGTAATGATCAAGGGTAACTTTTTTTATGTGTGCAGTGGTCTGTTGTGCTAGCCTAGTTACTATGAATAAAACATGGGAATGTAATCATTGAGATTAATGCACAATTCAATTAAAACGAGCACATGATGTAGTAATATGAGCACACGCTTTTGTAAAATTTGCAGACTTAGTGAATTCTAGTAAAATGAACGCAAGTTTAATTAAAAGGTATATTTAAATAAAAATTCAAAGGTAAATATATATATATTGTACTGTATACTGTATATAAATCTTGCAATGACAACTCTGTACATCACTGCCAGCAATGGGAGAGAAAAATATTTTACCAATCCTTCATGTTTAGAATGTCTTGACCATTTTCTTCTATTTGACTGGTGCACTGTTTATGAGACTTAGCACTGCAATGTATACACTTTAGCAAGACACTTGGTAAATAGTTCCAACTGCTTCAGTCCAGCTGGGATGGGAAGTATGCCAGGTGTGCAAAGCTGGGTAGATACAATGGCATACACTACTGTAATCTATGCTAGGACATGATTTTGTCCTGTCTTTCCCAAGTTGTTGTTCATGTTGCTTTTCAAAATGCTTTCAAAACAGCGGTGATTTTTGGAGGCGTTGTTAAATATTGATATTCGGATACAAACATGTCATTGTCTTCTGATGTTGCTTCTTCAGAACAGTGCAGCATGTGAGTTTGAAAATGCCTCCAAAATATGTGATGATGCTCTAAATCAAATATTCTTACACTTCACTTGCAGAGACTGACAACTCAGCCTCCCACTCTGCTCCAAATTAACTTTATTTCATTCTTATTTACTCAGTAAGTAAGCTCTGCGTTGACCCGACACAAATACAAACAAACAAACAAACACTATGAATGCACCCATATGTACATAAATAGCACATTTCCATCTTCTCATGTGTTATTAGTGAAATTAGGTGTAAAGTATTGGGTTGCACCTAGTGTTTCTGTGTGGATGTGTGAAATGGCATTCCCATGGAGACGAGACAACGGACTCCGACGGGAGCCCTGACTACTAGCACATCAACGATCCTAGTGAGAACCTGAAAGATGATGGACAATCTGACAATCAAATGTGCATGCACACACACACACACACACACACACACACACACATTTACACAAACAATCTCACAAACACATCAGAGATTATACACATGCAAATAAGCACACCCACAAACACAGAGATACACACATAAACAAACACACACACACACACACACACACACACAAATACACACACACACACACAGATACACACAAACACATGCACATAAATAAGCAAACACACAAACACTACACAAACACACACACACACAAAGAGAGACACACAGACATACTCTCACAAACAAACCGAATATCCAATTCATCCAGGGACCTTCAGATGGTAGCTCTGACTCTCCCTAAAAGAAAGCTGTGCTGCTGCAGTGGGGTCCCCACTGTCTCTGATGTTGCTCCTTGAGTAGAGTTAGTTTATAATTACTAACAAATTGTGCTCATTATTTACATTTGCCCGGCCGAAAATGATTTGGTTAACAAAGCCGTCGCCAAACGAAAACGACATCAAGAGAATTAGCGGAGACCATGCTGGCAGTCTCATTAGCATAAAAATCAAGCGCAATCAGGACCAGATAATGTGCTAACATCAGAGAGGGACATTGAGAGAGGGGGGAGGGGGGGGGGGGGTGGATAGAAAATTGAATGAGATTGATGTGGTCAATCTGCAAACCAACAAAAACTTACTTGTGGCACAAATCACTCTCGAAACAAACTAACACCCGATCAATGATATTACTATAAAGCTTTCTTTCTTTCTTTCTTTCTTTCTTTCTTTCTTTCTTTCTTTCTTTTTCGTTTCACTTTCTTTGTAAAGTTTAAGACTTTCCTGAAGTCCCCTCCCTATAAGACGGTGCTATCCTGAAGTCTGCCTTCCCTCTACCTCTTTTCTTCTCCTCCTCTTTGGTTGCATCCGGCTCAGTTGCCATCTCACTCTCAGCATCCTCCCATAGCATCCACACGACTGCTGAGCAGTGTCTCCGCCCACTGCCGTTGCCGTGGCGCTAATAAATCCTCCTGCATTATGGAGAGGCTCATTAAACATTCATGAGCTCTCCTTTGCATATTCTAATCGTCGCGAAAGCTTCCAGTCAGTCACGCTGCAAAATGGACAGGGCTTTTCCTGTGTGACCCGTCCCACCTGTGCGTTTGTGTGGACAGTCACAGATTAGATGTGTGTGTGTGTGTGTGTGTGTGTGTGTGTGCGTGTTTGATTGTTTGTTTGTTTACATGTGTGTCTGTGTGTGTGGGGGGCACCGAGTCTAACTGAGAGGGTGCGGGGGTAACTGAGTCTTCTATTTAGCTTTCTAGCATAATGGCTTCCACTCGCATTATAAATGAAAGCAATGAAAATCTCCCATAAATAAATGAATCAATTGGATAAATAAAAGCCTTCAGTCTGCTGATCAGCCTAGCGCTGGCAGCCCAGATCTAAGCCATCCCTCAAACAGGGGTGAAGCTTTATTCCACTTTTAATGAGTCTTTTAATTACTTTACTTTTTAATCTATACCTAATTAGTCTATACTCTTTTTCAACAGTGCCGTATGGATAAGGGAGACAGGGATAGGTGCTGATTTAAGGAGCCAGTGCACTGGGAAAGTCCTACAGAGACATGGCATAGGGAGACAGGAGGTTGTGGTAATGTCGAGGGGAAGGCTGTTATTCACGCTCTGTTCTCCCTCTTCTCCCCGTATGCTCTCTTCCTGTGCATTTTAGTTCAATTCCTATATGTGATTATAAATAATGTGCCAAAGGGAGTATTACACACTCACACAGAGATAAAGACACACACACACACAGATAGACACGCATAGTCTACAGAGAGCAGACAGCTGGAATCTGAGACCGAAACTGAGTGACTCTAATGAGGCTATGTCACCATCTCTCACAAGGGGGCTTTCTATTACACACACACACACACACACACACACACACACACACACACACACACACACACACACACACACACTATCCGCTACTCACTGTTATTACAACCACATACACCACCACTGATGTGTAAGAAGAACTTATAAAAGATGTAAAATAGAAACCGTCTATATTCCTATTTAAACAAGCAAGTGTATTGACACTTGATTTTACATTCAAAAACACTCAGTCAACAATCCGTCACATGGTTAGTAGAAACGATCAGTCAGGTACAATTAAATTATAACATTTCTACATTATGTTTTAAATCCTGAAATACTTTACAGTAATGTAATAATCCGATACTCGTGGCTGTGTAAGTTGGAAACTAAGTGGCTCGGATAGAGGAATACACTCTCCCATCCACTCAGCAGGGAGGGGTGTATTTACTGTAAACATGTGTTTTTGACATTTTGAATGTTGTGTGTCATTTTGCTGGAGATTTGGGGCATTTTGCATTGTGTGTGAGCAGTTGTGGGTTTTGTGTGTGGAGTTTTGAAAAATAGACACAGAGTTTTGAAAACGTGTGTAAACAATTGTAAAAAACTGTAATTGGCTGTTGAGTTAAACTTTCACCAGGATTGCACCTTCAAAGAGGATTTTTTAAAAAGGGAGAATTAATACTGAGTAAGAGGCAACATGAAAAATTTAAAATTATTCATAGCACCAAGAAACAATCATTATGTGGAGAAATGTACCATACCAAAATCAATCCAACTCCCAAGTAATTCATTCAAACATTAAAGGACATAACATATTTCATCAATATAAGCAATGAATACAGTTAAATGAAAATTACTAATTTAACGAATGGATAAATATTGATAGTGAATTAAGAGTACAATGTGTAGTTAGACATAGCATTTGTTTTTTATATAGGTTTATTCTCTATTTATATTTGCTTTTATTGCACTGTGTGTTAGAATAGGGTCCTGTATTACAGTAGTACAATAATGAGTATGTGTGTATACGCTGCCTTTGCTGATGTTAGGTTTGGTAGTGTGTTTCCTCTCAGTGGGTCAAAGGGGGAGATAGGTGGTGTATCAGCCTGAAATGGGTCAGACTAAATTGGGAGGCCTTACTCCTGAGCATCCATGAAGAAAAGAGAGCCAGACAAGCATCTAGGCAATGTGACGGCAGCAAATTGGCATTTGTGTGTGTGTGTGTGTGTGTGTGTGTGTGTGTGTGTGTGTGTGTGTGTGTGTGTGTGTGTGAGAGAGAGAGAGAGAGAGAGAGAGAGAGAGAGAGAGAGATAAGTAATCAGTGTCAGAGATAATTACTTGACCTGCGTACCAATAACAAAGTAAGGAAGCTGTGGGCAGCCCACACCACCACAGTATTTATTAAATTCCCTTCTTTCTCTCTCTCTCTCTCTCTCACTCACTCACTCACTCACTTCCTCCCTCCCTCACACACGCACACACACACAGACACACAAACACACACAAACACACACACACACACACACACACAATCACTGGCAAGAGCCCTGAGTTCACCGCCTCTCTCACGTCACCTCACAGAGCAGAATGAATGACTCTATGATTAATAAGCCACAGAAATGCCAAAACATCACCAGGGACTCGAGACAGGCAATGAGCAGCCCATTTCCTGTATGGTTGGGTGGGTGGGTGTTGGTGGTGGGGTGGTGGTGATGGAGGCCAGGCACTCATCTGATTGGCTGGGGCCCGGAATTCAGGAGGCCCTATCACGTGCAATCAGTGAGACAGAGTGGAAATGATTTCACCGTCCGAGAGAGATAAGCACAACAAAGAAGCCGAGGCTATTACAGAGGTAGCCTTGCACACCTCCCTCTCCCTTCATGACCCACACCAGCCACCGTCCACCAGAATGCACGACTGGGGCGGGTCAGTGTGTTCTAATCAGGCACCATCAGTATAGAGCAGAGCTGTGTGCATTGGGAAGGTGTCTGTGGGTGAACAACACGTGGCACAAGATAATATTGTGTCCTAGTGACCAGTCATGATCAAATCTCAGACTCGGACGCAGAGGTATCAGAGATAGACACATGAAGAGTTGGGCATGGGCAATATTTGATAATAGGTCTTGGAGGTTTCTGTTGCCATTTATTTGTATTATATTTCCTAATGTCACTAAATGAGGAAGAAAACTGTGTCTGTTTGTATTGTTGGCTTTCAGTCGGGACAGTGTTTATCTTTGTGTTTTTGTCTTGCCATTTCTCTTTGTCAAAGAAAAAGTGTGGCAAAAGATGAGGGTGTCAAAAAGCCACTTAAGACAAGCAGAAGAACAGAGCCACACTCCTCTGCAACAGAAATTATCATTCTCCCAAGCCCACACACACACAGACACACACACACACACACACACACACACACAAACACACACACACACATGCACACACAGACTCTCCCACACCCCACTCCCATTGACTCATCCAGAGACACAAATGCTGTGGCATGAATGGCACAAGTGTGGCATTTTCCGGAGCACTGTTAGATGATAGACTCCTTTATCGATTCCATCCGTCTTGAGCGATGCAATGAATGGGATGAATATTCAATCGCGAGTGAGGGGGTGGCGCAATAATCCTTCTTTTTCCAGCACTTTTTTCTTCTCCCAGCGTACGGCCAGAGCAGTTCCGGCACTGTTTGGAATTCATGACGCACTTTCCAACCCTCGCCAGCGACTTCCAGCGAGACTCGGAGTAATAATCAAATACCCGCTAAGTGCATTCCGTGTGGAGGAGCCAAGATTTCGAACCAGCCTCGTCCCCCCCTTATCCTCATAATATAGCCACAACAAGGACCCCAAAGTTTCAAGGTTGCAGGCTAATGATGTTCTCTATTCAATTAATAATGGATTACCTAACGAGGCAGGGCTAGGATCTACAGGTTCCTCTTAAAGAAAAAAAGAGAGAGACAGAGAGGGAAAGAGAGAGAGAGGGAGAGACAGACAGAGGGAGAGAGAGAGAGAGAGAGAGTATGCAGCATATGCAGAACATCCAAGAGCTTGTCAACATCAGAGAGGAAAGTTTACTTGAGTTTTTTGGTGATGGACATCACACAACGGAGACGAAAAGAGGGACAGCAGAGAACGCTAATAGAGACACACACACACACACACACACACACACATGCCCACAGACATGCCACAAAGCAGATGAAAGCAAGTGAGACATCAAGAGAAAGACTAACCTGTTTCTGGCTGTTTCCGCAGCGCAGCATGTGGACAGCAGAGGGAGGGAGGAGGGAGAGAAGTATCATTAAAACACGTATGGCCCAGTGAGACATGACCAAAGCCATTACCGCTGAAGTTAATAAAGAGAGAGGAACACTGCGGCGCAGGACTTAGCAGTATAAATCAAACCAGTGGGAGGTATTCTCCACATACTGTAGTGACAGCCCCATGGCAAACAACAAGAATCATCAAATACTATGTTTCATACAGGTTTTGTTCTGGATTATTTGCAGAAACTACTGCCCCTGGCAGGGTTTGTGTTGGTGGTTGATACTGTAATCAGTGAGATACTGACAGTTCAAATGCATTTGCAAGTTTTTTTACAGACAAGCTAAAGCGAAATACCCAAAGACTTCAAGGACGCATCCAAGGAACAAGTGACTCAGCTGATAGAGTGCAGTTGGTAGCACCAAAGTCACCGTTTCATTTCTCAAGATCACACAGATAAAAACACATACACAGCACATGCACTGTACATGACCTACAGATGAGGCCATCTCCCTAGCGAGTACATGTGTTTTAAAATGATTGACACCCAGCTGACATCTGACATCCATCTTTAAAAGGAATCCTCTCTTTCACTTGCTTGATAGCACCACAGTATAAAGCGCTGAAGCGCAGAAACAACAGGGATTACTGGGCTTTGCGTTTATCTGGCAAATACAGTACGAGCTTGAATGGTATGCAGTTGACACAAAAAGCCCCAGTGGCAACGTGCCAAGCCTTAACCGTTCTGCTACAATAGAAAAACCGGAGACCCAGTGGGCCTCGCATCTCTAACCTTTCAATGATGGCACAAAGCCAAGGCTGAGAAGCCCACTGGTGTCTTTTAGATAACCACCGCGTGAACCCTGACACTGGCTTTGGGAGAGTGTGACTTCAGGCTGGTGAAAGGCAGGGTGGGTGACTCCATCTCGGGGATGGTGTTGTACAATCCCTCGCTGACAATGTAACGCTCTGGAATTAACATAAGAAAAGCATGCCTAAAGCAGCGGGTTTGTGGGTCCATGAGAGTGTGGAGCTTGTGGCCATGAATGTATGTATGAGAGGGAGAGAAAATGCAAAGTGTGTGTGTGTGTGATAGAGAGAGAGAGAGAGAGAGCATTGATGTGTGTACTGTATATATGTATAGGTTTCAATATGCAGGTTTGTATGTGTGTGTGTACCTGTGTGTGTGTCTGTTTGTGTGTGTGACGTCCATACATA
>NW_027468576.1:15756118-15761118 GCF_046254945.1 Alosa pseudoharengus | reverse complement strand
GATGCCGACATGAGAAAAGTGCATTTTGTATGGTGTGGGTGGAGAAGTGTGGATGTCTATGAGAGAGAGACCTTGCGAGTTGTTATATGTGTTTGCTCATTAATGTGTGTGTATGTTTTTTGTTTTTATTCGTGTGTGAGAGAGTATAAGTGTGTCTGAGTGTGTTTTCATGGGTGTGTATGTTTACAATATGTGTATGTTGGGGGAGAAAGACAGTAAAAGTGTGGCTTTGTGGCTCTGCATCTTTGTGTACATGGCATGCCATGTGTGTGTGTGTGTGTGTGTGTGTGTGTGTGCATGCATGTGTGTGTGTGTCATGTATTATGACAAGATCTAAAAGGAAGATATCTAAAATCTCCTGAGAGAGACCCAGAGAGAGAGAGAGAGAGAGAGAGAGAGAGAACCGTGCAGACAGCAACGTCCTTTCTTCATTAGCCCTGATGTCATTTCCTGCAGAAGTACTTAACTTTGCGGCGGGCTGAGATGACTCTTTTTTAATAAGGTCACAGGAAATGCTCGCGCTGGCTGCCTTGTGGAGGTTATAAATGACAGAATCTTCCTGGTGCCATTATCGGCGCCGGGCATCGACAGCTGTTGCACATAGCTGAGCGCATTAATACGGCAGCATACCAATCACACTCTCACTCTCACCCTCACAGGGGAGAATGATGGAGGGAGAGAGAGAGAGAGAATAAAAGAGCTAGAGGGAAATGGATAGAAAATGTGAACAATGGAGAGAGTGAATGGATATAGAAAGATAGAGAATAAAAGATTGGGGAAGAGAGGGAGAAAAAGAGAGAGAGAGACAGAATGAAATAGAGACTGAGGCATAATCAATTTTAATTAGCATTGCTCATCGTGCTGGGTGATACGTTATCAGTCATTGTAACTGCAGGTAGTGACAATTAGTCTCGGCTGTTAACAGCGACACTCAGGAGAGCAGTGTCTGGGTCAGGGGTCCTTGCACTCAAAGGCTGCCTACAGCACTGCCTGCTCAAAGCACAAGCTAAAGGACCAGGGGCCTCATTTATAAAGCGTTCTTACGCACAGATTTGATCTTAGACCGTGCGTACGCTCAAATCGGTGCCAATGCTCAGATTTATAAAAAACGTCTTTGACGTGGAAAAGTGCTTATCTCCACGTCAGGTTCAAACTTGACGTACGACGATCTCATGTCTTTCTTTGCCATATGCATGATCAATATCAGAAGATTTTTAAAGACGTTTTTGGACACAGCTGAATGTTTCGTGCTCATGAGAACGATAGCCCACATAAGAAAGTGAAAAAACGTATAGCTTACTTATTTCATAATATCTATTAAAAAAAACACCAACACCAAGACCTACGATAGAATGATTGAACATTCTTACAGGTGATCTAGTATATTTACTGTTCTCACCAATCTAATATTGACCATAAAATGTCCAATAGGCCCTCGTTTAGGAGAGGAAAAGTACATTCGTGCCAGGGATGTAGTGGTAAAGAGGTGGGTGAACTATGAATTCTGCAATCTCGGTGAGGTGGACCGCCATGCGGTATCGGATTTTTAAAAAAGGCATTCGAACATGTTTGATAATGGTGGAGGTTATTGTGCAGTATTGGGAATATAGGATAGTATTGGATAATACAGTTGTGAATGTTAAAAGTGAATAAACTGTTTTGAGAGGTGGATAAACTCTAACTAGATGTACCGCAGATCGGTACAAAATATGACCGCCGCCCAGTCCAGCACATTTTTTCCACAAAAAGAAATCACGCTGAAAGGCCTATATGATTCTAACTGTCTCACTAAATTGCATTATCCACACTCAATTCTCACTGGTATCTGCTAGACAACAAGTACCAAAACATGATTAGTTCAAAACATGATTAGTTCATAGATTTCACATGTAAAATTCATTTTATACAACCCCACCTCCATCTTGCCTGTTCATAATTATGAGAAATTCTTGATTGTTTGTGTTATGTTTATGTTGTGTGTGTGGGTGTGTGTGTGTGTGTGGGTGTGTGTGTGTGTGTGTGTGTGTGTGTGTGTGTGTGTGTGTGTGTGTGTGTGTGCGTGCCTGCGTATGTGCCTGTGCATGGAAGCGTACATATGTCTACTGTGTGAGTATGTGTCATGATTACTGTGAATGTGTGTGTGTGTGTGTATCTGTTTGTGCACATGTGTGCACATGAACTGGGCTAACATGACCCCTGGAGGCAAATATACGGAAAAAATGGTCATCCTAGGCCCTACAGTTCTCAAGATATTCACAGAGAACTGTGTCTGGCCTACCCTCCTTTCGGGGGGTCCAGTCCAGCGGGGGGGCTACAGATCAAAACGAAAAATGACAGTTCCATGCTATCCATGTGGGGGTACATGCCCACCAAGTTTTGTGTACCCTGGTCTTTCAGTGTCCCGGGAATCCTTGTTGGTGTACGTCACTAAATGTACACATAAATTGTTTTATTGTAAGGCCCCCCATGAACGAAAGTACACAAAACTTGGCATGCATTCGGAGGGTGTCATAATGATCCTACACTTTCAATTTCGTGCAGTTTTGACCATGTCAGCCAGAGATATTGTGATGAAAACACCTAATTTTTTGCTTTTTAATTTTTAACTAGGTGGCGCTATACATGAAATAAGTGGTAATGGGATGGGTTGACATGGCCCCTTGAGATCAACACACAAAAAAAAGGTGGACCTCCTAGGCCCTACGGTTCTCGAGATATTCACAGAAAACTGTCTCCGGCCACCTACAGGCCAGTTGGTGTATAGTAACATAAATGAATTTATTGTGTGGCCCCCCATGAACGGAATTCCACGAAACTTGGCGTGCATTCAGAGGGTGTCATAATGATCCTACACTTCCAATTTCGTGCAGTTTTTACTATGTTAGGTCACAGATACCTGCGATTACAACACCTCATTTTTACTTTTTTGTGTTTAACTAGGTGGCGCTACACATGAAATGAGTGGTTATGGAATGGGTTGACATGGCCCCTTGAGATCAACATACAAAAAACAAATGGTCCTCCTAAACCTTACGGTTCTCGAGATATTCACAGAAAACTGTGTCTGCCCTACCCTCCTTTCGGGGGGTGCAGTCCAGCGGGGGGGCTACAGATCAAAACGAAAAACGATGGTTCCATGCTATCCATATGGGGTTACAGGCCCCCCAAGTTTCGTCTACCCCGGTCTTTCAGTGTCCCGGGAATCATTGACAGAAATTTGGACATGCGAAAAAGAAAGAAAAAAAAAAAAAAAAAAAAAAAAAAAATCTGACTAAACCTATATGACCGCCGCTTCGCTGCGCGGCGGTCATAATAAGAGGTGGGTAGGCCTAAACTCTATTTCTGAAATGTCAGAGGTGGATAAACTGCGTTTACATCCTAATTTGCGCTCATAGGCCTATTCCCAGCTTCGTAACAGAAAGGTAATATTTGAATGTAAGCTATACAATGTAGGCTATAGATATTTTATATCATATATAGCCTACACAACCAAGGGACGGAAGTTATCCTCTGAAAGCAGGGCATCTTCATATTTAGTGTTGCGTTGGAGTTACGTAAAGAGGTGCAGAGCGCACACCTGTTTGCTTTTTTTGAATGGCAGTGCCCAAGATCAGATGACAATACGTGAGTTGAATAATGTAGGCTAAAATATAAAGGTAGGCCTAAAGCAAACAATAAAGGACGATGTTTAAGCCATTGGACATTATTGAAAGAAAACGATAGCAAATATGCAGAATGAATGAATAATAACCGGCGAACTAGGCTACTTTTTCAGCAAAAACATAGCCTATCCTAAAAGAAACGTTAAGCCTACATGACATATCACGCTTATAATATAGTCCTCTGTTTTTTAGGCTAAATCAGCATATTACCCTGGGTCATATTGGAAACGTACAGTAGCCTACTGTACCATAACGTACATGATTATGCTGTAGGCCTAGAGGTATTTCCTTCATAAGCTAGGCCTACCCATTTTTTTTTTCTACAAAGTAGGCCTAAACATACTAAATGTTGATTATTCACATTACTGCAAGCAAAAGGAATGAAAGCGAGCAGAGGAAAATTAACATGGATACGATCGCATACCTGCATACGATCTCTTTCCAGAAAGCTATGCTGGAAAAAACATAATTAGTTAAGCTATTCGAACTGACGCATATAGGCTAGTTAACATCAGATGGCATAGGCTAGGCCTATACAATGTTTTCAATATATAATTTTACATAGGCTACAGCTTTTAGGCCATTGATTTAATTTAAACATATGCTAATGATATTGATGATGGGGTGTTTACAAGGCGGAGACCTAAAACCACCCAGCTGCGCACAAGTTGACGTTCATTTGTGATTTATAATGGGCACATCTGGAAGGGTGGCGTACGCACGTTTTTTTGTGCCTAAGTTCGTTTTCTCCCAATCACACGTACGATCATTTCAGAAATGATCTAAGATCAAATGAAGGATGGTTTCTACGCAACCCTTTTATAAATGACGCCCCAGAGCTCTGGGTGTTAGGGCTGGGCGATATGGCTGAAAACTGTATCACGATATAAGTATTTCATATCGGTCGATATCGATAATTATTGATTTTTTTAAAATCTATTTCAGATAAGGACCAGAAGGGGGAAAAAAAGTTCAATTTAAACACTTTTAAACACTCCACCTTACTCTGATTTGAATAACCTCAGTTATCAATCAAAGCAAACAGGGAAAAGAAATAGCAACACAATCATGAAAAACACTCAAATAAATAATTGTGCACATAAGTCTGAATGAGCAGCACTGGTGGAAGCCTGGAAATATTGTAAACAAGTAATTTGCTAGTTTATCATAGTAAGTCTACTGGTTAGACTGTTCAGTTTCCCCACGTGTGTTTAAGTTTCAAATGAATACTTTTTCTCCTTGGGACAGGCCCGTTTGAGTCTTGGAAAATACTTTTCCATTTGCATCGGGAATGAGTTGATTAGAATTTAGCAGTCAATTTGAATGCAACAGTTTTGA
>NW_027468576.1:15743618-15751118 GCF_046254945.1 Alosa pseudoharengus | reverse complement strand
ACTCTATCTGATATTCAATTTATCTGTCACCATGTGGGCTACCACCAACCACAAGAGCCAACAGGATTATCTGAGAATGGAAACGAGTTAAGAAAACACAGAAACAAGCTATATATTACCAACCCTGACTTATGGCTTGGCTTCACAGGGGTACAGGGTGATACATCTCATGCACACAGCATCAAATCCCCAACTGCATGCATACGTAATGCTAACATTAGTACATTTCCCTTCCTGCAACATACGTTTTAACATGCCACCTTATTTAATATGCGTGTGTGTGTGTGTGTGTGTGTGTGTGTGTGTGTGTGTGTGTGTGTGTGTGTGTGTGTGTGTGTGTTGCACACACAAAGAGTATGACAAATAGGCGTGAGCAGGGTTTACATGTCACTGAATATAATGAGGGGTCCTACCTACAGTGCTCGTTTTTCAAGGACACAAAACGATGAAGGCAGCAGCAGCATCCTCCAAGGGGGAGTAGCCCCTCACGTGTACGCTTTACCTAATGATGCCCTTATTATCTACATATGTTCAGTGAAAAGATAGGGGTTCCCCCCATGAGGAGAGCTGTTCGCAGGGGCATGTTTGTATCAGCAGGTGCATGTACTACCTATATATGTCTGTGTGTATGTGTATGTGTGTGTGTGTGTGTGTGTGTGTGTGTGTGTGTGTGTCTGTGTGTGGAATGGTTGGTGGAATGGAATGTGGTCTTGGCATACTGATCAGCAAGGAGATTTGATTTGATGTGGTTGTGTGTACGTGTGTCTGTGAGTAGTTGCGCTTGTGTGTGTGTATGTGTGCGTGTGTATGTGCGTGTATGTGTGTGTGTGTGTGTGTGTGTGTGTGTGTGTGTGTGTGTGTGTGTGTGTGTGTGTGTGTGTGTGTGTGTGCACGTGTATGTATTCTTGGCACTGCTGGGAAACGGTGGGATACTGTCTCGACCGACTGCAGTAAGCCCATCCATCTTCCCCACTGTCAAACGCCCCTTGAGCTCCTAACACACAGGCAAATATACACATGTACACACACACACACACACACACACACACACACACACACACACACACACACACACACACACACACACACATACACACACACGCACGTCACAGAGATTTTGAGAGAGAGACTGAGAGTGAGACACAGGCAGACAGAAAGAGAGAGAGAGAATGAGAGAGAGAGAGAGAGAGAGAATGAGAGAGAGAGAGAGAGAGAGAGAGAGAGAGAGAATGGAGACTCTCGCTCTAAGCCAGTGATCCCCTCCAGTCACTCATCCAAAAACCCATCTCTCCCTTCCCAGACTCACTTCATCCTCCCTACCCCCCCAACCCCCCCCCCCCCGACACCACCCCACCACTCCTCTTCTTCACACACACACACACCTCCTCCAAGCCAGACATGCCCCCCCCCCATCTACAAGCACCATAACCCCTCCAGCTTCAAAGCTCCTGAGCCAACTCTCCAGCCAGCGAGTCAGCCAGCCGCTCAGTCAGCCCCGGCCCTGTTAGTCCCCAGTCACTCCCTCCTCCTCTCTCTCACCCCCCCCTCCCTTCCTCTCCTCTCTTCTCCTCTATCCCCCCTTCATCTTACAACAAGCCCAGACACAACCAGGCACCCCCTTCTTTCCTCTCTTCTCATCTACCCACCCCCACCTTCATCTTGAACCAAGCCCAGACACAACCATACAACACCAACCCCCCATCTCATAATAATATACCAGAGTGAATTTCTCAACTCTGGTGCTGAAGCTCAAAGGCTGACCAGTGTGGCGTAAGCCAGCCAGAGCTCAGCCGTGAGCCCCTTGCACTCACCCGTACGCGCCTGAGTCGGTCGCCACCCAGCGCCTGCATGCGCGGCTCCGGCACACAGCCTGCTGGGCTACACTAATGACTGCACACCGCTCTGCCCTACTCCCTTCCACAACTCAGGAGGTGTCCGTCCCCCTACACACACACACACACACACACACACACACACACACACACACACACACACATATACACACACACCCACCCCTCCCTGCCATCACCACACCAGCCCCCCCATCTCTCTCTCTCTCTCTCTCTCTCTCTCTCTCTCTATCTCTCTCTCTCTCTCTCTCTCTCGCGCTCACTGAATCTCCACCCTGCAGCGCCATTGGTATTCCAGTCAGGGAGTGGGGACGCACTGTACTGGTCCTCAGTGCTCCACACACTAGAGAACAGCTTAACTCAACAAACACACATGGAGGGAGAGAGACAGAGACAAAGAAAGAGAGAGAGAGGAGGGGGGAGGGAGGGAGAGAGAAAGAGAAGGGGGGAGGGAGGGAGAGAGACTGAAATTATTCTGACTGCCCCCTACAGGACTGGGGCTAGCTACAGTACATGTGCACAGACACCAGCGTACAAATATTCAAAGACAAGGCAAACACAAAACACAAACACACACATACACACACATACATACATATACACAGGAAACATATGTGCTCACACAGACAAACACAAATTGGCTTACACATCTACAAACAAGTAACAGTGCACACACACAGACACACACATAAAAAGAAACACACACAAATAGATGCATGTATGCACACACACACACACACACACACACAAGCAAGGGGCTGGAGGTGCAGAGCGATCTCCACACAACAGATACACACAAATAAAACCTGTAGGCCTGGATGGAGGGCTGTACTGTATGCACCAGGAACGGTACAAAATGTGACCGCCGCCCAGTCCAGCACATTTTTTCCACCATAATTATAACAACATGAGCGTCCACACTGACCAATGATAAGGACAGTCTCTCCACATGGAGATAAATGTTATGTCTAAAATTTGACATAACATTTTGATTGTCAGCTTTTTATCATTCTCAAAATCGCTCCGAAAGTGATCCCCAACGATATCGTTCTTCGTGTTGTTATTGTTATAGTATGTGGTGTGGATGTTGTCATTCATATTGCTGTTGTTTTTGCTGTCATGGTTATAGTTATTCTTCCTGATGTGAACTGCCCTTTATATAGCAAATAGCTTTCTCTAAGCTTGCATGTACAGTAACCTGGCTGTGTTGTGTTTAACCGTGCGGTTCAGCTCTGCACTCGCCTGGACTCGAACCCGCAAACAGCAACACCTTGTATTGGGAGTCGAGTGTGCTAATCGATCTAAAAGCCCAGACTGCTAGCTCTCTTACTAGCATGACTCTTAAGGCACCGGGAGGGACATTTACACAACGTACATGTTGCACAGCTACGAACCAGCTGGCTACCATTAGACAAAAATCATCTTCAGCATAAAGTATTGGAGGTGAACATCATCATGCAGTTAGTCAGATTAGAAGCAGTTACTGTAGTCAGATTAGATGTGTGTCCTTTCAGTAAAGAATAAGCATATCTAAAAATCAAAACTAGAACTGAATTATTTTCAAAACCGGAAAGTAGTATAATGTTGACTAAAAAGTTTTCTCACCTTAACCCCCTGGCTCTCAGAATCTCTAAAGGTTTAATCAACAAAATCCTTCAAATACTGTGTGTGTGTGTGTGTGTGTGTGTGTGTGCGTGTGTGTGTGTGTGTGTGTGTGTGTGTGTGTGTCTGTGTTCACGCAATTGTGACTCCTCACACACACATGGGTGTGTTCGTGTGAAAATGTCCTTTTTTTCTGAATTCACAGTGTAACCTCAGACAAGGTGCAAATTGAAGCGTCTGCCACTTTTCCCAGAAACCTGTGACACATTCAGAGGAAAATGGAACCAACTGTGAACCAATTAACCATCATTAGTCCTTTGCAGCCATCCTCCCCCATGACAACATTCCATCAGAGCAAACAAAGACTCGAACAAAAACTCGGGGCACAAGTAAACATGAAATACATTGTTCTAAACAAAACTCACACATTTCAGGATATTTCTTTTTTTCTGTATTAACCTTTGATGACATCTGAACAACCCTTGACAGGCTGTCTGTGGTTAGAGGTCATAGTGGTGTCTGTGGTAATGACTGTGCCCAGACAAAGTGAATGCTAATCACCATTTCAAAACCACACAAAGCCAATATCAACAGAATGCATGACGCAATCCTCCCCTGCTTTTCCCCTTCTCTCTGACATTAGAGGTTATGTTGATGCTTGACAGGGTAAGAGCCTCTCGCGCTGGCCAAATGACTACCCTTGGGCAATCGAAATGCATTATTTTATTAGGCAGCGTTACACAAACTGAACCCTCCATTGTTTGGATGTATCTGAGTGCTCATTCGTCGTGTCTGTCTCAGTGAGTGTAGTGGAGAGGCGCGGTATGTTTGTCAAGTTAATAACACTTGTAGAGATGTTCAGCCATCAAGAGATTTAAAGGCAAAAAAAACACATTACTTCCACATCCGAATGAATTAAACATGCTTTCAGAAAATTGGAAGGTTTTGAGATGTGCAAGTATAGCAATGCTGAAAAGGTTTAGTGACAAGGCTAACATTAATTAACACTCTGCATGCTATGTTTTCAGGTCACAAAAGAACTTGCACTGTCATGATAACACGGTGATTGGTACGGTGCAGAGAGATGATTGGAGTGTATTGTTGTGCTCATGTTCAGACATGTCAAAATAGACGCTAAAAACATGACTCAACAGTTTTATTCTCATATGCCTGAATGGAAACTGCTCAACACGTTAGTTTGCTCTTTCTTATCTGAGTTAGATGCCATCAATGTCACAATGCCCCTGTGGCCAATGTAGAAATGACTTCTGCATTGTGCAGTTAGAAATCTCCCTCTTAATGCTTTACTCTACACATTATGTGATTAAGGCTTAAATATATTACACCGTTGCAATTATCAAGTAATGTGAGAGAATATTTCATTATGTTGCCACTCAACCAACGTTTCTGTGTACTGTACAGTGGATCCCCTGTATCCACGGGGGATATGTTCTGAGAATTGCCATGGATAGCTAAACCCGTGGATAGCAGCAGACACCATATAACGTGTTTTTCTCGTACATGCATGCCAACGATAACGTTTAAGTTATAACATGTGCATTATACTCTAATAAAAGTTATGTGAATGGGGGCACTCTGAATGGATGGGTTTCTGCGAATCTGGGACGGATATCAATGACAATGGTAAATGGTCAATTCTTTGTCAGTCAATCATTCTTTCTTTCGTTTCATCCTTCCTTTCTTGTATTCAATATCCTAACCCTTCCATTTAACACTTGAAGGAAAGAAGGCAACAAGGATGGAGGAGTCAAGGACAGACTTACATGGGAAATGAGATGCACAAAAATAAATAGAGCATATACGGTGCGGAGTGGCACCGTATATAAACCATTTTTTTTCATAAGTATCCACTTAATATTTATGGTCGTGATGAACTGTGGATGACTGAAATAGTATGGGACTTCCACTGTAGGCCTAATTCACAAATTAAGCAAGATGATCACTTCATCAATTTAAACAAAAATCAGCTCAATGCCTTTAAACTCTGCTCTTTTGGCCTTTCAAAACCCTTCCAGTAGCTTCCATTCTCCTCTCTTATGCACCTCACATCACCGAGCGACCCCACCCCCATATATGCCCCCCCCCACACACAGCTCACATCACAGAGACCCCCCGACCCCCCCAACACACACACACACACACACACATAAACTTCTCGGCTTAGTCCCAGCATATGGAGCAGACCCTTGAGCTTGTTTATGGAGGAGACTAAAGTGGTCCCCATGGCAATGACCCCTGGCCATTGAATCTTGATTGGCTCTGACCTGACAAATAAAGGAGTTCCCATGTGGTAGCAGTCGGTCTCTGGAATAAGTCTACCTCTCTCTCTCTCTCTCTCTCTCTCTCTCTCTCTCTCTCTCTCTCTCTCTGTGTACCTCCCTCACACACACACACACACACACACGCGCACACAGAAAGCAGGTGATTGATAGCTTGCTTTGGTGACTTTGGACTGCGGTGCAGCAATGATCCTACAGAAATTCTTTGCCGCTAAGGTGTCACTGTTCAGTCAAGATAAATACCTTGCCTACCCTCCAAAGGAGAGAGAGAGAGAGAGAGAGAGAGAGAGAGAGAGGAGAGACAGAGAGAGATTTGGCCAGATAAGACGTGATACACACTCCTTTGGGAGAGGCAGGGAGGCAGAATGATCAATGAACATCCCTTCTATATTCCCCCCCTCGCCACCCTGGACTGTGAGACATATTTCTCCTCCTCTTTCGAGAAGCAAAGCAATTTCTGTTCCCACACACTATCGCCATCCTATCTCCAGTGGAGCAACAGCATTACAAAGGGGACAGGAGGTTGTAAGTGTGCAAACACCTTTTCTCACTCTTGCTATATGGCTCTTTTTTTGCAGGACTTCTCCAAACATAGTTATTAAGTTTCTTTGTGCACACAAGAGTGGCTAATTGTTGCATTTTTTTAGACCTTGTTCATTGACACCAATTACATCCGGACATACACACTCACACACACACACACACACACACACACACACACACACACAGAGAGAGACACGCACAGACACACAAACACACACAGACACACAGACACACACACACACACACACACACACACACAGAGAGAGAGACACGCACAGACACACAAACACACACAGACACAGACACACAGACACACAAACACACACACACACACACTCATTAAGTGCAGACACAAAACAACGGTGCTGTGTTTCGACAACTGAGCACCACAGTGACAGTCTGGCGCTGAGTGTCTGCGAAGAGACTCGACGCAGTAGAGTAGAGTTCATCTGATGCTGCTCGATAATCTACCCGACGGGTACCAAACATGACTGAACACGAGCCAAATATTTATATTTACACAGTCGGAGAGACACAATCATCTGCTGGTGCTCCGCTGACACTGCCGCGTCCGTCTGGCTGTGAACATCCATTAGCCACCCAAGTGAAGCCGTGGAGCAGGAGGGGGCCACTTAAGAGGGACAAATTATAAATCGTCGAGGAGGTAGAAGTTATAAATCCACCGCTGCGAACAAGAGCGAACAATGCGTGCGGTATATATCCTAATTTATGGAGTATTTAATTCCATTCGTGCTCGACGGTACCATTTGCCGCATCATTAGGCATTAAGCAGGATGAATAGGCATTTTTTTCTCTTTTTTTTGTTTTTTGTTTTTGATTTGGGAGGGGGGGGGGTGGTTGAGTGGGAGTGGTGGGGGGCTGTCACCAAATTGTTTGCCATCTGTCTCATCAAGGCATGTTGTTAACAGGATCACGCTGGTCCCTGAGCCTATTTCATGTAGTTCGTCTCGCAGTGGGATGCAGAATAACGTGTCACGCGAGGTCAGGGGTCGCCGGGAATTGGCCCGCTAACTGATGAAGCTGTGGCCTTTCGCCACTTTGTTCTCTTTAATCAGGGCAAAATGGGACTCTGGCCGTTTCTATTAATAATCCTCTGGGGCGGCGACACCTCATCCCATCTGTGTCCAGGCTGTTAGACGCTAACCTCTGGCATGCAGGGGTTTGAAAAGCAATGCTGCTGGCCA
>NW_027468576.1:15726118-15738618 GCF_046254945.1 Alosa pseudoharengus | reverse complement strand
CACACACACACACACACACACACACACACACACACACAAGCACGTGTAAGCATCCAACCCCCCCCCCCCCCCCCCTTCTTGAAAGGGAATTCATGGGTTGTGTGGCTCGACTCTACGTTAGCGAAGTAGCATACATATTCATACCACACTCCCAATTAAAAGGCACAGTCCCCACCAATGCTAAAGAGAATAGAGAATATCAAAGACATACAATGCCACTGAATATTCATTATCACAATTCCACATGCAGAGCTCAAATTGGCATTCACACACACCAGCAAATCTTTGCTGTTAATGGGCACTCATATGGCAAGCATGATGTGGAGACTAGGCCCTGCATGTTATTGTGTCAATTAGGGTGTATTCAGTAAATATATTCAAAATGTATGGGAACATTTTGTGTATATGTGCAATTAAAAATATGTGTGTGTGTGTGTGTGTGTGTGTGTAGATGCATACATGTTCCGGTGATGTGTGTGTGTGTGTGTCTGTGTGTGTGTGTGTGTGTGTGTGTGTGTGGCAAACAGGAGAAGGATATTGAAGTGAGATACCGACAGCTATCATATATAGGAGTGCAGGACTGATGGCAATGACAAACTGAGGGAGGAGGAATATGTGTGTGTGTGTGTGTGTGTGTGTGTGTGTGTGTGTGTGTGTGTGTGTGTGTGTGTGTGTGTGTGTGTGTGTGTGTGTGTGTGGTGCTGGTATGCTCTCTGTCTGGAGCATACATTGCAGTGAGGTGCTGGAGGGACTAGAGAGGATGTGCCTGGACTGGCAAACACACAGAAACATCAGCCAGAAGCATCCACTCTTTTCCAGACTGCACCGCAGTCTCCAGACACCACACACACACACACACACACACACACACACACACACACACACACACACACACACACACACACACACACACACCAAGGCCATTTCAGATTCCAGTGAGAGTCTGTGTGTGTATATAAGTAGGTCCATTTACCTTTCAACCACTCATCTTCCTCTACACTCAGTGAATGATTTAGGTAGTCTTGTCAAACACATTGGATGCTACAAATTGGTAACAGCATCTCAAATCAGACTGGCAAGCTGATGTAACTGCTTTTATAATCAATCCCCACATGAACCAGACAGTACATTTCATTCATCTTTGCAGTCTGGAGCTGGGGGATGCCTTGAATTATCTGGACCCACTACAGTCACTTCACAAAACACTATCATTTTTAAACTTAACTTAAAAAATACATTCGACACAGACCACAAGCAAAGCACAGTAGCATGGCTATTAGTTCAGAACCATGTGTTGGCTTCATCTTAGACATGGGACATAGAGATGTGTTAAAAACAACACAAGTTGTGTTATTTTCAAAACATTCATTTTATATCAGATAGAGATTCATCACAAGCTACTGATGATTGGGACAGATCTGATGTTCCTAAAGATTCAAAAGTGTCTTTGTGTAAATGAATGCCAGATTTGATTTAGGATTGTCTCCTTGAACATGTGTGTGAATGTCATCTCATTAGAGTGAAAACAGAAAGAGCTAATATATGCAGGAGCATTGAACAGACACATGTAATATGTAAAGGATTTTGACGTGAATGTCTCTTCCAATTGAGTTTATTATATATATATATTTTTGTGAAGGTTTGGGCTTCCTGGAATTGGAGGAAGAAGTGGGGTAAAGAAAAACAAAATAAAACTTGTCAAGCGCGTGCGTCAACACTCGGAGAGACAAACCCACTGATTAGCGTGTCGCATGTCTGAGTGAGACCATTCAGTGAGAGCACAATCGCTGTTTTATCAAAACCTCCAGCACACGTGAGCCGTGACAGCGAGGCTAGGCAGAGGGCTTAGGCGTCTATAGCGAGCGCCACTTGAGCTCAGAGAGGTCTAATTTGATGCAACGCCACCCCCATCACCACCCCCACCCCCACCCCCACCCCTACCCCAAGCACCGGCTTGACAAAAGCCCCTCAATTACAACTTCCTGAAGCTGCACCTGCTGGCTCTCTTGTACCCCTTTAAAAAAAAAAAAAAAAAAAAACACATACATATACACATACACATACACACAAGTCAAACTCCATCAGCCCAGAGCCTGGGGGGTGGGGTGAGGGGGGGGGGGGGTTATATGTCTGGGCTGCTCCCCGGTCCCAAACCATCTGGAGTCAGAGTCACTGATTGACGCTTTGGAAGGGGAATTAGTGTCAGGTGGTGAGATTGGGGAGGGGTACCTGTGGTGTGTGTGTGTGTGTGTGTGTGTGTGTGTGTGTGTGTGTGTGTGTGTGTGTGTGTGTGTGTGTGGCGGGGTTGAGAGTGGGGGGTTATTTAGCATTCAATTGCTTTCTCTCAAAAGAGCAATTTATCCCCCCCAACACACACACACACACACACACACACACACACACACACACACACACAGACACAGACACACACACACACACACACACACACTTTTTTAAGAAGCCGTAGGAGGCGTGGGTTAGAAGGGCAACCAGGGTATTCAGTGCTGTTAGGGTTAATGACAAGGGCATTTGGACCTCCTCGGAGCCATAATGGCTGCTGGTGCACTGGGTTTCACTGCCTCATTGATTCATGGCTTTGTTTCCTGTCTATACCTCCCTCCAACCATCTTTCTCTCTCTCTCTCTCTCTCTCTCTCTCTCTCTGTCTATCTCTCTCTGTTTAACCCTTGTGCTTTCACATGCATGTGCACACACATACAGGCACGCACACATGTCTGAATAGACATGCATGAGCACACATTGCATACACACACATACCCTAATGCACATCTGCATATAAATGTCATATCTACACACACACACATACACACACACACACAGCATATAAAATAATTGCTGCTTTATGCACTCATGGATGTCACACATCTTACTTTCCTCTGCCCCCCCTCCCCCATTTCTCTTTCTCACTCTCTTTCTCTCACTCTCTTTCTCTCTCTCTCTCTCTCTCTTTCATTTCCTCCCTCCCTTCCTTTCAGTGTATAGAGATGCATCTCTTAGTCTGTGGTGGTAATTTGATTTGCCTGCTTGGCCTGATTGGATTACAAGACTGACATCCATGTCTGTGTCCTTACAGCCGTAGCCGTTTAAAAGCGCCCGGGCCGTATGGAGGACGCGGGCAGATTAATGAAGGCTGGCACCCGGCCCTCCCACCCGACTCACGCCAACTCAGCCCAGCAGCACAGCCCAGTCCAGTGCAGTGGAGTCCAGCCAGGCTGCCAGCCACCACCCTGCCACCTGGATGTATGTGAACCCCTACTAAAGGAGATGGAAATTAGTGCAGGCACAACCTGTACACACACCACACACACACACACACACACACCACACCATACACACACACACACATACTGTACACACACACACACACACACACACACACACACACACACACACACACACACACACACACACAGCTGACTGTCTTTGCCAGGGGTTAGATGTCCAGCACATGTTCCCTCAGTGGCCAAGTGTGCTTGGATGGCTTCAGGTTCCTTTTGGCAGGCTCTCTGATCAGGTATGTAATTTGGGCATTTGACTGGAAGATTCTTGGTAATAAGATCCAAACAGATTGGCGTCCTACCGCATAAAACACTCCTCATAAACACAAAGTATAAAGTAGTAAAGTAGTATAAAGTACAAAGTTAACACAACTTTGAAGTGAACCACCCTAAAGATGATATACATTAACACTTACTATCAAGGTAACAGAACCAGAAAAGAACATCACCACAGCAACCAGTGCTATGGCGCTCCACTTACAGTAAACTCTTAATGTTCCCACAAGCTCCAGCTCCACATCGACACGTCTCATCACATTATAAAAGTCATCCCTCTTCCTCTGGACGACTCAGTAAGGTAGGTAAGGTCAAACCCAGCCAGCTAGAGAGCAGTGTGTAGACACTACCAGAGTCCATCTACCGCGTCAGCGCCATGTTATCGCCACACCGGCGTTGCATCCGTTGTCTTCTGTCATTCTCTGTCTCGTCGTGGACGAGGGCTTAGGGAGTGTCCAAACTGAGCAGCCAGAGGAGTAGAGGCGGCGTGAGAAAGCGCAATGTCGTTCATGTCACATCACCTCTAACAAATGGTGCGCAGACACCGGCACATATACAGTATGTACATACGGGCGCGCGCGCGCTGAGAACCTTGATCAGGATTTGATTAGCAGTGTGTTGCCTGTTTATTAAAGAACACTGATTAAATCCTCGCTCTTACATTGAAAATGAGCTTCCCCAGAGCCCCTGTACGCGTGTGTACACAAGCGCTCACGCTTTTGCACTTCAGCCATTACGGAATCTAATTTGAATCTGTGTAACAGACTTCTCAAATCCGATGCTTACAATATTTATTCAGCGGCAGTGCCGATATTAGGTTTTGGAGTCACGCTACTTTTCCGGAGCAACACAGAACACCGTGCTGGCAATAAAGTCTGGCTCAGGGGAAGGTTTAGTCAAAGTGCATGAGTTATATTGGCAGCACTTTATTGAAGCACCTACGCTCTCCACTCCCATCCCCACACCAGCCTCTCTATCTCTCTCTGTCTCTCCCTATCCCTCTTTCTCCTTCTCTCTCTCACTCACTCACTCACTCTCTCTCTCTCTGGCTCACCCCCTCTCCCTCCCTCCCTCTCTCTCTCTTCATATCTCTCAGCAGTGTTGGCAATGCAGTCATAACCTCGCCGCTTTGAGTAATGGAAGGCAGGTGTTGCCGAGATGAGAATGGGGGGGAGCGAAGGACGAGAGCGGAAAATGATCATGCCGACATTCCAGAGCCGTAACGATGCCGCAGAAGGGTTGTGGGGGTTGGTTGGGGCGGGGGGAACAGAACAGAAATCTCTCTCTGTGGTAAATTAGATTATGAGTAAAACTGCCCCTCTATCACCGTGAAGCACCAGAAAGACAGAGAGAGAAAGAGAGAGAGAGAGAGAGGGAGGGAAGGAGGGCAAAGAGGTGTTTCCATGACTGATACCTCAGACAAGAGCAAGATGATGTAGACTACTGTATAATGGCTGCCTTCGAGCAAGATGGAATGGTACAGACATCCTAGATTCACGAAAGAGTGGGAGAGAGAGAATGAGAGAGAGTGAGAGGAGAAAGAGAGAGAGAGAGACATCCAAGAACTGGGAAGGGGAGAAAGGTGAGTGAGAAGGAATGAGAGAGATATGGAGCGAGACCAGGTTCCCTAATCAGACCACACACACACACACACACACACACACACACACACACACACACACACACACACACACACACACACACACACATGAAACTGTTCCACTTTCTCCACCGGTGTGATCATTTCCCTGTTGCTTCTCCCCCCCTCCATCCCTCCATTCCAATCCCCACTCCTTCTGGGGCCATTAGCTGGCTGGTGGCAGTGCACACAGAGAGAGAAAAATGAGAGGATGAACAAACGAGTGTGGCGCTCCGCTTCCCGGTACGGGGGAGGCGCGGGACCGGGGACGCGTCTGCATCGAGTAATGATCCCTACCAGAGACAGACCGAGAAAACAAAACACACCAACACAAACAACAGCGACCACAACAACAACAAAAAAACAGGTTGATAGTGGCCATCGATTGGGCAGGCAGACGGGCTGGGAGGGAGGGTAGAGAGATGGGGATTTACTTGAGGTAAATCTTGTGGAGGTTCCGGTCTCCATGGAAATTCAGAGCTCCGTCTGTCCATCAAAATGGCCCCAGTCCGTGAGGGCGTGGCGGGGCGGACAGACATGGCACATCTTTCTTGCTTTGAATCCGCACAATTTTGTCTCCATTCCCGACAGCAATAACATCACAGGCGTATGGTTGCAGGCAGTTGAGTTCATTGTTCTCTACTAAAAGGGTTTCTCAACAACCGCAAATGTCTGCGTGTGACTGTCTCTGCCAGTGAGTTCCTCTGTGGTCTAATCGTTTGGGAGCTGCTTCCGTTAGTCTGCTTACAGGAATCAGTCCAGTTGTTGCTCCAATCAGGAACAGACTGAGATGTGCTTATTTAGATAGGCGAGGCACCGTCACTCCCCATTCATGCTCTGTATATGGCCAGGCCAGTTCAGACCATCATTGAAAAAAGGCTCTCCATATCATGCTTGGTGTTTAAAATCAGGAGTAGAATAGACACAAAACGACCTGAAATTATTATTTAGGTAATTTGCTGAGGGAAGTTATCTAAGTCCGTGTCTGATTGACCGAACCATTCATATGATAATGATTGAACACAGACCACAAAACATGGGTGTGATGAGCAGAAAACAGATCTGTGCCCAAAACGATTTCTCGATCATTTCCAAGACACTACTCGTCCTCGACAACACACAAATTCACTGCACATACACAACCCCACACACACGCTCTCAAGTCATGCAAGAAAACCAAACAGCCGCTGCACTATTGGGACTGCATGGGCCACAGACACTGATACTAGCTTGCGATGCTGGTCTTTCCCCCTCCCCTAGGGGCTGGGTTGCGGAGGAGAGGTAGTAGGGGATACAGGAGTGGCAAAGGAGGGAGAGAGAAACAGAGCGTGAGAGACGGAGGGAGAGATGGAGAAAATGAGAAAAAGCAAAGGACTGTGCGTCTGAGGCAGTGTAGCTACGTACCATCTGCAACTCCTGCAGATCCATTAGTTAAAGGTCTACTCTGCTAACCTTTGCTTATTGCTTTTATTTATGATGCCATTTTATACCCCTTTCCCCTTCCTCTGTGGCACAGCACTTTTGTGTTGTCATTTCTCTTTTCTTTTTTTCCTTCCTCTCCAGACCTCCATCTTCCTGCTCATTTCATCTTTGCTTCCATCTCCTCTCTCTCCTTCTCCCCCCCTCCCTCTCTCTCTCCCTCTCTGCTGCCCCTGTGCTATGCACTGCACTGTGCTGCCGCTATTAGCAAACATTTCATTCAGGCATAAAATTATACCCGTGGGCCTCATAAACAACACAAAGCTTTGGCGAGATTACATCTGAGTGTGTGTGTGCGTGTATGTGTGTGTGTGTGTGTAATAGAGTGTGTGTGAGTGAGAGAGATTGACAGAGAGAGAGAGACACCTATTAAGAAACACACTGAAAGAGCTCCAGCTCGACTCAAGGTCTCCATGCAGCCCGCTTTGCCTACCGGCTACCACGGCAACGTCCTTGGAGACCACCGAAATCACTGTGGTGAAAAAACGTTCTGGGAACTTAAGCAGCAAAACATAAAGGGATTACATAACAGTGAGCTTGTCACTCCATCACCTTGGCAACAGCACATTTTGTGTGGCGCCACAATGGACTTTGGCTGAGATGCCGCAGGCGACATCATTTCCTCCCATCACCTGATCAATGGATTACTTAACAGAGCACCATCACCCCTATTGTTGCATCTGTGTTTGTGTGTGTCTGTCTCTCTCTCTCTGTGTGTGTGTTTGAACCCGGCTCATGAGGTGAGCTTGTGGACTGGACACTCGGCTCAGATCGATCGATGGCGGGATGAACAGCTAATCCCCTCTGATGGACGGTGGTGACACTCGCCACAATCCACACCCTCCAACAGGGGGATCACCACCACACACACACACACACACACACACACAACACACACACACACAACTGAGCCTTCTCACCTCTAGGAGATAGTCACTACAGGAACCATATAGGTTGATACAGTGGACACACTACTAAGATCATATCCCTAAAGAATAAATATCAACATCACACCCCTCCTCTGGAATAATCTCCCTCCCTCAATTCGATTTGCAGACACCCTCCCTATTTTTAAGTCTAGACTTAAAGGTGCTCTAAGCGATGCTGGGTAACGTCACTTTTGTTGACTTTCAAACAAAACAGAGAGCTAGCTCGCTACTTCCTCCCCCTCCCTCCCGTGATGCTAAACGCGCATCTCCTAAACGCGCATCTCGTCTGTGATTTGCTGGAACAGTTTGTTTTTGTTGCCATTTTTGGAGCCTGGGCTGTCCACAGAGATCGCATTATTTTGCAGTGTATTCAGGACACAGACAGCTAGCGGTTGGTTAGGTGATGTTTGCAGTAAAGTGACATAACATGTTTTTGCCTAAAAACACGTGGCATTGCTTAGAGCGCCTTTAACCTATTTACTCCTAAAATGCCTGCTAAAAACGCCTATAGAATCCTATGGCATTCTAGACTAAATAACCTTATTTCCTGAGGGTTTTCTGAAAACATACTAAAAATTGTCAACGTCCACCAAAATTTTATATCTAAGCCTCTGTAGCACCTAGAAACATGAAATAAAAAGCATGCTGCGCTACGCAGCATCCAGCGGGAGGGTCAATGTTGCGTCATGCAGCATCCAGCGTGAATGGGTTAAAACATCCCTCTTTAGTGCTTCCCATAGTTAGGTTTAGGTATGGTGTGGAACTTCAACCACGGGTTTTTTTTTTGGAATGGACCACCCTGCTGTGTCGTTGCGTGGTTGGCACCTCAGTCATGCGTGCAATGGTGGTCATTGACCATACCTCCGCTGGTGCTGACTACCCCTCACCATGCTTTAGTTATGCTGCTATAGTATAGCGCTGTCATGGACTTTTCATGTGTCACGCCGTACAACCCCTCTTCTCTCCCTCCTACCTCTCTGTCTTGCCGTTCAACTCCCTCTTCTCCCCCTCTCTCTCTCAACTCTCCCTCTCTTGCCTTTTCTCTCTTTAGTATAACACTATATAGTACCATTGATATACTTATTAATACTAACCATCATGACTTATAATAATACTAACTCACTCTATATCTCTCTTTCTTCCCCCTTACCTCACTTGTGAGGTAAACCATTACCAGTCATCAGCCATCCTTGTGTTTGGCCCTCATGGCACCTGAAGTCCTATCCCTGTGACTGACCTACCATCGCCTGCTGCTGTCCCCTTACCCGGACTCCTGGCCCGCGCAGCCTAGTCACCCACTACTTGTCCTACGACAACTCCTAATCCCAATGGACAATTCATTCCCTACACTGGACTGGGCACTTTGAAATATATACCTAAGGTGGCTTTAAACACCATGTTCTATTCTCTACACCTAACTAACCTCTCACTTGTCATGTATACAGACGTTACTGCCCTATAACTGACCCTAGGCAGATGGGTCAGGCCCTTGAGTCGTGGATCTGCTTGAGGTTTCTTCCTTTATGTATCTCCAATTCTAGAGAGTTTTTCCTCGCCCTTGTTACTCATGGACTCTCTGTGAATGTTTTAACACTCCGTAACGCGCCATGGACATGAATGTTTTGGCGCTCTAAAGTGAAATTAAATTGAAATTGAAACATTACAGGCATTTGTCTGCCAATTACATTATCATTTTTTGTATGCTGCAAGTGGTAGTGTGAGAGAGAGAGGAAGATGAGGGGGAGGGAAATACAAAGATGGAGAGATGGAAAGAGACAGGGAGGGAAGAGAGAACACAATGAGTGGCAAACAGGAGAAGGATATTGAAGTGAGATACCGACAGCTATCATATATAGGAGTGCAGGACTGATGGCAATGACAAACTGAGGGAGGAGGAATATGTGTGTGTGTGTGTGTGTGTGTGTGTGTGTGTGTGTGTGTGTGTGTGTGTGTGTGTGTGTGTGTGTGTGTGTGTGTGTGTGTGTGTGTGTGTGTGTGTGTGTCTGTTTGTGTGCGTGCATGTATGGTGTTTGTCTGTGTATTTATATGGATAGGTGCGGTATAAAAGTAATAATTATTCAACCACTGTCCCTTGCCTTATGGCATTCAGTGACGTATTTGGCCACACGGTCTGCTGTCTGTCCCTGCTGTCCAAGTAAGACTACAATTGTTTCTTGCACTTCTAGATTTCGGAACCCTGGGATTAGGCTTGTAAACCTGTCAAAGTATGACTTACGTATAGTTGTATATTTCTCACAGTGAAGAAGAAAGTGCACCTCAGTGTCAACCTCACCTGTTATGCAGTGACCACATATTCTTTGCTCTCTTGGCAACCAGGATTTTCTTAGTTTGCCTTTTTGTATGGCTAGACTGGGTCACTGAGTTTGTATTTGGCCAGGATCTGTCTCTGCTTTATATCTCTAACAGTAAAGAGATATTCCATTCCATCAATTGGTTTTCAGATTTTATGAACTGGTAACATTCTAATTTGCTTTGGTTTTTTGTCTCCTTTTGCCAGTCTTCCAAATATTTTCCTTATATTCTTGAATGATCTTATTGGTGTTCAGTTTGAAAGCAGCACTTGTCTGAGAGAAGTTATTAATGTCTGTTAGGGGGGAGCTTAGTTACTCTCAGTACAAGCTGACTCAAAGGACTCTTTTCAGGGTTCAGATCTTGAGTTTTTACTGCATTAAAATGCAGTGTGTCAGTGGGGGCTTTTTTTGCATGTTGATGATGCATGTCGGCAGAGCTCTGCATGTACTGTAGGCTTTCTATAGGAGGTTTGTTCCATCTAGTGTAGCTATGCTCACTAAGTGGACCCCATAGCTCACTTCTGTATAGCGCAATGGGCTGGATTACACAGTCAAATATTTTGCACCAAATTTTAATGTTAGGTATGTTTAGGTATTGCATATAGGGCTCTGCAAGCTTTTTCTTTTAGTGCATTCACTGCCATGCTGAAACTCCCTGATGCAGTAATAATTAAGCCAAGGTAAGTGTACTGCATTGTGTGCTCTAGCACGGTGCTGTCTAGATTGACATGGTATCTGTGTTCCTGACACCTGGGCTTCTTTTGGAATATCAAAATATTTGTCATTTTTAGATTTACTGTCAGGGCTGACAGTATTTCTCTAGCAGGTCCAGGTGCTGCTGTCGCCCCTGCACTGCAAAAATATGATCCTACCAAGTGTTATATTAACATGATACTAATATATTAAGATGAAAAATCTGGTTATTGTTTTTAGTAAAATATACTTACTTTGAGCTCTCTTGTAAGATTATTTGACTTAAAATAAGTCAGATCTTCTTAAATTAATACATAAAAACAAGTGAATTTATCTGCCAGTGGAGTAAGTAATTTTATCTTAATTTAAGATAAGATTTAAGACAATTTAAGACGATTTAAGACAATTTTAAGTCAAATAATCTTACAAGAAAGCTCAAAGTAAGTATCTTTACACTAAAAACAATACTAACTATATTTTTATCTTAATATAAGATTATAACACTTGATAAAATATCAGTTTTTACAGTGAGTGCAGTGGGAGACATCAGCACCAGGTCATCCGCATAGAGAAGGAATTTGATTTCTTTGTTGTGTAGAGCAAGGCCAGGAGCTGTAGACTGGTCCAACTGCACCGCTAACTCATTGATATAGATATTGAACAGTGTTGGACTACTGTACAGCCCTGCCTTACTTACTCTACCTTACTCTTTTTTGAGTGAAGGACTTTCTCTCTCTCTCTCTCTCTCTCTCTCACACACACACACACACACACACACACACAGTCTCTTAACAGGGGTAAAATATAGGTTAAAAATGTGTGAAATCACCGGTCCCTATAAATGCAAATGGCCTGCAGCCCTCCACAAAGGAAGTGTCAATCCAGGGTGTGGCTCACGACACTCAATTGAAACGCTGGCCTCACAGCACTGGCGTTAGGCAATATCAACTCAACCTTGAGCGCCACGGCTTTCTGTGGGCCGAAAATGCAAAGTGACAAGGCGGGGGTGGGATTTACAGGAGATGGAGACTCTTGGTGCTCTCATAATGATTGTTCTACATTTGTGTGTGTGTGTGTGTGTGTGTGTGTGTGTGTGTGTGTGTGTGTGTGTGTGTGTGTGTGTGTGTGTGTGTGTGTGTGTGTGTGTGTGTGTGTGTGTGTGTGGTGTGTGTATGCGTGTGTGTAGGGAGCTGGAGGGGAAGAAGATTAAAGAAATTAAAGAAATCAATAAAATATGCCCTCCTCATCAGATGATGAGAAATAATACACATCTGAAAACCCAGCTTGATATTAACCACTGAAAATGCTTTATGTTATCCAATGGCAAACACAGCTTAGTTAATTCTATAGACGTAGTGTACATTTACAGCTTGGATGCTACTCCACCAGATGTGCCAGTATTGATGTGCATGGATTCATAATCAAGACCCTGAGAAGAGAAGAAGAGGACTATCTCTCTCTCTCTCCCTCTCTCTTTCTCTCTCTCTCTCTGTGTTTGTGTGTGTGTGAGATAGACAGAAAGACTGTCAGTGCATGTGTACAAGGGTGCATCAGTGACATGTGTGTATGTTTGTGTATGAATTCACATCTAATTTCCATAAAGGCCATACACAAACACACACACACATTAGTCAAATGCATTGCAGCACTGCACACATTATTTGCTACCTTGCTCTCTTTACAGTTTCTTCACCGCCACCCCTGCATAACCTTCAGCCCTACCTTTACTTTTACGCCTCCTCTCTCTCTCTCCCTCTCTTTCTCATCTCTCTCTCTGTCTCCCTCTCTCTCCTAATCTCTGTTCATCTCTTTCTCCCCCACTCCTACATCCCCCTCTCTTCACCCAGTAACTGCAGTGCTCCTCATAGAGCTCA
>NW_027468576.1:15686118-15718618 GCF_046254945.1 Alosa pseudoharengus | reverse complement strand
CCTCCTTCCCTCTGTCACTCTCTCTCTCTTTCTCTCTCTCTCTCTTGAGCACTCTCTCCCCTATGCTGAACCCCTGCGGCTCTTTCCTCCTCCACACACATGGACCCCAGTTTATTTTGTGTGAGGCGCGCGCGCGCACACACACACGCACACACACACACACACACACACACACACACACACACACACACACACACACACACACACACACACACACACACAGTATGCCACAAAGGTACAGGCTAGGCCCGGCCCCTGTGGTCTCTCAGAAGAGGAGGATACTTTGAGGCCAGTATGAAGGATGGGTTTTCAAAGCCTCAACTCTCCATCCAACACATCCAACACACGCACACACACACACACACACACACACACACACACACACACACACACACACACACACACACACACACAAACACACAAACACACAAACACACAAACACACAAAAAACACAACACAGCTGTCCCATCCATGCCTCTAATCTCTCATACTCTCTCTCCCCCTTCCCTCCTCTCTCTCTCCCCCTCCTTGCTGGCAAAAAAATCTGTTCATATTCATTCCACCCTCTCTCCCTCATCTCCTCCTCCTATCTTCTATCCATCTCAATCTCCTCCTCCTCTCTCTCTCTCTGTCTCTCTTCCTCCCTTCTTTGGAGGCCTGCCGTGTGTCCGGCCCCGGTCGGGCAAAGCCTCTGAGAGACAGCGAGCCTTCATGTATAATGCATCTCCAGTCCAGCCCAGCAATCACAGTTACTTACCTCCGGGGGGGGGGGGGGGGGGGGGTAGCCGTACGCTCTCCCTCGCTCCCGCTCCTCTAAGAGTTGCGTCTCCTCCTAAACTCAATATGTTTATGCCCACAAATGGACTGGAAGACATCTAGCAGATCCACAGCAACTGAGACTGAGAGTCAGTTGATGTAGATGCTTCACTTATAATGCAGTCTGTGTGCGTTTTACGGCTCTATCCTGGGAGTTGACACCTCCGTTTTATTTGGACTATGTCAGTATATTAGTAGAAAGGCACAGAGAGCAATGAAAGGTAGATGGCTAGGGAGGTAAATAAAAAAAGAGAAAGAGAAACATAAAGAGGAGAAAAGAAAAGCAAGGGCGGGGCCTTGGCATTGTTATCCAATCTTGGCGCGGGTCTCCCATGGTGCCTCTGATTGGCTGAAAGAGGAGCACTGCTGTGGGCATCTTAGTGAACCCAGTGGGGCTGCCTCTGAGATGCCCACTGAGGAGTCACAGCCTACAACACACACACACACACACACACACACACAAACACACACACACACACACACACACACACACACACACACACACACACACACACACACACACACACACACACACACACACACACACACACACACACAAAGCATCGGCACCGAATCCTACAGTACACCCACACACTGTGTTTCTCAATTACAGCCATTTTAGTGCTGTTTAATTGGCTCTCCCGGGATTAGCCCTTTATCTCTCTGCGGCCGGGTGTAGTCAGCCAGAGCCCCCGCGCGCCACAGGAACGACGTGGCCAAAGGGCCGCACAAAATGGCCGCTGTGTGGCCCGATCCCACCACACCCCCACCCTGCCTCCGCCATCGCTGGGCGTGTGTACCAGCTGCTTTTAATTGCATTCGCACTCTCTCTTCTCTCTATCTCTCTCTTTCTCTTCTCTCTCTCTACCACTCGCTCTTTCTGCTCTCTGCTTCTCTTCTCTCACTCCTTGCGCTGAGGAAAAAAAGGCTGCATTGATTTATCTCTCTGCAGAAGTTAACATAATAACTGCCTCAGCCTGGCCGCTCAGAGGGGGGAAATGGACCGGAGAGGACGAGGGGCTGCCAGGGAGAGGCTGTGGATGTGGAGTCTCCCGACGTGCCATTGCACACGCAGAAATAAATACACAAAAGCAACACACACACACATGCACACACACACACACACACACACACACACACACACACACACACACACACACACACACACACACACACACACACACACACACACACACACACACACACACACACACATACACACACACACACGCACACAGTACATTAAAAAAATTGCACAAACCAAACACATGCACAGTGCACTACAGAGATGATAGTGATGATGAAAAGATGTGCAAACCAAAAAGCAAAAGATGACGCGTTAAGTGTATAGGGCAACAGGAAATGCAAAACACAAAGTACATTGTTCAATATGTTCATGTATGCAAGATAGTTATGCCTTAGCAAGTGAGGTTTCTGTCCCTCCGTGTTCTCTTTGGGCATCAGTAAGCCGGTCAGAATTCTGCCCAGACTGCATTTTGTTACTTTGGAAACCCTCCACACAATTTGGGGAGTCAGAGTCCTTTGAGTTCTTTGAAAAGCGCTGAGTCACCGTGAGCCCCTATGTCCCCTCTGAGCCCATGGGGGCTGTTTGGAGTCCACAATCCGCTACGGTCAAAGTCCCTCTGGCTCGCCCAGCAGGGAGTGACCACGCGGGGCCACTCGAGTCTGGACAACCAGCTGGAGCTGAGTATGACGTGACCTGAGTAAGAAGTGTGCCACCGCCATGCTGATGTTCAGATGAGGTTATAATGTTATGCTTACGTATAAACAATGCCAGTCTCCAACATGCCATGCTGATGTTCAGATGAGCTTATAATGTTATGCTTACGTATTAACAATGCCAGTCTCCAACATATTTACCACTATATATGCAGTAGGCAGAACTGCATTCTTAAACCGAGGTCAGTGGTAGGTAGCAATGCATGACTGCTACTGTAGCACATACTACTCAACAGTGCAACTCTAACTTCAACTCAGGTTCAACAACTTTGTTATGTTCTTGTGAATACTGTATAACATCTAAAGTCACTATCTAAACTCTATGTCTAAAATGAACAGGCCTATCTCTGTTTACCTACAGTCAGCATGTACAATACAACACTAAGACCAGTCTGGAGAGGGGTATTGTGGGATTCTTATGGCCTCATGGTTGGCATTCAAAGGTAGATGAGTCAGAGGGTTCTCCTTCCCTGGCACAAGTCTACATAGCAGTGTATGCTGGTGTCAGTCAAGCCCTCTATTACTGCTGTTGAGAAGAAGTGACAGTTAATTATCCACCATTAGTGGGCCCATCGTCATGTGTGAGTATTACTCATAAAGCGTTATTTAAGCCATTGCGCCACGCAGGTCAAGTGAAACGAGAACGATAAAGACACCTCATTCCTTTCTCCCGTCACAACTGACACTGTTTGGAATGGAAGGGATTTTTCTACAGGCAAGTATGGTGACTCACGGTGAGGTAATTAAGGAGTGAGTGTCGTTTTGTCTGAACATTTTTTATAATAACTAGATGTACCGCATAGCGGTACAAAATATGACCGCCGCTCAGTCCTGTACATCCTTTCCGCGAAAATAAATCACACTAATCAATTTGTCTCCATCTTTTACTCCATTCCCCACTCTTGTGTATGCTTGTTTGGCATGCCTGTGTGTGTGTGTGTGTGCGGCTGCACAGAAAGTAGCCTACTGGCGCTGGAAAGGTGAATAGATTGTAGAATAGCCAAAGAAGTTGTAGCATTGTTATAAAACCTTTAAAATCTCTAAACAATCACAAGTAGGGCAGTTCATCACAGTTCATCCATTGCAACTGGATTGATGAAAGGTCACTTACACCTGTAGGCTACATTGGTAAAAGCAAAAGGTATCAGCATAATGTTATTTATTTATTTATTTATTTATTTATTTATTTATTAATAAACAAAAACATCTCTGTCAGTTCCATGCCGTTTTCAACAGCTATCAAAAACAAAGGTCATTTTTGGATAGATGGATTTTTTGTGAATGTTTCTTCTTCTGCATAATATTTTAGTCATCTTTAGTTCATGTGATACTTTATTGTCAATGCACAAATTAAGTAACAGTAGTCTGAAACGAAATGCTGTTTTACATCTAACCAGTTGTGCAAATAACTGACATGTCCTTGATGAAATGCGTCGCTAGACTGTTCATGCACATTTTAACGGGCCAAAGTTGAAGAGCTGTTGTCTGTTGTTGTTCGTGCAAATATAGGCTGATTCATGTTCCCTTGCATTGTGTAACTGAGGTCCATGGCTTGTCTGGCTTTCACCAGACCAAGCTCAATCTTTTAAGAAATCAAAAAATAAATAGCGGGCAGATCAGGCTGGGTTTGTTCACCCAGCCTAGTCCATAGGCACCTGATATTGTTTAATTTTCCGATTGAGATATCCACGCTCTGGCTATTCTAAATGCAAAAATGCATCAGGGAGTTATGACAAAACTGTAACTAACAAACTAGATCCTAATAGAAAGCTGTTAGCTTCCCTAAGCTACAGGTAGGCCTATAAGGTAGGCCTATTTACAAAATAAATTGTCAATAGGCTATGCTGGCGACACAAATAAAATCTCCTTTGGAAACCAATGGCTTACGCCTTACAGTATCAAGCGGACTTAAACTGCCATATCGTGCGAAAAGTTGTAATAAAATTCACGCAGCTCCATGATTCAAGGAAAGCGCGAATGAAGTAGCCACTTCTAAATGGGACCCACTAGCTTAAGGTGTGTTGCTAAAGCAGCCATAATGAAATGAAGGTGTGGTTGTTTGGATACTTCACACACACGTGCTTTATAATATCACAGACTACAACTACCAAGCTGGAATCAAAGCACATCGATTCCCCTCTCACACCCTGCACTCACTTCAAACAAATAAACAGGCGTCTCAGTCTCACGCATGTATAGGCAAAACTGTATCAGACCGGTGTAACGTTGGTAAATCTTCCATCGCACAGAATGATTTTTGTAGCACGTGCAACAAATGACAGTCGAAAGATACAATTACAGTGCTGCTATCAATTTGCTTGGTATAACCGCATTTATAGTTTTCTACAAATGCAATCAAATTGGCCTCAATCACTCAACCAACGCTAACGGTAACATTATTGTACCTAGGTCCTTATTGATATTATAAGATTAACGTACCTGCAGTAAAAACCAAGCATGTTCAATAAAAAATCTCAGATTTATTTCGGCTAAAAGAAGAAATGGGAATTACATTTCATGTGAACATCGTCCTATCCTTATTAGACGTTCTCTGCGGTAAACTACAGTCCTTGTAGGAACTAGGAAGCATCCATTGTTTTTCCAACCCACTTTTAACTTCCAACAAAATTACGTCTCACTGCAACGATGCGCCATCTAGTGGACAAACGACTACTTATCGCCAATACTGGAAATGCAGCCATGATGATGATGATGAATATTTGGCTTTCTTTTAATCCTACTGAATTTGTAATTATGTATCGGCCGTTCTAATACCGATAGTATGTGCGTACCTGTGTGTGTGTGCATGTTTATATGTGTGCACCGCCATCTACAGGCCAATGAGTGTACAGTCACTAAATGTATACATAACCTAAATTTTTTAGACCCCCCCCATGGATGACATTCTATGAAACTTGGCATACCCCCAGAGAATGCCAGGTCAATCATACACGTACAATTTGGTGCAGTTCTGAACATCTTAACTGAAGATAGGGGCGATTAAAGCAGAATGATATTGCATTTTCATTTTTTACCGGGGGGGTGCAAATCACAAATGAGTGATTATGGGACAGATTGATGTGGGCCCTTGAGACCAACATACCATAAAAGATTCTTCATCCTCAGTGCCACCGTTCAGGTAGTTATTTAGGAAAAACTGCTTTTTTTGTGGTTCGGGGGGGCCAGCACGGGGGGGGGGGAGTGGCCCCCGGGGACGTAAAAAAGTCTAGTGGGGCTACATACCCACCAAAAAACTTTGACAATCATTATATGACCGCTTCGCTAGCTTCGCTAGCGGCGGTCATAATCATTATATGACCGCCGCTAGCGAAGCTAGTGAAGCGGTCATATAATGTTTATGACCGCCGCTAGCGAATAAATTAATAAATTAATTCAGGGGCTGATTTAATCATCCAGCCTAACTGTGTAATTGTGACATTAAGTCTGTTGTACACATGGCAAGTCACGTGTGGTTGACCTCTCTTTAGTCAAGCAGCAAATGTGACAGGCATAAAATCAGCTTGGCCACAAAGCTCATGCAAAATGCGGTCAGATAAAAAAAATCACTAATTCATATTAATTTGAAAATACCATTTGTATTTAAGAGACATTAACCTTTACAAAGTTTGAACTGAAAAATAGGCCTCTACTTTGAGAGTTTTGGTCTTACCCCTATGAACAAAACCCATTTTTATGTTGGCATCCCTTAAATGGCGGTGCTTATTTTTTTATTTTGCCGGCCAAATAAGTGTATATTCCATCAGATCTAGACAAATAAGATTGTTTAGCCAGATATCAGATAAACACCCAGAGAAACTCAACAGTTTTTTTTTTCCCATCACTTTGCTGTGCATCAGCCTGCCTGCCTGAATGCTGATAGGCCACTAAATAAATCATGGATTTGTTCTGGGTTGCGGCTGACAGCTCGGAAGAAGAAAGATAGCTTTCCTTCCAATCCACAGCTGCATGGACTTCTGAACTCCGAGCTCAACAACTGACAGAATATTCACTTTTTGGCGCTCCCCGGAAGTTCTAACACACACATTACACTCTGGCGTTCCCCCTTAATCTTGATCATCTCCACTGGTGTCGCCCTGTGTCGACACTGACACACTGCCTGTCTCTATCGCTTCATCACGCACATGCGACGGGGCCAACGCATCGCCGACAGCTGTCATCCATAAACTTCACCACTCACACGCTCGTCTCAGCCAGCTAACTTCCTGCTTATGAAGACATAATATAGACTAGGGGACTGCGTTTCCCACAATGCCCCATCCTCGTCCTCGTTTATCCTCAGATAGGAAGACCACTGACCGTGCTAGCTGTACCGGTGAATAGAGAGTGCTGAAGCGGAGAAGCTTGGTTAGCTGATGCAACAGCGCGAGTACCTGCTGTTTAATTACATGCACCAAACGGAGGAGGACGAAAGCAGGGGTGCGTGAAGAAGGAAAAGGAAAAAAGAGAGATAGAGATAAGTGTCCGAACCATATGGAGAGAGGTGGAACTTTTTTAACGTTAACATTTCCATACTTAATGGTTTCATAAATATGCAGATCCATCTGCCCTCGTCGTCACGGTGATGGGTGGCCCCTGCAGGGGCGAGTCAGTCGTTGTCGTGGGCGACAGGCCGACACCCTCTCCTCTCTCTTTCTTTCTTTCTCTCTCTCTCTCTATCTTTTTCTTTCTCTCTCTCATTCTCTCTCTCTCTTTCTGTCTTTTTCTTTCTCTCTCTCATTCTCTCTCTCTCTCTTTCTGTCTCTTTCTTTCTCTCTCTCATTCTCTCTCTCTCTCTTTCTGTCTCTTTCTTTCTCTCTCTCATTCTCTCTCTCTCTCCCTCTCTCTCTATTTCTGTGACAGGAAGAAGGCCATCTCCGGACAGCTGCTCTTGTATATTTATGAACGCTCTCTCCTGGTGCCTCGGATCGCCGCGGAACGCCATGGGGAATACAGGCCAAGTCCCGCTTAGTATCCGTCAACCCTCGGATAGCAGGCGCAGAGGTAGCATGGAAGGACGAGGGGAGGGGATCACAAAACAACCTTTACTGGCGGACAAAAGCCCCAGGAGGCACAAGTGCGGCATCGAGCCTCTTAGCACCGACGACGTGGGTTAAAGAGTCCTAGAGGCCAAACACAGAAGATTTGAGGTTCTCGTCCAGAGGGCTACAATGTCCCAGAGGCTTCCAGAGAGCTCGGAGACAAACATGCAAGACTATAGATTCTTGTCCAGTGCTTCATATGATATAGCCTCCTGAGTGATATCATACAGCTGGGTTTGGAAGAGTCTCTATATAAGTAACGTATGATTATTCTTTTGATCAGCCACAAACCAGACAGTCGTCACAAGATGTGCAGTTCTTTTTGGACTCTGCTACTTGCAAGTATCATTCCCTGAGGTAAAAAGCTTCTTGCTAAACTCAACTGCAATCCCCTGAGACACAGCACTCAAACACATAAGAAAACAACAAGCGAGACAGAGAGTTAGACATCCATCCTCACTGGTGTACAGCGCATGCAAACTCGCATGCAAACTCTCCATTTGAAAATCTGCCTCCTCAGCACCTCCTAATAAAGCTTGTGCGAGAGCAACTCTCTCCCTGGGTAGTTCATACTTACAGTACTGCACAGGCGCAGAATACCTGCTAAACAATATCCCTATGCAAGTGTTCCTTTCCCCTCTCCTCCTCTGATGCTGCCGTTTGCACTGTCAACAATGTTTAGGCTGATTGCGCCGCAGTAATAGTAGAAAAGCAAGGTGAAAGTGATTGCTTGCGCCTGCTGCATTTCCTGACTGAGGGCCCTGCAACCTATTGTTCAGCCAATGATTCTTATTGGCATCAGGAGGAGAGCTGGCGGCGGATAGAGGTGGAGAGAGGGTAGGGAGTATTTGATAAGATAAGTGTTTATTGGTTCATATTTGGACTGTAATACTCCAGCACTGCCTGCAGGCGTGTGTGTTTGTGTGTGTGTGTGTGTGTGTGTGTGTGTATACACCACAAGAGACACAGCAGAAGGCCTAAAGATGACTTTGAAGTATCAGGTTCATGTCGGTGGCAGTGAAATGAAACAGAGAGATGACAGACGCCGACAGAGAAGCAGAGGAAGTAGGCAGGTTACCAAGGTAGCAACGATGCCACAAGGCTATGATGATGAATGGTGACTTTCTTTGAACCTCTGAATCGGGACTACAGCTGATCAGGATTGAGCGACACCATCACCATTACTTAAATGGACTGTCCTAAATGACACTTACTGGCACTATACAGCTGGAGCATAGAATAAATGGGGAAACTCAGTGGACACAGCAACTGCAATTCCTTTGAAAAAAGCAACTGCAATTCCTTTGAAAGAAAAGTAAAATCTTAGTAGTCGCAGGTCTATAGTTCTTTATACAACTTTCCGTAATACTCAAATGTCTTCAACAGGCTTATATTTTTTGACAGAAGAAAAAGCTGACATGCAAGTCCGCAAGTCAGTCAAGTGTTTTTACTGACAATTTTCTATTCCTTCTGGTCTGGGAAATCAGTGAGTCACTCTTATGTTACCTCTGATTCAAGGAATCCAGTGTGTGGCCTTGACAGATGCACACAGACTTTGCCTGAAATGCGGTTACACCATGACAAAAAAAAAAGCTCTCTAATTCTGAGATGGGCACCCTGTGTTTATCGCAGCTTCCTTCTCTCTGACCCCAGCGGCTGACCCTCTGGTCTGCGGCAGTGTGAGAATCCCACTCGGCCCTCTTGTCTGATGAAGACCGTAAACAACAACAGACAGGGAGAAAGAGGGAGTGATGAGTGAGAGAGATAGAGAGAGAGAGAAAGGGAAAGAGAGATGAGTGCAGAGATATCTTCAGGTGAAAGAGAGAGCAGAGAATGATGTGAGTGGGGGAGAGATAAAAAGAGAGAGAGAGACAGAGAGAGAGAGAGAGAGAGAGAGAGAGAGAGAGAGAGAGTGAGTGAAAGGAAGAAAAAGTGCAGAGGCGTCTGCAGGGCCAGGCCTTGTCACATCTGCAGATGTCTGACACTCTAAGGACGAGGCCTGTCTGTTGCCATGGTGAAGCAGCGATGAGGCCCTTCTGGTCGCAGGTGAGAGAAAAGGTGCATCTTGGCTATCATAGATAGGTTAATTAGATAGACGCATGACAGCAGGGCAGGCAGGAACCAGCCACAACCCCCTGCACCTGCACAAGGTTAACTGATTTATCATCACAGGTAAGCGCGGGGTTAAATGGACCTGGGCAACACCTCTCACCCACGTCACACCTCTCCTCTCCATCACGCCATGACTCCTACTCTTCCCTCCACTAAACAGCAAGAAAATAACACTCGAGAACAGAAAGAAACGTATTGGACAAAAACCTGCCACACATAATAATGACCTTGCCCAGCCTTGAGAGTTTGTCAATCAATATGCAATTCAGACACCTGAAAGGAGCCCTGGGTGCCAAGGCTGGCTCCTGGCTGTTCTGATAAGCAGAAGCGTGTTAGCATGCTGGAATATTGTTATTGATAACTGGCAATCTGTCAGTCTGCTGTTGGAGGGGAGAGAGGCAGGAAAGTGTGTTTAGTGGGGCGATGTGTGTGTGTGTGTGTGTGTGTGTGTGTGTGTGTGTGGAGGGGAGTGTGTAAATGACGCTGAGTGTAAATTGACAGTGTGTGTGTGTATGTTTGGAATCCTGGGGTGAACTAACAATTGCCATCACACTTGACCTTTCCTTATCTCTCACCTTCTCTCTCTCTCTCTCTCTCTCTCTCCCTCTCTCTCTCATTCTTTCTTTCTTTCCTTCTCTTTTGCACTAACTGCTGAATAGGTGTTACAAGTTAATTACCCCTACCACACACAAAACACACACACACACACACACACACACCTCACTCTGCACCTTTCTCTTTCTCACTCTCCGTTTGGCTCTTCCTCCTCTCCCTTCCTCCCTGGCCCTCTCCTCTCTGGCTCCAGTGTTAATTAGCCTGGGTGATGCATTCGGCTGTCCTCTCTTAATTAAGGCATGGATCTCCAGCGGAGAGCTCTGAGAGAGTTACTGTGGTGCCGGGGCCACGCACACAGTGGGGCTGCCCAGGCCTGACAGCTCCTTGGTGGGAGAGGAGAGGTCAGTGTGGGGGCCTACCGTAGGTGTCTGGATGGATACTGTATGCCAAATGAAGACTGTGTTGCGGGTGGGTGAAAATAGAAAAGAATTGGCTGCAATAGCCAGGGTGGTAGGAGTAGTTTGTCTCACACAGTGTGCATATGCCTCAGATGGCATCCAACAAGGCATCTCAGTGTCAATGAGTCTCTTTATTTCTGTCTCTCTTTCTCTTTCTCTCTATCTCTCTCTCTCTCACACACACACACACACACACAAACACACTCTCTCTATCTTTCTATCACATGCGCGCAAAGAGACACACACACACACACACACACACACACACACACACACACACACACACACACACACACACACACACACACACACACACAATCATTTACTCCAGTACTCCTCAGGCATACAATAACCTTTCAAGTTAGCATTGACTTGGGCCCAATAAAGGCTAACAAATGTTTTAGAGTGTTATCTTTGATGCAATTTATCTCTATAATAGTCTTAGGCAAGGAATGGTATGGGGGGGGAAAGATATCAAATGAATTACCCTCAGGATAAGCCATGGTTTAAAAATAAATAAACAAATAAAACCAACCAACAAATAAACACACAGGCACACATAAATAGCACTGCTGTCACTCTGAATGAATTAGCATTGACATGTACGGACAGGCAGTGTCAGATGCTGGACCGACTAATGACCTATTTGCATGTGCTTGATTTGTGGGCTCCTCTCCATGCATTTGTATAGGTGTCCTGGGAATGACCCCCCCCCCCTGTCTCTGGGGGCTTGTTCTGTGGCTCCTGTCTCACTCTTTTGATATCCTGAGGGGCCAAACTCAGACGCAGGTGAACCCCCACTCCCCTCCACCCCCACCAGTCCCCAATGCCGCCCCCACCCCCCCCCAGCTGGGTCTGTCCATCTCTGGGCTGTCATCGCTGGGCTAATTAACTGGCCACTGGCCCCTGCAGGTTCAGACGGATTCTGTCAGAACGCATCTGTGCCGCCAGTGTCGCTGTCACTCTGTACGGTGTGACAGCCGGAGCGTGTATACTTTAGATCAACTCAGCTTATTACGGACGGGCCTCATCCAAAGGCAAACAGCAGCAAACACACACATACACACACACACACACACACACACACACACAAACTTATAAAAACATACACATCAAGTTACATAGACATACAAAGACATTCACACATGCTCACACACCGAGATACATACCCACATGTTTATACATGTTTATACACACAAACAAAATGCATATACTGTACAGGAAATATTAAGTCAATCTCAAATTCAGTTAGACACACACACACACACACACAGACACATACACACACAGATACATGTACATACACCCTGCAGGCGCCCCAAGGGGGAGGTGAATGTTTAGTTTGGGCTTTACTGATCTTTCCAAGGTTTTTCTGCTTTGCCAGGGCTCATTGATTCCCCCACCCAGCGCATGGCATATGTACACAGTTCTGCCGAGGTGAGGTCCTAGACACTCCATCTTCACTCTGCTCTCGCTTCTGTCCATTTCATAATAGCCTTCCAGGACCTTTTACACCCAAGGGTCATGCTTACTAAGCTTTCATGAACCAACCAAACAGAAACCAGTGCAGTCCAGGCCCCCACCTCCCTCAACTCTGCAGCACGTCAAAGTGCCCTGATCCATGCGATAAAGAGAAAACAAGAAATAATTCCTAGAAAAATCTGGAAGGTGCCAGCCAGGTCGATATTTAGTGGTGTAAAAGGAACATGTGGTTCCTCCATCTCTGCCTTTCTCTCCCTTTCACTCTCTCTCCCTTTCTCTCTCTCTGTCTCTCTTCCTTTCTCTCTCTCTCTCTCTCTCTCTCTCTCTCTCTCTCTCTGTTACAAGCTTCCGCCCTTCTTCTTTGCTCCAGCATGAGATTCCCATCCGTCTTGATGGAGGCACTTCACAGGGGCCGCCGTGTCTGCTGAATCACCCGGAACTGATAGAGTGTGACCATGTGGATCGCTGGAGCAGGGGGAACAGGACTGGACATCTGAGGGATGAGGTGGTGGTGGAGGTGGAGATCAGGGCCACTGCTGGTGTGGAATGGATCTGACGGTGGAAACGTGCTGAGACAAGGGGGGGGAGGGGTGTGGGCAGGCTGGTGTTGAGATCAGCTAGGGGTGGAGGGTGATGGTGATGGTGGTGTAGGGTGGATGTGGTGAGAGTCCAGGCGGTAGAGGCCTGAAGGTGAAACAATCAATTATTCTGAGGCGTCAATAATTCATGTTGAGGGGAGGTGGGTTGGAGGCCTGGTGGGGCTGCTGGTGGTGGTGGAGGAGGAAGAGGGTGGAGATAGGGTGTAAGGTGCAGGGGTGATTGGCCAAGGCTTTGCAGAGACTGCTGCAGCCCAGACCAGAACAGTGAAGAACAGAGCAGAACAGGGAAAAGCATGCAGGCTGGACTCGGTGATCTTGATGGAAGACGACTGGTCAGTGAGGATCCTGGCCTTCAAAGGGCGTCTTGAATTATTCCTTTGGCAACATGTCAGAGAATGCACTGCATTTGCTCTTTACCTTCCTCTCTTTCTCTCTCTCTTGTACACACAAACAGACACACACACACACACACACACACACATACAGTACACACACATACACACACACACACACACACACACACACACACACACATACACACACTGTATCGTATCACCTGAAAAGTACACACTCCTCTTTCTCTTTTTATTTGTCAACTAAAATAGTGCTCTCTCTCTCTCTCTCGTTCTCTCTCCTCAGTCTTTGGTAAAATGCTGTTTGGTCTAGGATTTTGAAGTGAAAGGCTTGATTATCCCGACCTCAAACAATCTTTTGCTATTACACAGTATGTTCAGCAGCACAAATTGGGTATCTGGAATTGAATTGAGCTAAATTCTATATTAATTAAAAACAAAATCGATAGGCCTGGTTCATTTAGAATGCTTTGACACAGCATCTGCACAACATACATTCATTTCTGCTTGGCTAATGGTTCCATTTTCCCTCTAAAATTGCAATGTGAAAAATCATGCTGCTGAGTGTGACCATGTTGTTTGAATTGGAGAATTCATCTTGTTAGGTTTTCATTTTAGGATGCCTCTAAAAAAAACATGAGCCTAAGTTGCACAGAAAATAGTCAATTTAGACTAAACATTCAATGGAAATTTCTCTTCCAGTGGGGTTTGTAGTAGGACAAACTAGAGCAGAATTAAAACTAATAGCAAAGAAACATGCAGTCCATTTGAGAAACAGGAGCTCACTAAGGTATTGAACAGAGAAAAGTATACGAAGCTCAGGGGTTTGGGATCACAAAAGCTTCCCCCTGCAGAGACAAATCTATATTTACCCAGGCCAGTGAAGAAAGATTCTAATTATTTCTCTAGCTGCCATTTTGATTGGTGCATAGCTTTTGTGTTGAATGCTGATCTAACTTATCAGTTCAAACCGTAGACTGGAATAAATAGCCAAACCATTGCATTTGTTTTAAAACATAGGCATTGCACTGTACATAGGCATTGTACATTACATTCGCCATTATATTATTATTCATTGTATTATAATATAGTGCATTGTTGTATAGCAATAGTGGTAGAAATGCCTATTTGAATATAATGGCATAAAGCAAAATATTATTTACAATCTCATTTGTATTCATACTTGGTTAGATCTTTGTAGACTGCAGTAGACATAATTCACATAATTCTGTGTTGTGCTGTAACACAGGTGACGTCTATGAGAGAAGTAAAGTGTGAATGTGTGAAGACAAACACATTAGCATTGTGCCACCCAGTCCTTTAAGTAATTTATGCCTCCTTCTATGGCCTCCTTTCAGTGCAGTTCCAGAACCTGATGGGATTATTTGTGTGTGTCCACAGTGGATTAGTGTTGGCAGACTGCGGAGATGACACTCGACTGAGACAGTAGGCCACCTGGACTCCTGAAGTCCTCAAGGAGACCCACTCTTGTCTGTTTCTATGGATACACTAATAATCCTGTTTATGATGCACCTACACCCACCCATGACAATCACAGCAATGTAGCCAAGACTTCCTCAGTGTGTCAATGAGAAGGGAGTAAGAAAGAGGCAGGTCCACAAGCCCCATTTATTACAATGTAATAACATGCTTGTTAATGAATAAATAATGGAAAAGGCTGTCATATTGATCATTGAATTGTAAAAGAAGAAAGTAAATAATATTGTATGCTTATCATCACCATATGGTCTATATTGTCTGTATATTGCTATAGTGCAATCTTCACAAGCCTTAGTACCCTAGAGAGTCAATCACACAGATTTTCTCTTGATGTCCAATGGCTCTCCCACCCATCAATACATACTCTCTCTGTCACACTCACACACACACATGCAAACACAAACACACACACATACACATACACACACACACACACACACACACATAATATACCATCTGTGTTTGATTTTTATGCAGTGAGGCAGAGTTGAGACCTCACACCATGTGGCTCAATTCTCGTCAATGTGTGTCAGCAATTAATCCCGGCCTTGACTCCTCATGCCATTTAAAGCACCGCAAACATGTGGCAGTGGACCTACACAGACACACACACACACACACACACTCACACGCACATACATACGCATACACACACAGGGATGGATTTATGGGTGGGGAAACGCACCATCTGAATGCGACACGAGGTTTATTTTTCCTCTCTCTATCCGTCCATGCAATTTGCATTCCGTTTCAACCAGCTGGAAATACGGGATCCATTCAAACTGCACGAACGGACCTGAATGGAGTGACACAGGGACAGACAGGTCATGAACCCATCCTCTGCTAATATTATTTCATGATCCACAATGGTCCTCCACATCAAAGAGCATTCCGTCAACAGTTCGAGGCCACCGAGTGAATGGAGGCTAAACTCTTGGCTTGGGTTAGATAAAAAAAGAACTTTCGCAGCACAGATCGCAGGGGCCGACCATGTAAGGGGGGGGGGGGGGGGGGCGTCCGTGCGGTTCCGTTCTCTCAGGTGTCAGCTCCTGTTAGTGCACATGGCTCTGGACTGTTCCGGTTCCCCCCACCCAGGGTCGGAGCAGTCCACAGAGCGGGTGGACGAGAGATGGGCACGGTTCCCCAGCCACCGACCCAGACGTCTCTTTGGGCACTCGTGTCTCTGCAGTAGACCTGAACACGAGTTGACAGACAAGGAGAAACACGATGGGGATGAGAGGGGAAACGGGGGAGAGCGAGAGAGAGAGAGAGAGAGAGAGAGAGAAAAAGGGAGGGAGAGATAGAGAGTCAGGGCCACATCTGCCGTTCGCCTGGGATAGAGGACACAAATAGGATCAGCGTTGCTAGACGTGCCCAGAGACGGACAGATGCCTATCTTGAGGAGGTCTTATATAAACCTCCTGTTTGGCATCTGCTCTGATCTCTCTCAAACTTTGCTGCATCAACCCTGAACTTGGATCAGAGAGGTATGGGAGCCGCAGAAGGATATGGGCAAATGTATTATTTAAATGTGAATTTGACTGAATTAAAATGCATTCATCATGCATGCAGTACTCATCAAATTAGCAAACCACTATTGAGACTCACACTAAAAAAGTGCCACTTTGATACTGGTAATTCCATACTGTGCAAAAGCCAACCCTAATGAGGACTTTTCTCAGTGAAGACTTTTCTGCAGTGTTTTCTCTGAAATCAGCCAGCGTCCAGAATGAAAGTCTTTCTCATTCGCAGCCATTCAGGTGCTCTCCGAACCAATTGGTGTTAAGAGGGGGTACAGGACATGGATAATGGCAACGGGAGGCCTGCCTGTCCCCCTTTCTCATCTCCACCTGCTGAGGAGGACCCCCTCCCCCCAGCTCTCACCTGACACGTCCTGGCCTTTGGCCTCCCCTGACCGTCTCCGCGCAGTGGGGGAGTCCAACATCAAGCTTGCAGGGGCCGGAGGACGCTCGGCCCGGGGGCCTCTGCAGCGGCGGCGAAAGAGCAGCCATTTGTTTGCTGTCACTGAACATCAAAGCCTCCACTGACTCCTATTCACAATATCAATTTTCCACTCCCAGGAGACTCTGTACCGGCAGAGGCGAAGCAGCGAGGTTGAAAGAAGAGCGACGGGATGATCGGAGGGCAGAAAAGCACTATGGGGATCCAGGGCTGGAAGGCAATGGTTATACTCCGAGGGGTTATTGGTTGACGTCCCAGATGAGGCATCCGGCCGTTATTTCAAGAAAGTGATGGCACTTAACCTCTTTACTGCACCAACAGAACAAGTGGTTCATATGCAAAGACTTCCAGGCCAGTGCCTTTGAGTATTTGAGTGCTTAAATGGTCAGTAAATGGTAAGATGTGGTCCTTCATTGGGTCTATGCCATGATGGAACAGCAGAACACTTATAGCAAAAACACTGTATGAAACAGTGACCCATTTACTCATAAACATAAAATGCATTCTCTGTTTCTGTGTGAAAATGTGGACAAGCTAGGATGAACACTGAAAAGTTCAGTGGCAGTTCACTTCAAAGAGGCTAGACATAATGTGGCTTCTCTAAAATACATCGGAATAGAATCTATTAAGAGTCCCCGGAGGGGGGGGCATATTGACACTCTACTTCTCAAACGTGAACTGTACTGGATTTACACACTGGATACAATGGCACCTAAAGGTTTAAATGAAGACTTCAGTATTAGGCCTTTTCTGTAACTGATTTTGTGATATGTCTCGACTCGACGGTGTGAAGTGCTCTTTGGATATGATTATATATTATAGTTTCTAAATGTGAAGGTAGTCTCCTTTATAGAAATGTATGATTAGTAACCTGTAGACTGAATAGACGCCAATATCATGTTTACTTATTATGACGGCCTAATGCGGCCTGATACACAGCCAAGTACTCTGATAGGGTGGAAGCTTGTACTTTTTTATATAAATAAATTGTTTTTACAAAGTATAGTATATAAATGTTTTTCTATAAGTGCATGTTTTGTAGATATTATGACGTTGTGGATATATGTATATATAAGTGTTTTGTAAATCTATCTAAATATATCACTCTGATGGGTCATGTGACCTTTTGTACTTGTTTAAATATGGCGACTGTCTGTCTGATATTCAAGTCTGATGAAGAGCGTTTAGCTCGAAACGTTACACACGGGTGAAACTCAATAAAAATTCCTGATGGGAGCAAGTGTGCGGACAATCCACTCTTTGATAGCCTAGCACTTTTTGTCCAGCACCTGCCTTGGATGTGCGCACCAACATACTACTTTTCATTTGACAAGCTAGGATGAGGCATAAAGAATATTTTATTTCTTCTCCATGGATGTAACATTCCAAAAATAAATCTAAGGCATACCACTGTTATATCAATAGTCACTGTTTTGTGTGATTGCTGGCCCATGATTGTGATAAGAGATTTGCTCTTGCAAGCCATGATTGATCTCCAGTCCTGTAATGTAGTCATCCAGACATTATTAATGGACAATGAAGATGTTATGTACAAAACTCAAAATTGATTAGGAACAATTTCTCCCCCTCCACGACCACAGAGGCAGTGAATGACTCAGGCTCTGGCTCTCCAGTAAATTGTATATATATATGTATATGTATATATCCTAATTTTACTGCATTCCCACCACCCAAAAAAATTTCAACTTGTCCTTGAGGCGCCGTGATCCAGACACAAAAGGCACCCCGGCACTTCAAACGAGCCTCTCCTCAGGTGCAGGACCCTGTGATCTGGAGCCATGTCTGACGGCCCTCAAGTGATTAAAGACGCGTTTGTCTGGAGCTGACGCAAATTAGGGCTCTGGCTCACCCCCCGTCTCCTTTCTCTTTACTCTCTCTCTCTCTCACAAACACACACACACACAAACACACACACAAACACACACACACACACACACACACACACGCTTTTGCCATGTCTCCCTCCTTCCTTTGACTTTCCTTATCCACCCTCTCTTCCACACTCCATTACTGTGTACCACTCAAAACAAGAAGCTTGGTCGTGCTCTCTGTCCTTCCCCCTCTCTCTTTATCTCTCCCTCCCTCCCTCTCTCTCCTTCCCCACAGCCTGCGGGATGGGGGGGGGGGGGGGGGGGTGTCGAGCATGTGAGGGGGTATGGCTTTCATTAGCGCACTGGTGTGCTAAACAGAGGCGCGTTAACACACCTGTCACGGGGAGCCTGGGTGCTGTCTGTTGCCCCTCTCAGGCAGATGTTCAGACGACTCTCGCTGCAACATGAGAGAGAGAGAGGAGGTGTGTGTGTGGGTGTGTGTGTGTGTGTGTGTGTGTGGAGGGGGTGGGGTGGGAGAGGGGGGAAGGCAGAGAGGAGATGGAACAGGAGGACTTTTCCCTTTTCTTCTTTTTTTAAAAAGGGGGATGCAGAGATGCCACAGACGGAGAGCTACAATCAAAAAGGCTGTGCCAAGATGCTGGCTGACAACCAATCAACTGCAGTGCTATCCCTTCAAAATTCAGTCTGTTTTTTTTTCATTTTCTTTCTTTCTTTTCAGTGACACCATTGTCAGAAAGGGTCTCTTGATGTACCCCTGGGTGAACTGATCCTTAAACCCAATTTAAATATGGTTACACTTTAAAAAACAGTTGCCACATGTTTTATTAATGCCATGTATTGCTATTATTCGTAATTTATACACATTGAAGAGAAAAGAGTGGGGGAGTCTGTGAAGCACTTGGCAGCACTTCTGAAAACTTTAGGCATCGTGACTATAGGTGGGGTTTGGGTGGGTGGCTTTGTTTTTTGGGCGGAGGGGTTGGCTGTTTTGTCCTTTGAACTGGATGAAAGCATGATGGCTTTGGAGTTTAGAGAGGGAAGGGTGAAGAGGGTGGGGTTTTTATGTTGGAGGACTTAGGGAATGGCGCGGCAGGGGTGCAGCCTACTCCTGCAAAGGCACCAGTGGAGGGAGGCCTTGTGAGTTTGAATTCAGAAGGAGAGGAGAGAAGTGAGTTGTGAGTCTTGGCTCGGCTAAAAGGTTGTACCCCCTCCACAGGGGGGGTCCTGTGTCCTGTCGGACCTTGAGGAAGAGTGGACATGGCCTGTGTTCTTATTAAGAGTGTCGCCTGTCGGCCACTGCCGGCAGGTCACACACTCAAACTCCCAGTATAAATGGCAGAGGCTCCAGACTGAAATGACTTGTGGGGCTTTTTGCAGATCCCAGCAGTGAGAAGAAAGACGAAAGAGAAAGAGAGAGAGATAGAATAAAAGATAGAAAGAAAAGAAGAATCAGAGAAAAGAGTCGGGTGTCTGAGAGCTATTTTATGTTATACAGGATGGATTTTTCCAACTCTTGTCTCTGGGGGGGGGGGCAAATCGATGGCGCGCTCCAATGGTGTCTCACCTGTTTGCTGGCCTCAGCCCGACTGTCTATCTATCTCTCTGTCTGTCTGACAGCCTGCCTGTCTGTCTGTCTGTCTGTCTGTCACAGGTGGACTGACGAAGCAGCAGCACCAATGCTGAGTAAGAAAGGAACAGATCTAACTCAATATCTGTGAGCTTTCATCATGCTTGTATAGGTGTAGCTTAGCATGAATTGAGTTATCTTTCATTTGAACATTTTCTCAAATGTTCCCTGTGGTAGTAAATGACTGACATGGACCACTGAGAGATCAAAACTTCCAGAGACTTCACAGTTTTGATAGAAGTGCCTTGAGGGCTCGATGGTAGAGTTCATGGCCTAACCTTTCTGGATCACCAGTTAAGTGAAATTGTTTTGTAGTCCTTTGTAGTATGCTACAGTAACATGCTCTTCATGCTGCTGTACCCCTGAATGCATGTCAATGAGGAGAAAAAAAAATCAAAAAGTAAATTAGCATTAAAAACACATTTGATAATGAGTCTCATCGATAATGAACATTTCATCTCATTATCATATTAAAAGCTAAGAGTATCCTCCAAATAACCTTGCTTCATTAAAACACCTGAGGGGAGAGACATGGAGCGCCTGGGAATGAAACAGCTAAATGGTGCACAAAAGGTCGCAAGCAGTGAAAGTATAAAAATGAACAGCATATTTTGACAGGAAAGCCATGAGTTGGGATTGAGTTCTGATGGAAATCAAACAAATAAAGTATCTCTGTCCAAAAACAATAGCATTACAAAGCTTGAGGAGTAGGTCTTTTGCCCTGTTCTGTACCTATAAGACCTTGATAATCACTAGCTTTTAACTTCAAGAGCTGCACAAGCATGAGCTACTCATTAATACTTGCAAGCGCTTTCTAACTTTGATGTTGAGGCGTGCCAAGGTGATCCTTAAAATGTACCTTTAGCAGGGTATTAACTATTAGCTGAATATGTAGACATGGTTTAAAACATGTTACAGTGTAGTTTAATAGTAAACGTGCAACAACCAGTGCCACAACAACTTACAATACAAAGTACAATAGATTAGCAATGTAGCAAGATTTCAGAGGACTGTGTGTACTACATTATGTAAAGTACCATTTTCAATGGTAAATGAATGTACGGAGCCCAGGAGGTGTTATAGCAAGATGTTGATTTTTTTGTATATCGAGAGAATGTGCGCTCATTTGACTAAATTGTGGTTTCATGTTACTAGATTGTGTGCACAATGTAGTATTATGTGCTCGTTTTACTACATAGTGCTCTCGTTACTAAATACTAAATTTTAATCTCATTTTATTACATTGTGTGCTCAATTCAGGAAAATCATGCACACATTTTATTATATTATACAAAAAATGCACAATTTATTAAAATCAGCACACTATTTAGTAAAGTGTGCGTACAATTTAGTCAATTGTGCTCACAATGTATTATAATATGCGCACAATTTAGTAAAATGAGTGCACTATTTAGTAAAATGTGTACACAATTTACATTACATTACATTACATTACATTACATTTGGCTGACGCATTTTTAGCCAAAGCGACTAACAACATGGTAAACAGTTTAAGTTTAGAGCAATTCTCAACAATATTAGGACAATTTAAAAAACATTAGAGTACAGTAAGAATAAGTGCATCAGTGAGTGCAGTTTTTAACAGTTACGTGTCAGTTTAAGACGGCTGGTGAGTGCTAGGATCAGCAAGACTTGTTGTAAGTGTTGCTATGAGAGGAGATGTTCTCTAAAGAGCTGGGTCTTCAGGAGTTTTTTGAAAATGGAGAGGGATGTCCCTGCCCTTGTAGGAACTGGCAGTGTGTTCCACCAGCGAGGAACAACAGATGAGAAAAGTTTGGATTAGCCTGAGCGTACCGGAGGTGGGGCTAGACGTTGTTCGTCTGAGGAGCGCAGCGGTCTGGAGGTAGCGTATGTCTGTATGAAGGCATTCAAGTAGGTGGGAGCAGAACCGGAGACTACTTTGTAGGCAAGCGTTAGAGCCTTGAATTTGATGCGGGCCGCCATAGGTAGCCAATGTAGCTGGATGAGTAGCGGGGTAACATGTGCCCTCTTGGGTTGGTTGTAGACCAGGCGCGCCGCCGCGTTCTGGATCATCTACTTGGATCATCTAATTTAGTAAAATGAGCACACAATTTAGTAAAATAAGCGCAAGTTTTCTGGATATATACCAAAAAATATCTTCCAATGACCCATCCAGGGTTCCGTATGAATAAACATAATTGGACATACATATTTTAGCCATGCCAAAATATCTCTGCAGTCTATCTCTTTCAGAAAGAAGTAGGGTTGTGTGAAGAGAGGAAGAAGGAAAGCAAAAGAAAGAAAGAAAGAAAGAAAGAAAGACAAGGAGAGACAGTGTAACCCACAGGGAAAATAAATGCTTTGTATAATAAATGAATAAATAGATGAATAAACAAATGAATACATAAATAATACTTTATATGGATTTGCTCTTTAAATGTGTATGCATGCATTAATTAGTTTTCTAGAGAACCCCAGAGCTCAATATGTAGCCCTTTAACACTATGAATGATTTATAGCTAATCACAGTTGACAACTCTCCCAGGACTTTTGGGCAGAGGTGCACAAGAGAGAGAATTATAGTTAAAGAGACACATGAGAGTGTAGTCTGACTGAGGGTGAACGGGTACAGATGTGTTGACTTCTCCAGAACTGTGTATGTTTATTTTGTAATACTGTACAGCCTGAAGTTGGGATAGTAGTACATAACCTATTGCATCGCTAACAAGCTAACTAAGCTAGCAATCTCCATTACAGTCTTGTTCATCTTAGGATGTTGAAGGAGAACCAAATAGTGGTTTAGGTGGTCTACCTATTACCACCTCTAGTACCGCTGGACATCTCTCTCACTCTCTCCCTCTGGCTCACTCCACTGTCACTCAACCACTGGGCTGTCACTTGCCACTGGCTAATGTGATCCCCGTCTAAGGGGACTCCTTCGTACCATTCCGTTTGTGCATTGTCTTTGTTTTATGTTTTATTAAGAATGTCAATTTCATACTATATTGAAATAGCCGTGATTGACACTATAGTGCGCGCGCTGCAGAAGAAAGAAGGAAAAGCACAGCAGATGAGACAAGATGAGAGGAGAGACACAGAGAGCGTTAAAGGGTACAGCCATGAGAGGCGGGACAGATGGAACACCAAACAAACAGCTCTCAGGGACTGAGACGAACACCTGTCTCTTTCACGGCACACCTTCAATGGCTCCAGACGGGATGGCAGGCTCGCCTTTTTATAATTCTGCCCCCCCATCAGTAGGGCCTTGAGACCTATTCCTGTGCAGTGCAGGGGGAGGGGGGGGGGGCTGAAGGGAAAGAGCTAAGAGCTAATGGTTCGGTTCTGGGCACAGAAGATTGCATCAGCTCACTTCAATGCATCTGGAAATAAAGCTCATTGATTTTTCTTTTCTTTTTTTCTGTTCTTCTTCTTCTTCTCCTTCTTCTTCTTTTTTTTGGACCTCTTATTCCAATAAGGAAAGTTCTGTGAGTACAACTCCCTGCCAGGTCTGGGTTGCCAAGGCCACACTGTAAGGGGTATGCAGGAGAGACAGGTGTGTCGGTGTATCTCTCTCTCTCTCTCTCACTCTCTCTGTGTGTGTGTGTGTGTGTGAAGAGAGAGTGAAAGAGAGAGACAGAGAGAACGTTGGGTGTGGCTGAAGAGGGGATGAAGGATGATCTTTCTCTCTATCACACACACACACACACACACACACACACACACACACAGAGAGAGAGAGAGAGAGAGACAGAGACACACACACTTCCTTCAGAAACCTGGCAGGAAGGTGGGCAGTTTTGGAGGACAGCCAATGAGGGAGGCAAAGTGAGCGATGGACAGAAGCTATTAGTTTGGTAGAAGGAGAAGAAGAGCAGAATGAGAAAGAAGGAGAGGAGGGGTGACTAGAGAGAGAGAGATGAGCAAGGACGAGAGAAAAAAAAAAAAAAAACGCCTCCAATGAAAAATGAAGAGAATGTAAGAAAGAAAGGTGAAAAAAGAAAGTAAAAGACAAAAGGAGAAGAAGACTGATTAAACCCAGAGAGACAAGTTGGAGATAAGAACACAGCCAAGACAAGGGACATAGCGAGAGAGAATGAGAGAGAAAGATGTCTACACATATATGTGAGTAAGTGAGAGAAGGATGAGAAAGATGAATTGGCACAGAGGAAAAAGAGAGAGTTCAACATATCCGAGAAGGAGACGGGAATGTGTGTGAAAGACGATACTGACAGAACGGGAGGCACAGGTCCAGGTCCAGTGTAGGAGCTTCGAGAGGCCGAGAGCGGTGATGTGCTGTCGCCGGCGTAATGATGGAGCTGGACGAGTGAGAGCGGTCTGCTGGGCTGTGGTGGCGTTGCGCTGCAGGCGCGTGACCTACAAGGTGATGGATTCAGCCACTCACTCCGTCGCCCCGTCTCCCCGCCGCGCGTCGCCACCAGGACCCGCTCATTAATAACCTGCAGCCCAGCCATCCGCCATATGTCCTCCCTCACCACACCGCACCGCACCGCTGCCCCCACCCGTCTCTCTTTCTCTCTCTCGCTCACTCACTCACACACACACACACACACACACACACACACACACACACACACACACACACACACACACACTCTCTCTCTCTCCCTGCAGCAATCACCCCCACAGGCTTCATCAATTAAAGAGGAAATGCATTAGCTAAAAGTAGTTACGCACGCACATGGACACACACACACACACACACACACACACACACACACACACACACAGCGTGCATGCACAGAGAGTTTGATCGAAGCTACTGTTTTCCCTAGCATTTCTCCCTCCTACCATTCTTTGAGCAGTGCTGAAAATCACTCATTCAAAAGCAGCTATGATGTCCCCCTAGCAATCTAGCCCCTAGATGGGGTGGTTTGTAATGTGTCATCAGTAAAAACAGGAAGAGAGAGAGAGTGGCTTGGAGGAAGTGTGTGTGTGCGTGTGCGTGCGTGTGCATGTGTATGTGTGTGTGTGTGTGTGTGTGTGTGTGTGTGTGTGTGTGTGTGTGTGCATGAGCAAGAGAAGAGGGGGATACTTCTCCCACACGTGTTTGTAGTAAGGCTGGCATGGCATGGTTCTCCTCCAGTGCCTCTGCGTGGGGTCTAATGACACACTCAGCGGCCTCATTATGTGATTGTGGGGGGACATGATGGCGTAATTGCTATCAGGCTCAGATATCGGGGCCAGATAGTGGCCACTAGAGCTACGGACACTGCCTTAGAGCCGAGGCCTTCGCTACCACACAAGGTCACCTGTTAGTGGGGACAATGCAGCGGGGGATTGGTGACACACAGAACACGCATTTGCACACACATACACATGTATACATACATATATACACACAAACTCTCTCTCTCTCTCTCTCTCTCACACACACACGCACGCATACACACACACAAACACACACACACACACTTCAATCCCCAAATGTTCTCATGTAGCATATTCTTCTCATTCTCACAGTCTCAGCAGAGAGAAGAGCAGCCTGTTGAGCACAGAAAGGGCCTTGCGGCCTCTGCTGAACAGTACCTGCCGTCCTTAATGAGGATTTATGCACACCTACGCCGCCCAGCCATGTGTAACTGCATCATTTGCAGAAACAAACATGAAAAACGTTCCCTCTCTCTCTCTCTCTTTCCCCCTTCTCCCCTACTCTATCTCTCTTCACTCCTCCCTCTCTGCGCTCTGCCTCCCTCTTTTCCCTCTCTCTGCTCTATCTTTTTCTCCTGCTTTCACCTTTCTCCCCTCCCTCTCTCTTTCTCATATGTGACACAGCAGCCTCATCTTTCTTATAGAAAACCTTTTTTTCTTTCACTTATGTTTTCCTCTCTTTTTCTCTTCACATAATCTGCCATATGTGTCTTGTGAGGATATGAATATATGAGTGTGTGTGTGTGTGTGTGTGTGTAGGTATGTGTCATGCACATGTGTATGTGTGTGAGTGTGTGTGTGTCAGAGAGAGAGAGGGAGAGGGAGAATGAGTAAAGGAGAAGAAAAGCGAGAGTGAGTGAGAGTTTCATTTTAAATAACCTCCGTTTTGACTGGTATGATAAATAACTGCACACACCCTGGAGACAGGACACTGTGTTATAAACGCTTAATAATTCAGAGGGTGAGAACAGATGGTCTGGATTCTAAATAACAACCTGGAAATTCACTGGCTAGAAAAATAACTATTATTGTGGAGATGGAAGACTGGACATTTCATATCCCTCACCATCCTCTCTGGGGCTACAAAACACAAACGTCAGAACACAGCTGCTTTTTATCCATTACTCCTTTAGGATTTCAGAAAAAAAGGAGTGTGTGAGGATGGATAAATAAATCTGAGGGTCTGAGATGGATGAAGATGGATGGCAGAGAGAGAGAGAGAGAGAGAGAGAGAGAGAGAGAGAGAGAGAGAGAGAATAGTGAGAGGCTTTCTGATTGAATTTAATCTTTCTGATGGTGATCTCTGGTCCCATAATGGTGCCTTTTGCCATATTGCATTTGTGTGAGGGTTAGCCTGCACTTTTGTGCTCCTTCCCCCTTTACTAGCATCCCTCTCAAAACCCCACCAGGGAACAATGGGCCCATTTTCTGTCATTAGCACAGAGAATCCTGAAAGCTACTCCACAAGGATGAGGACCTTCTGTCTCTCTCTCTCGCTGTCTTTGTGTGTGTGTGTGTTTGTGTGTGTGTGTGTGTGTGTATTTGTGTGTGCGTGTCTGTTTGTGTGTGTGTGTGTGTTTGTGTGTGTGACTCTGTGTGTGTGTCAGTGTGTCTTTTTGAGAGGTAATGATTACATGATAGAATAACACTATACAAGTGGAGTGGGGTCATTAAATGCAATGGAGAGCCTCCAGAGTAAAAGTTAAGATCTATGCTTGCAATAAGAACCACAAGGGAGAGATGGGACTTGGCATCTCCCGAATGTTTGCAAATCAGCGATGAGATCTGCTGTACTGGACTGTGTATTCGCAGCAATCCAGTGTATATCTGGTGTTGTATTTCTAGGCTCAGACATCCTCCACATCGACCAGAGACCTCACCTTACCCACAACACCATCCTCATTGTTCCTCTGTGGCCCTCACCTTTAAACAAATAAACACACATACACACACACACACACACACACACACACACACACACACTGTACATATCCAAACTCTTGTTTATCAGCGCGGCCCTGTGCTGTGTTGTGCGGTGTGCTGCTGTGTTGTTAGCTGAGGGAGTGTAATAGTTTAAGCAGAGGGGGCCAGAGGGAGCAGTAGATTACAGGCCATCTCTTGGGTCAGCTGATAACGGCCAAGCCACGGATTAAAAAAAAAAAAAAAGTCAGACCCATTAATCCGCCTCCCACCCCCTCTCCGTACACCAAAATGAACCCCCCACAATGCACACAACAATGTGTACGTGCACACACACACACACACACACACACACACACACACACACACACACACACACACACACACACACCCACACCATGTGGCACAGATCTGATAAATCAAGACTAGAGTACACAGGGAGCTATTGTGTCCCACATACAACCCAGCAGTTCTGAACTTTAGCCCAACCTCCCTCTCTCTCCTCTCCCTGCTACACACATAAACACACACACACACACCCACTTCCTCCAAGCCACTTTCTCTCTCTCTCTTTCAACAAGCACATCTCTCTCTACCCTCCAACACCCCCCCCCCCCTTCAGGATCTCATGCTCAGCTCACAGGAGAGGTGGCACACTTTGTGGATAATTTTAGAAAAGAGGTGCAATCCCAGGGCCAACTATTAGAGCGCGCACACACACACACACACACACACACACACACACACACACACACACACACACACACACACACACACACACACACACACACACACACACACACACACACACACACACACACACACACACACACACACACACACACACACACACACACACACACACACACACACACACACACACACACACACACACACACACACACGCAAAGGCATGCCCACAAATATGCACGCCCTGACAAAAGGGTTACTAACTTCCAGCATCCGTTGTAAAAGCTTGAATCTGGGACATAATTGTATAGCTTGTAACAGAGGTATGACAAGATTACTACTACCATCAACAATACGGCAATAACAAGTCAGCTTGAGGCAAGACAGAATTGATACAATGCATACTGACAACTTGCCACAGTACAGACACAGAAAGCAGCACTTATTACTGTAAAAAAAAGACTCCTTGTCTGGGTTGCTATTGGACGTGGTTATTTTGCAGTGCGGTAGAAAAGGGACATCAGTTCTCATAACGTTGAATTTCATAAAGTGAGCCACTATGGACAGTGAAGAGGGCAGACGGACATTCTTATTGCCATCCTTCCATTAGTTCACATGAGAGAGTGAGATGAAGAGAGAAAGAGAGAGGGAGAACGAGAGAGAGAGAGAGAGACTCTCTCCTAACATCCCACCTGGCCTATCTCTATTAAATGAAAACATCCAGTTGCCCTTGGTTACCGGAGACCCATGTCAAGGCCAGTTTTATTTAATGTGGTATTAAAAAGTCCCGTGTGCCAAGATTTATGGCCTCTGTCCATGGACTCGATATTCCTCTAGATTAGGTGGATTTCATAATCTTGATATGTATGGGCTATAGGATCTAGTGTAGTACTGCATGTATCTCTAGTGTGTCCACACACATAAGAAAAAGCACAGACACTGAGTCGGATGAGCTGAAAAGGTCAGAGACGTATGCACACACTGTAGATCTTGTACATACATTTAGAACATTTCCAATAACACATGCAGTCAACCTGAAAGGATTTTTTTTTTTTTTTACAAAACTGTGCGGTAGATAATGTCATAGTCTAGACTGAGCTTTGTTATAAATATAAACTCGTCCTGAACCCTGCTTTGAAGTTATCTAAGTGATCTTTGTCTGACAGTCAAAGGGATTCTATAAAGACATCATTATCAGACTGCTGAACTGAATTTATGTAGAAGATAATTAAATGTGCTGTTCATAACATATATTTAAAAATATAAATGTTTTTTTTATTATTATTATTGTTTACTCCTCGACCAGACATGCGACAGCCTGTACTGAGTGAAAACCGAGGGTGGGGGAAACTCAAGCCTGGAGCAGGACAATGACACAGCGCCCTTGTCCCGGGCCGGCCGCCCTGTGTGTGTGTGTGTGTTTGTGTGTGCGTGTGTGATTGTGTGTGCGTGTGTGTCTGAGTGTGACACCCATCTCTGGGCAGGACTGACTGGAGCAGTGCTGCCAGCCTGCTGTTGTCTCTGGTGCAGCCAAACCCACACAGATGTCTGGTAGCTGTGCTGCAGGCCCTGGAGCCACTCCAAAGCCCCACAAGCTTAAAAAACACACAGAGAGTGTGTGTGTGTGTGTGAGAGAGAGATAGAGGAGAGAGAGACAGAGAGAGAGAGAGAGAGAGAGAGAGAGAGAGACTGAGCTGTTCATCTTTGTCCTTTTGTGCTGTTCTTCGGCTGCCATGTTTTGTTTTCCAGAGAGGGCAGGGGATGTGTCTGTCTTGTCTTGGGTTGTAAAGGTGGGCTTCTTTGTATCATTCTCTCACGTCAGTCAGGATTAGAATTGTAATAGAGCACTCACAGTGGATGACCCTCAAACACACACACACACACACACACATGCACACACATACATACATGTGCATGTGCATGTGCACACACACACACACACACACACACACACACACACACACAGGCGCACACACACACACACACACACACACACACACACACACACACACACACACAGACAGAGAGAGAGAGAGCACATATACACACGGACACGTATACACGTTCATGCAGTGTATCATTCACTGGTTCAGGGCATCTCATCTCTCCCTGCCTCAGTGCCACCAAAACTGATTTCATGTCAAACTCCATAGAGCACAATCACAGATGTGATCCTGTCTGGGTCTGAATCTGAGATGGGGTCAGTCACTGCATATTAGAGTTGGATGTCTCGAGACCGGTCTTGGTCTTGAGACCCGTCTCGAGACCACTTTTACGTGGTCTCGGTCTTGTCACAGTCTCGACCGTCTTTGGTCTTGGTCTTGCGGTCTCAGGTCAACATAGTGGTCGGGAGATTTGCAACATTGTTCTGTCTGTAGTTGAAATAATACCTTCTTAAATTGAATTTAAACTGGGACTGAACCTTTTACCCCAGTATGCTGCTCTTATTCAATTGATGCAAGTTATGGTGTAATAGCTCACTAGCTGTTTTTTTGTTTTTTTTTGTCTCAGTCTTGATCTCGTCTCGGTCTCGTCTCGACTTTGTCTTGGTCTTGACTCAGTCTGTCTTGGCCTTGATCTCGTCTTGGTCTCGGTCGAGGGAACGAAAATAAGCCTCCTTCATGTAAAATTCAGATAGTGTTCCAAACATGGCTTCTCTCATCACCGGCAGTGTTGTTAATCTGAACTGGTGGCTCCAAGCAGTGGCTTTGCCATGTAAAATTCAAAGATGTTTGTGGGAAAATGCAAAATTACATTATTTTGCCTGTGAGCCTGAAAACACACACACACACACACACACACACACACACACACACACACACACACACACACACACACACACACACACACACACACACACACACACACACACACACACACACACACACACACACACACCAACCTTGCAGAATCTGAAATGCCAGTGTTTAATTCAGTCTACTCCACATCCATATCAATGAAATTATTTTTATCTGTGAGCGGCTCATAACACTGCTCTCATGAGACATCTCTAAGTTAAGATCTGTTATTCTGCGCTCATAATTACACCACGCCTCATCTTATTGGCACACACTGATGCTGTTGCTGTTGTTGTTCAGATGATTTTTCCCCTTTATACATGACCATGAATCTATGTGGTGTGTCACAATGCATTCTTGGAGAAATGAACCTTTGAACCTGTGTGTTTTTTTTTTATTATCATGTAGCCTATTCTTCTGTAGTAATTTCTTTAAGACATCCCAGCCAGATAAACACAGCCTTAACAAACACATTTGGAAATGGCAACCTGGCAAAGCATGCATGGGCGTATACATTCGGCTGTCTCACATATACATGTTTACAGTCTTGCGTGTAGAAATAAACTCAAGGGCAATGTGAGGGTATAGAGGTCAGATGCGAGTATGTATCCAGTGGGTCTGACTTTCATTGTATGTTTTGTCTTCCGTCATGCTTGATACTGCCATTTGTGGCAATATGTTTCATGATTGTCTGTTGATACTGTCATTTGTGGCTATGTTTCATGTGTGTCTGTTGATATTGTCATTTGTGGCTATGTCTCATGTTTGTCTGTTGATACTGTCATTTGTGACTATGTTTCATGTTTGTCTGTTGATACTGTCATTTGTGGCTATGTTTCATGTTTGTCTGTTGATGCTTCATGTTCTACATGTATGTCTACATGACTGTCTATTGATGCTATACTGTATGTCTTACATGTACTATGTCCGCGTATCCTTAGATGAGCTGCCCAGGTATGCAAAAAGAATTTCAGCGCAAACTGACAAATAAAGTTGTATCGTGTCATACTATTTGTACCTCCTGTATACCTCCTGTTTAGTCATCCATACTATTCGTGTCTTCTGTATTAGTCATCCACACTATCTTGGCCTGCTGCTTTCCCTTAAATCCAATTCTACTTTCACCAATAGTTAAATTAATGTGGTTCAGTTTAAATAAACCCCTCTCTGTGTTTCCCTCTGTGCAGTTGAACAGTAGTGGGGCGGAGTACTGCAGTACATGAGTGGGCTGACAGGCGGTAGCGTCCTGCCCACCCTGTGCTGTCTAGCAAGGATGCAGTCGATAGCAGACTCCTTTTATACACACGAGTAATCAGACCTGACTCCTCTTTCTAATCATTGTACCATCAAAAGACCCCATGTTTGTTGTTAAAGTCCCTCCGCCCTGTCAGGGAATTAAGACATCAAAGAGCCATACCGTAATGTAGCGTTTTCACACAGACACTGTTGAGTTCCTCCAAATGACAAATGATTTGCTATCAACTTTTTCCGTGGCATAGTGAAGTGTGTGTGTGTTTGAATGTTGACATTAGTGGATAGGTTTACAACACACGTACACACACACACACACACACACACACACACACACACACACACACAGTCCTCTTGCATACTGGCCTTTCCAGCAAGAGAGAGAGAGAGATATTCTTTTCACAAGGCAGTGGTACCAACTGCATGTGAATTTCAATTTCAAAGGCAAACAGCACACACACACACACACACACACACACACACACACACACCTGCTTTTGTGTATGGGTAGAGCTCTCCAAAGGCCCACATGACGCTGCCTAAACAGCAGCACAGCAGGGTCGCGCAGTGGCCCTCACGGGGCCCGCAAACCA
>NW_027468576.1:15678618-15681118 GCF_046254945.1 Alosa pseudoharengus | reverse complement strand
GGAGAGAGAGAGAGAGAGAGAGAGAGAGAGAGAAAGAGAGAGATTTGGAAAGGGGTTAGATATGGGCAGAGGACTTTGATGCTGTTTTGGGAGCAAGAACAGATGAAAATAGTTGGGAGGGGGGGGGGGGTACACTGAAGATATTGCATGACTGGCCAAAAACCAATGCACACATTTGATAACAGAGCACTTATGCAGTCAGGAACAGGGCCAGTTAACTTCACAACAGGGACAATGCAGCCTCACACACACGCACACACTCGCACACACACACACACACACACACACACACACACACACACACACATGCGCACACGCGCACACACCAGGGATGGAAATTAACCACCCGCCCCCCGCCAAATGCGGGTAGTTTTGTGCGCTGGCGGGTGAATTTGGTCAACTTACCAGCCACTGTGGCGGGTAGAGCTAGCGTACCACAAATAGTCAGATCCGGTCTAATTTTCATACTTATTGACGGTTAAAAATAAGAAAGTGTTTGTAGGGATCATGTAGCCTAACATTGCCAGCCTATAAGGGTAAATCGCGCTGATTTGAAGTTCTACAACTCTGAGCCGCCACCGCAGCATAGCAGCACTGGTGCAGCGCTTCACTTTCACTTCACTACCATTAAGAAACTGTCACTATGCTTTCATGTGCCACTGCTAGATTATTTCAGGATGATTGCATAGACATAAATCTAGTGAGATCTGTGGATCTGCGTTATATCTTCACAGGCTAATATTCTCACGTAAATAGTTCTCTTTTGAATTGGCCCGTAGGCCTAGGTATTTTAATCCGGCCCGCGACACGCTGCTATTTAGAAGGCAGACAGACGGACATCTCCACACCCATTCGTCGTGATGGAATATCTCACAAACTTTTCATTCAAAGAAATTACAAACTGTATCAGAATAAACAGCAGAACTTACCGAACGCAAAGGTGTAAAGCATTCCCTTATACAAGTTATAGCCGTTCGCGAGTAATCCGGTTTTGAAATTGAAGCAAATGTCTACACGGTCTCCAACGTTGGGCTTTTGTCATATATGATAAGGCCAAATACAAAATAAATGTTAACAATATCGCCTAGATAACTGCACAACCAGAGTTTTTCCAATGTAGTTTCACAAAATGCTAAGCATGCATATTACGTTTCTTAAAGCTGAGCTGTGCTTAAATTGTTCAGTGTATGATTTCATTACGGGCCAAATAGAAAATAAATGCTAAATGTTAAATATAGCCTTGATACCTGTAAATATTTAAATCAGATGATGTACACTATAGTTAGATCAAGTTGAAGAGTTGGATTATAGGATGCTCCAGAACTCACACAAACGGAGTCTTAAAGGAGCCACACCACTTTTATGACAAGACACTGTAGCATATGAATGTGGTTCTGTTGACCTTTAGTTTTGTTGCTACTGTGCTTGGAGACAGGTTTAGGGCAAAACTCAGCACATTTTAGTCATATTGCAATAATGCCGATTACCGTGATCATTTTGGGTAGCCTACTATAATCATGATATCACATTTTCATGCCGTTTCTCTAGTGGCTGGTAAAAAAGTTGAGTGGCTGGTAGATTTTGGAATCCACCAGCCACAGTGGCAGGTAGAAAAAATATTTAATTTCCATCCCTGGCACACACACACACACACACACACACACACACACACACACACACACATGCGCACACGCGCACACACACACACACACACACACACACACACACACACACACACACACACACACACACACACACACAGTGATTTCTGTGTCTCTGGTCTAGCATGCCCTCTTTCGTCACCCCCTTCTCTCTCTCACACCATTTGGGCTCTCTCTTGTTCGCTCTCTCTCTGCCATCCTAATGAAAAGGGTTTGGGTTTTTGCAGTTCCACATGATAACACGACTCTCATTCGCAAGGGAATGCACAAAGTTTCCCAAAGTTATCTCACTCTGTGAAGACATTTTAAAGAAACAAAACCTTCTTTATTTGCAGCAATCATCTGGGTAAAGCACATGCACTGCAGCCAACTATAGATTTTTAAAGAGCCGACCAAAGGCTTTGGGGACTAATAGAGTCCAGGAAATAAATTAGATTTTTTTTTGGACTGCGGAAAGATATAAAAGGGAGCCAAATATCATTTCAAGGCCATAAACCTAGTTGGCTCTTTTACTCAGTAATCAAAGGTAAGGCTTGTATTAGTCCAACTATTATGTGAAGAGGAACATGCTGTTTTAAAAGGCTATTCAAGGTTATTGTATTCAAATACTCCCCACTAGTTTTTGCCTTGATGAATCGCGGCCATATAAAGCACACTGATTTGTACCGTTGGATGTGTACCATTGATGGTTAGGAAAAAAGTGGTGGGGTGAGGACTGCGCCACCTAGTGGTGGAAATCATACATGTTCCTCCATGTTGTTTTGTGTTTGTGAGTCTGTGTGAATGCATGTGTTGCATTACTATTACTAACACACCTTAATAAATATGCATGCTCCCTG
>NW_027468576.1:15658618-15663618 GCF_046254945.1 Alosa pseudoharengus | reverse complement strand
CTGTAGGTGCTGCATTGGCTTCACCTGACGTCCCTCCTGGGTTGAGCAGGGAGAAATAAAGGCAGAGGGAAAGAGTGCCCAGGGCAATTCCATTTCTCATGTATGTACACACACACACAGACACACACACACACACACACACACACACACACACACACACACACACACTAAAACACACACACACACTCACACACACACACACACACACCACACAAACTCACCCCCCCCACACACACACACATCCCACACATACTGAAACAGACACACAGAAAAATGCATCTACACTATCCTCTTTGCCCTTCCTCCAAGAGCCAGCATGTTGCCAGTGCAGTGGCAGTCATGGTGTTACTGTATGTGTGTCTGATCTGTATGCTGTAGGTTTAATCAAAGATGAGCAGAGAGACCTTCAGCGGAGGTACTGCATAATCTCAGGGCCCCTGCATAGACTGTACACTGTTCCAAATCCAATTCATGTGGTATTAGCATCAGACGGCACAACGTTCGACATGGTCCCCAAACCACTTCACGGCATGACGAAATCGTTTCACAGTTCAACTAACACATTGCAATGTCTCGTCATGACATTGACTGTTAGATATCAGAGGTCTATTATCGGTTGCTAAAAAAAACGAAAACAATCGGTTCTACCTAGCTCTACCTACCTAGCAGTGCTACACTCTGGAGCATGTCCATGCACCCAGACTGTTACATTGTAGCTGCCTAGCAACTTGAGCTAGGTAGAACTGATAGAACTAGAACTGAACTGAAAACTGGGGTTTTCGTACCAACAGTACTCGGTGACCTCGAGAACATGAATGTGAAAAATCGCCAGAATTCTCCTTTAACAAAGATGTCATCATTGCCATTATCAAGAGGCCAAATAAGCTTTATAATGCTTTGTGACAGGCTTAAAATGATAAACCGTTATAAATGCAGCCATGGTGAGTATGTATAGTTACATATGAAAATAATTGTGAGGCTTTAGGAATGGTGTATAACTTTTTATGAATATAGTATTTATAATGCTTTATGATTAATAGAAAGTGTTATTAAAGGAAAACTTGGCAGGATTTCCCCCTCTGCTGGAGAAATTGTGCATTATGCTATTTCAAACTGTGGGAAAAGGTATAGCGATAAAGCACATGGATTTGTTTACAAGCTAGCGAACGGTTAGCATAAGTTTGGCAGAACTATGTGGATGTTACAAGGTAAGAAACACGATTTAAAACGAGTTTCTTGTTTCTCACTTCTCTTTCCGGGACGGTAGTCTCAATGTTGCAAGGTTGGTTTTCCGCCTGGGGACGCTAGGCGCAGCGAGAAAAGTCACCATTTTCACCGGGACAGGTCATTTAACCATCCAAATGATTTCTAAACGGGTTTATTACGTTGAAATAGTTGCCAAGTTCCCCTTTAATAAAACTTTCTTACACTAGCAGATATATTAACACATGTGTTTAATTACATAGTGAGACCTGTGAAACCAAATATCATAACCTGACAATAAGATAAAGTAGAAGTTTTAAGTGAACTAGCCTTTCATACACTAGGAAGAAAGAAGTACTGTAGCAGATCTTTCCCTATCACCCTCTTTAAAACAGCCTATTCCAGAAAAGAAACAAATACTGGCCAAACAGCATTATTTATTTGCTCAACCATTATCTCCTGTCTTTAACCTTTCCTTAACATCACACAATGTCAAATAGCCTATTGGATGGGAACACTTTCATTTGAATACTTGGGCGTTGACGCATCAGGTGGTTTGACACTTAACACTAGAATGATAAGCGGGTTGCCGTCCTCCACCATCTTTAAATGTAATTTGTGCGCCGTGTCTCACTGGGGGAGAGTGTGCTGTTGCAACAGGAAGGAGTCATTCTCAGCCTCTCCAATGCCCAATGTGTCCATAAGCTGGAAAATCTGCATTTATATTGAGTTTAAAGTAGGAAAAAATGGGGGGGAATTACCATCAAACACACATTTGTCACCTCAATGCGGGGAAAATACATACACACACACAGTGCACTATGGGTAATCTCCGAGTCATCAGGCAGGAAGTGTGCGTGTCGTGTTTTCAGACAGGAGGGCGAGTCTTGCCTCATTGGGAGTCTGCCCAGTCATTTGTGTGCGTGTGTGTGTGTGTGTTTGAGTGTGGGAGTAAATCTATGTCTTTATGAAACCATGTGAGTGGTTGACTGGGTGTCTGTTTATGCCTTTACATATGTGCTGTGTGTGTGTGTGTGTGTGTGTGTGTGTGTGTGTGTGTGTGTGAATAGACACTTATGTGCTGTGCTGTGCTGTGCTGTGCTGTGTATGTGTGTGTGTGTGTGTGTGTGTGTGTGTGTGTGTGTGTATTTGTGTATTTGTAATTCAAGGCCCTCATACATACCAAAGCCATCCATCTGATTAATCAAACTCAGCCTTGCGCATCCACAAGGGGATTGAGTTAAAGTTTGATGAGTTCGACCAAGGAGATCAAACTCCTCTTATGCATACTAATCCCTTCAGTACCAGCATTCCCCCACCCCCTCCCCCAACACACACACGCACACACACACGCCCCACCCAACACGCCCCCATCTCGATCCCCATTCTGCTACATGTCCAAACCTCCACTAACCCCCACCCACATGAACACACACACACATACACCCACCCACACCCACACACACACACACAGCTCAGATGGGGCCCCCTGGGGCGGCAGTGACATGCACTGCCCCTCGAGGCCTCTCTTTCAAAAGGGCGCCTTTTACATGAAAATTTAACAAGTGTGAAATTAGAAAGGTTGCCAAACTATAATAATAATAATAAAAATAATAATGTGGCGCTGTAGCTGTGGTGGCGGAGCAGCAGGCTTGTGCAGGCAGTGGTGGAGGGCATAATTGAAAAAGCACTTGGCTGTCAGAAAAATAATCAACATAAGACCAACAGCGTGGAGGCTCGATAATAAAGGAATTAAAAGTTCGGAGAAAAAAATTGAAGAAAGAAGGAAAAACAAACACAAACGAAATGCCAGAATTTCTTTTGGGATATTTGTGCGTCCAGTGGCCCGTTGCGATATTCAAAACTGTTTGTTCTTTTCAGTGGGCATGTTGTTCTTGTTCTTGTTGCTACTGGTGCTCTGAAACGTGATAGTTCTCATTGGTGAGCTGTGACAGTTCTGTGTGTTGTGCTGTGAAATAGAAGTTCAATAGAATCTGAAGTGCGTAGTGTACGTACAGTAAGATACTGCAGCGTTAACAGTGCATTGGCCATTTCAAAGAAAGTGTGCCTTCTCATTCTACGTATTTATTAATCTTTTATCTGGTCACGTTATTGGCACACACCAACACCCTCCAACCATAATATGCAGTGACCACAACTGAGTGGTTCATTCAAACACAGGCACAGTTGAAGTGAATTACGCCTCAAGCAGACACAAATGTGACAGAAGTAGTACCTGATGTGGGAAGCAGGATTTCTGTTATAACATTTTACCCTTATCCATAGCTGCTAATCACAGCAGGAAATACACATCCCAACTTCCTGTCACACCAGTGATTGTAAATAAGAGTAAACAGACTACTGTAATCCATTAGGCAATTAGGGTGGCCAATCTCAACAAAGAGGAAACCACTGCCAAAACTCTCACACAAATCAATCAGGAATATTATTATAATTATTATGAAGAGCTCTCTCTCTCTCTCGCTCTCTCTCTGTTGTCATTAAAAGGGGCCAAGTTCCATTTACTTTATTGAATTCCAAATGAGATGCAAATTTAGCCTAGAGTCTGGTCGCATGAGGACTGCCAATGTGGACCACATCTGATGTCAGCAGTTTAGAGTGATAGTGTGTGTGTGTGTGTGTGTGTGTGTGTGTGTGTGTGTATGTGTGTGTGTGTGTGTGTTAGAGAGAGTAAGTGAAGGAGATAGATTTAGGGGGAAGTATGTGTGTGTGTGAGCCACTAAAAGAGACAGAGGATGTAGAGGTACATAGAGTGAGTGAGTGAGTGAGTGAGTGAGTGAGCCAAATAATACCAATGACGCCACGTGAATAAGACAGTCAAAATAAAAGGAGCAGTAAGAGACAGAGACAGAGCAGTGTGGAGGACACACTCTGAGTCTGGTTTCTGACAGGTAGAAAAATACAGCCCTCACTGCAGTATAAACCTTAACCTTGCACTGCACCGCATCCTCACTGACAAAGCACTTCAGTCCAATCCCCTCCCTGACCGCAGTCAGGTCAGAAGAGAGACACAGAGAGAGAGAGACAGAGCGAGAGAGAGAGAGAGAGACAGAGTGAGAGAGAGAGCAAGAGAGCGAGAGTGAGAGAGAGCGAGAGAGAGTTTAAAAAGGCAACTGCAGTGTGCTGGAGCACTGACACGAGTTGGGATAATTCCTTTTGTAATTTACTGTAGTTCGCCTGCTCTTTGCCGCACCCGCGCCCTCAGCCACCGGCCCTATCTGTAAAATAAGTTTCAGTGCAGGCCTGCCTATCTGTGTGTGTGTGTGTGTGTGTGTGTGCCTGGTGTGTTTGTGCATGCATCTGTGCGTCTGTGTATCTATTTGTGTCCGTGTCTGTTTGTGTGTTTGTGTGTGTGTGTGTGTGTGTGTGTGTGTGTGTGTGTTTCTGTGTGTGTGTGTGTGTGTATGTGTGTGTGTGTGTGTGTGTGTGCATGTGTGTGTGTGTGTCACAGCAGTATTGGTGCTAGTGCTGGGGCTGCTATCTTCACTGTAACTCAAACACTCTTATATTCATGTAGACACAAAGAGAGAGAGAGAGAGAGAGAGAGAGAGAGAGAGAGAGACAGAGAGAGAGAGAGAAAGAAAGAGTTATGTCTCCCTCTCTGAGCTCTGATAGTGTCTGCCTGTGTTCGGTGTCTCCATGTCTTACATCCCTGCATGTGCACAATCTCTATAACAGCCGCTTTGAATTGAGACAATAATTACAAATGTGACTTACTTATTGATTTAGGCCAAATGAGGCTTCCAGGTAGCCAGCCACTCAGAGGCAGAGGGCAT
>NW_027468576.1:15651118-15653618 GCF_046254945.1 Alosa pseudoharengus | reverse complement strand
AGAGAGAGAGAGAGGGAGAGAGAGAGAGAGGGAGGGAGAGAGAGTGTGTTAGTCAGATGTCCCACTGTGGCTGTTTACCAAGTCTCTGTGAAGGAAGATGATGTGTGTTTGTGAAGAGACTAAGCTGTGGGCCCAGAGCTGCATCAACCCCCCTCCCCTCCGCCTCCCCATCATGACAAGTGAGAAAAGCAAGCAGACCAAAGGTGGAGACTTGAGTGAGACGGACTCCCAGTGCGCAGTGTGTACTGTACGTCAGCCAGACTTCCAGGCTTCACACAAACGCACCAGGCTCTTAACCTGCTTTTGACCTCTGTCTGTTGGATAGGACCAGGTGAGAAATACAGCATTTAGATTAGATTAGATTAGATTAGATAAGATTCAACTTTATTGTCATTGTGCAGAGTAGAAGTACATTTATACCTGATTAGGGGGAATACACTGTAAGGCAGGGGTGGGCAAACTTTTTGGCTCAAGGGCCACATTGGGTTTTGAAAATTAGCCGGCGGGCCGCACGTTTGCCCACCCCTGCTGTAAGGATTACAGGGAATCTGTGACATCATGTGCAACAGCACATTTATTCCTGCAGCTCATGTTTTCCTACGAAAGATGTGAACAAAAAGAAAAGTCCTGGGTTTTCTTACAAGAGTGCACAAATACTAAGAATATATGTATAACTTACCGGCATGGGGAGTCACTTTGATTAACAAAATAAATATAAATTCAGCATGGGTTTGCTGAGGCTTATGAAGTACAGGAACTCAACAAGACTCAAGACTTCTGAGGCTTGTTGGTAGGGGCAGCTTGTGTCTGCAGAAGGGCAACATTGCATTTACCTCTCACTGATACCCTCTCTCAGAACGTCTCACAGGAAATGAGGTGTTAAAAACCATAACAATGCATTCACTGATTGAAAGTACTGAAAATACTGTAATGAAGCCTAATCTCCCAAAGATGGGAAGAGAGACAGACCGACAGAGACAGAGAGATGCATTTTACATACTGTAGCAGATGACTCATCCAAATCCTGATTCCCCACCTCAGCCCACCCCAAATAAACTGCTGAGCCTGTGGAAAAACGCCCCAGATGAAAAAAAAAGCAAATTAGCATGAGTGATGGGGCATGTGGCGAACGACAACGCGAGCCAGCCATTTCCAATTTCACACACCATTCACACACTCGCACGATCCATTTCAGCCACGACGGCACGCCATGGCACGGCACCAATCTGAGCCTGTGACACACGCGGGGCTCCTCCACCCAATTATGCCCGAAACGTGTTCGATCCTGCTGGGCATACAATCGCAGTAGGGGCGCGCCGTGTAACAGACTCACCGAGTAAAAAGGGCGGAGTGAAGGCTTCTGCTGCTGGGTGGGCAGCCGTGGGAAACTGACGCTCAACGCTCACTGTACGCATGTCTGATGCTTTGTCATGGTATAAATTGACTCACCATACGCTGATCTGCATGAGAAATGCATGGTGCCACATAGGTCTGTGCCATAACTTAAGTGTATGAAATCCATTCATTAATTTTCGTCAGTTCATTGAATTCTATTCAATCTACAATATTGTGCCATGAACAGATTATAGCAGTCAGATTCAGATTTATATATGAAGTCCCTCGGCAGGGAGCCATAATACAGATTGAATGTCACAGGTATGTGTAATGAAATACACATCAGGAATAAATAATCCACTGTTAGATAATCCACTCTGTCACAATGTTTGTAAGTGTAGAATGTAAAATGTTTCTGAATGGTTATTTGCAGAGGTGGGACAGGTCAGCCATCTCTGACTATAGTTGTGCTGAGTGGGAATGTTCCGCAACATTTATTTGTTCATTTCATCGCAGGACCTCAACACATCACATCACCTCGCCGCCATCGACTCACATCCTCTTTAAATGGCCTCATCTCGTCCGTGTCCCGCCTCTGATGAAAGGCTCGGGCGTCACAGAATGCCGTTCGCTCGCTCGCTTACTCGCTCGCCTCAGCCAGGTAATTAAATGCGGAGATGGAGAGGGAGCCAGAGGGGGCCGGTCCCAAGGGGAGGGGCTTAGGTTGACCGGCCACGTCCCTACTGACCGAGGGAGGTGGCCAGGGGGGAAGAAAAGTCACAGTGGAACTCCCTGTGTCCTTACAGTGGATCCCAGGCCTTCAACAGTAACCAGTTTCACACACACACACACACACACACACACACACACACACACACACACACACACAAACAACAAACAACAAACATATGGTGGGTGTGGGGATAGAATGAGAGAAAGGGACAAAAAGAGAGAGAGAATAAGAACAGTGAAGGAAGAGAGAAGGACAGAGAAGGTTAGAGAGAAAGAGAGAAATCCTGAAATAAAGAGGCAAGGACATGGAAGCAGGAACGGGGATTCCTGGCAGGGGGCCAGACATTAGCATGCTGAGCCACACACACATACAGTACAGTAGTGTGTGCCCGTAAGCACGTGCAGAGGTGTGTGTGTGTGTGTGTGTGTGTGT
>NW_027468576.1:15456118-15643618 GCF_046254945.1 Alosa pseudoharengus | reverse complement strand
TCCCTCTTTCTACACACATGCATCTATCTACCCCACGGCCGCGTCCTCCTCCTATCTCCCTCCAAATCGTTCACATCCTCTGAACCCATCTCGGTGATTTTCCGCCGTGCCGTCTCCCTAAACAAGGATGCCTGGCCCATCACGGCTGAACACGCTGTTTCCGCCTCAGCTCTTGTCCGTTGCTATGGTCACTGCAATAACCCCCATGTACCTCGCCTGTTGTTTCAGCGAAGGGCTCTGATGATTTTATTTTGTTGTTGTTGTTGTTGAGGTGGCAAGTGTTTTAAAAAAACACTTTTAAAACGTTTATGCGCGTTTATGTGTGTTTGTGTGTGTTTGTATGTGTTTGTGTGTGTGTGTGTGTGTGTGTTGTGCCCCCCCCCCCTTGACAGGCGTTAACCAGACAGCTGTCATGTCAGATCAAAAAAAAACAAAAACGTTCTCCTTTCATTCCAGCACAAGTCATTACACATCATTCCTGCTGAGTCATTAGTATGCATTAAATGAAAACTGCTTGACATTCTGAAATATTTACATCCATCCAGCTTCAACCATGGAAGCTGGAAACACTATTAGTTCATATATCCTGCAGTCTAATACAAATACATATAATTAAATATTAATTGAGTTTGTTTATTTTGTCATGGATGTGGTTAAAGTACTACCCCTAATATATGGCCATGAATTATGCTACTATAAAAACCTAATTATATCTTAATTATGATGTTATAAAATATTTGTACTGATTACATAATGGATGCTTCTTGGGTTATTGGTGCAACATAAAGAGATGTTCCTCTCATCTCATATTCTCTTAAATAAACAGAGATTCTGTGCCTGAGTCTTTGAATAAGAGAGACAACAACCCTGACAAACAGATGTTTAAGCTCAGCTTCTGCTGCTCACCCACGCGGTGAGCTCTGTCGGAGTTCAAGTTCATTAGAGGTATTGAGGCAGAACAGCGGCCTGATTTCATTATTAATGTTCAGAGAAAAGTCAAAATTAAACCAGGAGCAGAAGCCGGTCACCCGTAACTTCCATAACAAATCACAGTAGTATTCCACCCCCACGCTACACCAAGACACACACACACACACACACACACACACACACACACACACACACACTCACTCACTCACTCACTCACTCGTACCATCATACACACATGCACCATCACACACACGCACACATAGAGACACCATGCACACATACACACATGTCAGTCAGTCTGATGAGTTTGTGATGAGCACAGAGAGATGAAGGTGGATGAGTTGTGTGTGTATATGTGTGTGTATGTGTGTATGTGTGTGTGTGTGTGTGTGTGTGTGTGTGTGTGTATGTGTGTGTCTGCTCTGATATGCAGCTTTGCCTTGCCTGCTTACGTGTGCAGATGCGTGGCCCAGGTAATTACATTGCCAAGGCAGAATGGGCTTTCACAGACTCCATTTCGGTTATCAAATGTGTCCAATTCTGATCAGAGATCAGATTGCGCCGCATAAAACCTCGTTAATTACGGCAGGTTAGTGGGCACCAAGGCAATGAGATGGCACTCCGGTAATTGAAAAGGCTTCCTGCCACACAGTGAGACTGTAAAGAAAGGAAGAGAGAGAGAAAAAGAGAGTGAGAGATTAATATTGTGCCATGAATCTGGTGGTTCATGGGTAAATGTTTGCATTGGTGGACAATACTATGCATATGCAAATACTTAAGTATGGTGTTGTCTTTTTGAAAGGAAGACATGACTCTAATGAACTTTGTGTGTGTGTGTGTCCAAGTGAGCTGGAGCCATTTTAGGGATGAGCCTGTCACAGGGGGGTTTGGAGGTTAAAGAGTGTCACCCATTTTTGCTGATGAAGCCAAACAGTGTCTGGCTCAAATGGAGTGTAAAAACCTGTGTGTGTGTGAGTGCGTATGTGTGTGTGTGTGTGTGTATGTGTGTGTGGTTGTGTGTGTGTTCAAAGATTTGAGCACTGAAGTGAACTTTATAAACACTGACAGCGGTCCGGTAAACAGTAAGATGAAGCCATGCATTAACATTGTGTAGCTTTCATTTTGCCTTTGGATTGGTTGTGTACATTGCCTAGCATGGTAGAAAATACTGCATCTGTAGCATTATAGAAAATACAGTGTGTGTGTGTGTGTGTGTGTGATGATGCCATGACGATGCCATGTTTACCCATAACCACTAGTGCAGAAAGAAAGAATGAATAGCACAAAGCATGCTGCGTTTGATCAGACCTGTCTAAGCGTGTAACATACTTCCGTCAGTGTTTGGATCTGTAAATTATGGGTAAGGCTATTTGCACCCCTGGTACAATTAGCAGTGTATGCTATTCGTACCCTGGTGCAATTAGAAGTGAATTCTATTCGTACCCCGGTACATGTGTTCTAGTAATACCCCGTTTGGTACAAATATCAGTGTATGCTATTTGCACCCCTGTGATTTATTCTGGCATATTGATCACACAATGTAATAATAATAAAAAAAACAAGCAACATGTTTTTTTGTTGTTGCATAACAGGGTGTGAATAGCTCAGCTGTGTAATAGACACTCTGAATAAGGTATGCTGTTTGCATCAATGTATAGTTAGAAGTGGATGCTATTCATACTAAGGGTGTCATAAAATCGAAATCGATCGAAATTACATCTCAATCTCGAACTTCGAACTTAAAAGTAGAATCGACAATGCAGCCACACCCCCAATGTCACGTCCAGCATGTATGCCAAGATGCACAAAACACACATGCACGTGCTGAACTGCAGCGTCAACACTCCTCTAATTTTAGGCTGCAGCAAGTTAAAATATAGGCCTACACATCAACCTACCGAAATCAAAGCCCCTCTTGCTACTTTGAAATCACCGGTGTGGAAGTATTCGTTCATTCACGTCAATTAAAACTAACTTAGCTTACTCAACTTAGCAAGTGAAAAGATGGTCTAATTACAGTCCAAAGTTACTTTAAGGCTTAAAATGCACATTTATAAGTACATATTCCATGAACACTAACCTTGGGTCTCTTCGGAGTGTGCTGAAACAATCAAATTAACATTCTGTGTTGTTTCATTTTACTATGTTCAAGTCTCTGTTTTAGCCTAAAGTTAGTTCTGTTTACATTACAACCTCGTGGTTGGAACGGCTTCAAAGCGGTTTCAAAATAAAAGCCCCCCCTCCCGAAAAAGAAAAGGAAAAGGCCAAAAAGAGTAAATAACATATAAAGAATGCATTAATAGTAATTTATTAGTAGTAGTACTATTAATAGTAATTTAAATAAGATCGAAAATCGAATCGAATCGTGACTTTAAAATCGAAAATTACATGGAATCGAGGATTTGGAGAATCGTGACACCCCTAATTCGTACCCTGGTGTATATACTGTAGTATTGTTTGCTATTTACACCCTGGTGCATGAGCTAATTGTTGCAATCAAAACTTCCGTTTGAGAACCGATTTCTTGTTCAAATTGCGCGCCTTCTCTCCAGAGACCTTGGTACACATGCACACTCACTCTCCCAAAACACATCACACGGGGATTGATCCCCGGTCTCCTGTGTGATATCCCATGTCTGTGACCACTGCACTATGCTCTTCCACAAGGAAGTAGTGTTTATACTTATAGTTTATAGGCCTGAACGTCATATTCACAAAATTTCTGTTAACTAACAAACTGACGGTTGTATGTGTTCACTGAACCAAGAGTATGAAAATAAAACACAACTTTTGCTTTCACAACTTTACCTTTCAGAATTCTTCACTTTCTGCTGATCAAAAAACGAATGTCCGCCATGTTTTTTGTGCATGTGAGCAACGTCTTTTTGTTGTTATGTTACAGGGTGTGAATAGCTCAGCTGTGTGGCCAAGGCTATTCGTACCAGGGGTGTAAATAGACACTCCGGTAAAGGGAATTATTCCCCTGTGTTAAAGGGGTGATAGAATCTAATGAGTTTACCTTGGCATAGTTGAATAATGTTGGGTGGGTAAAATGGGCATAGGCCTACAGGAAACCTTAAAATCCCATTGTCATCTCCTTCATTTGCAAATCTCACAATTTGAAATTGTCAGTGTAAAATGGGCGATTTGCAATTAAGCTGTGGCTGCACCTACTGTAGCCTGGCTAGCGCCACCACTTCTCAATGAGACGTGGTCTGGGAACCAAACGTTTATTTTCTCGTATTTGAAAAAAATGCCCAGATCCGTTTATTGGGTGCCACGGATGTCTATCAAATGCGTCTGTGCATAGCTCATCATCGTCTTGCTTTCCCCCTTGTTCTGTGATTGGTCGCCTATCTCAGGCGAAAATTTGCTCCATGGTCTCCAGGCTGCCTTAGCAGCGTGAATCAAATTGCGCGCAAGGCAGCATGGGAACACCCAGGCTAGGCTGCACCATATTTGGCCCTGAAATTCACATACACATCAGCCAATTTTCTGGGCCGGTGCAAAGCTCACACACCACTTCACACAGCTAAGCTATAGGAAGTATAACGCATAACTCTTGCTACTTGTTAGAAGCCAGCCGGAAAGCCGAGAAGCCAGCCGAACTTAGACCCTCCCACATAATTTTAGGTCAGGAAGTTTGGTCTGGACTTGTTCCGTTGTGGAGCAAATATGCCTGAACCAGAGCAGTTCGGACCAGAAGAACTCCTGCTTGCTAACTTGCCAATGTTAGATGGCTCACATGACATTTCAGACGTGTTTTGGGATTACAATAAAGGCCTTTTTAGAATGTGCAGTGTCTGTTTCTCGCTAACTTTCACAAAATCCGGTAAAGTTATGTAGGTTAGCTGTGTTCCCCCAGCTAACTTTGTTTGCTAAGCTAAGCAAACAAACAAACAAAATTCCTCATGTGGTGTGGAGGACAAAATTATATGGTTTTTTGAGGTAACATGCATATACTGTACAATACATCTGTATTTTGGGGTTACATAGCATATGATTATAAGAGTCTCATATTCCCTCCATCGTGAAAAGAGAGTATAAAGCTAGGGCCACTTTGGTCAACTGAAGTTGATACAGAAGTTTGAAGCAGCATCCAATTCATTACAACCTCTTTTATGAGAGGCCCAGGTTGTTGGACAGCAAAAAGTGCCAAAAAAGTGCCAGTAGAGAAAACATACAAAAGAACAATACTTGACAGTCAGAAACATTTCATTCCAATCACTGAGGAACTGGTTCTTCCTCAGAATCTGATTCCTTCTGGCTCAATCATGCACAACTCCATGTGTATTGCCATGGGGATATTGTTACTGTAGGCTAAACTGGCTTTAGAGCATAACGTAAGGTAAAACTTGAAGTGAGTAGTCATTGGCTGCAAGGTAATTAATTATTCATGTAGAGATGTGCAGAAAACCAGTATGCTTAATCTGCCGAAACGTACCGGTTTATTTTCCAGCCTAATTATAGGGTTTTAACTGAGCTTGTGAAATAAACATTTTTGGACAGACCAAAGTTGTATACCTTTGTGTTAACATCACAGAACAAGGTAAAATGCCCCGTTCATCCATTCCATCACCCCTTTAAGGTGTATGTGTGTGTGTGTGTGAGTGTGTGTGCGTGTGTGAATATTGTTTGCATGTACAGTACATGTGTATGGGATGTTGAGTGTATGCACACATGAGTAGGTGCATGTATGGGGAATTTTCACTGATGACAGTTAGTCTGCCATGACAATTTCGGTGAACACAGCATATTGATGCGCGCACACACACACACACAGTCCAAACCAGTAACCCCAGCATAAGGGTCAATAGGCTAGGTGTTTGAGCATGAATGTGTATGCCTGCCCATGAACACAAATATTCAGACATGTGCCAGCAATGACTACTACACCTCTCAATACCCTATAAAACCATGAAGCATATCCAGTTATAGTTCCACACATTACATGGCGATACAGAAACACACACACACACACACATACACTCCCTGGTGCGTCTATTCTAAGCTGTGGTGGGTGCATAGACGCGTCGTCTGTCTGCTCGCCAGAGGTTCAGGGGTTACCGCCGCTCCCTCGCCGAAGACAGATGAGCTTCTCAAGGAGCCCCGGCGTGAGCTTTAATTTCTCCCCACCCCCGTCCCCCCTTCCTGCATCCCTCCCTCCCTCCTTCCCTTCTCTCTCTCCATCCGCCATCCCTTCATCCTGCAGCACCGAGCCACAAATCAATACAAATTACAGCCCCCCTCTAAAGCCATGGATTCTCCTACTCCTGCCTGCGCTCCCCTCTCCTCTTCTCCTCTCATCTTCTCCGTCCTCCACACTTCCAACACTGGTACTGGCAGCAACAGTAACACACACACACACACATACATACACATACATACATACACATACACTCATGCAAACAAACACACAAGCACAAGCACACACACACACACGCACGCACGCACGCACGCACGCACGCACGCACGCGCGCGCGCTCACACACACACACACACACACACACACACACACACACACACACACACACACACACACACACACACAAATTAAGCTGTCCTGCGTGTACAGCCTAAAGATAGGAGAACTACCTACTAATCAAACGAAGGGGGTCAGCCAGTTGCCTGGAGGTGAATCTCTGCCCTATCTTTTCCATTATCGCCCTGGGCGGCAGATGAATAAAACATGGGACAAATAACACCCCGGTCGCAGCGCTGATTACTACGCATTGGGATAGCCCTCCGTTCCTACGCACAAAACCACGACAAGCTGTCACTGCTCGCACGCCGTACTAGCCAGAGGCATGGCACAGTCCTCACTGCTGCCATGCACGACAAACACAGTCAAGTTTGTGTTTTTTTTTCTTCCGTGCACAGATTTAATTACTTTCACACACATGGTTTCGGTTGCGTATCAGGCACCACAGGCATACATCTTTATACATACAGTACACACCGGACCGCACTGTGTGTGTGTGTGTCAAATACATGTACTGATACCTCATGCACAGAGAAAAGGGAATATTTTCTAACGACCCTGCCAAAGTCCAGCTAAAATAACAGATGCCCAAAAGATATTGGCTGAATTTCTTAGTATCTAGGAAAAAGAATGCATTGCTCATTTATGAACGTGGTACGCTCCTATACATTTGTTGGTACACATATTTGTTGAGTGCTGTGAATAGCCTCTGGCAGTAAATTGAGATCATGAGGGAGAGGGTAGCACAAGGGAGAGGGCCTGGGAAAGCAAGTGGAACCAGACAATACCGGCGGAATTGGTCCTCAGCTTCTCCCTTTCAGAGGACATCAAAGACCTGCCGAGGAGCGCGAAAGTCCGCACACAAAGACAGCCACTCCATCCATCGAGGAGTGTTAGAATGGTTCATTGTTGAGTAAGTGTCTAAGTGTTCAAGTTTGGAGTGTGTGTGTGTGTGTGTGTGTGTGTGTGTGTGCACGTGTATCCAGTGAGTGGACCCCCATTGCTTACCCCTTCCATGACTTCCTTTCAGTTCCACAGTGTTCACTTTGTTCTACTCACCAGCTCTTCCCCATATGACACACATCAAAACTCACACAACCAAGAGATCATCCTGCAACCAAAAGGACCGTCTCGCTCATCCATCAAAACTCATATAGCCATCAGATCAACCTGCAACCAAAAGGACTGTCTAGTTCACCCGTCCAAACTCACATAGCCATTAGATGACCCTACAACCAAAAGGACGATCTCATTTGAACCATTCGAGAGCAGTTTCACCTTAGCTCTCAAATCCTCTCCTCTCTGATACCTCTCCCATGTGGATGGTGTGAGCGGGGGGTTTAGGTCACCGTGAAGGAGGTTCACATCATTGCCCTTCCATCTCCTCTCTCCTTATCTCCTCAATCCAACTGTCTTCCTCTCCCAATCCCACCATTTTGTACACAGAATACATTGATCCTCCCCTCTCTAAAGTAAAGGTTATAGTTCTTACACTTCTGTATTACCTGTATCATTCTGCGTAAATATACCTCTCTCTTTTTCTCACTACACACACACACACATTGATCTTGCAACTTTTTGGGTGTTTGCTGTGATAAGGTGAGCATGTGCAATTAAAGGAGGTGTGCGCAGTGTGTATAGCTTTGTACTGGGGGGGGCATTTTGAAACGAAGCGTTGAACTCACAGCTGATAAATCACGGATGCCACTCTTACGGTAAATATTTGCATGGGCTAATTGGGATCATTAATGTTTGAGGCTGCCGCACAAAGGCGTTTAGGCAGTGCGTCGAGTGACTGGTTAAGTACACACTCTTGTGTGTACTCAGAGCATGGGCATTCTGAGTGTGTGGGGAGCAGACGGATGTCTGTGTGATGTGATGTGTGTGTGTGTGTGTGTGTGTGAGAGAGAGAGGAAATAGCAGTGTGACAGTTGGCACACGGGCGCACACACACACACACACACACACTCACAGTGTCTTAGTGCTCTAATTGGCCATGCTTTAATAACCCTGTGGAGCGCCTGTTGTGCTGAGCCTAGTTCCCATCTACTCTCCTGACAGGGTGCAATGTGAGGATATTACTCCAGAAACACAGTCATTAAAGTGTACACACACACACACACACACACACACACCACACACACACACACACTGCATAATGATGAGATGACAGGAGCTGAATGTGCAAGTGAAGGTGATTAATTACCTTCTCAAATTCCCCCAGTGGTGCTGTGGTGTTTGGTGTTGTTGATTTGACTACTACCTGTTCATCCAAACATCCCAACAGCTTCACACAACATGCACAAACAATCTCCCTCTCTTTCTGTCTCTCTCATAGATACATGACTCTAATAATGCTGTCTGTTTCACAAACACAAACAAAAGTAGCGTGTGCACATCCAAAAATAGGTGCTGGATGCCAAAGTAAAGCTGTAAAAATCCCAAGGAATATCCGCACACTAGCTCCCCCTTTTCTTCTTCTGTTTATTAGAGTTTACACCATAAGTTACATTTTGAGCCTCAGCTCTTCATCAGACACATACATACCTGCACACACACAAAATATATCCCTTACACTCCATGCTTTCCTCTTTCAGCCACACACAGACTCTCTCTCTCTCTCTCACACACACAATTATTTGTCTTTCAATGTCTCTCTACACACTCATATACTCGCACAAAACATCTCTCTCTCTCTCTCACACACACACACACTCCCAACCCTAGCCTCCTCTCAATAACTCCATCTGGCCTCATGCTGCTGTTCTCCTCAGGGAGCTGTCATGTGAAGTGAGTTTAGGTTAAGTTGCTGGTTATTTTTAATGATGTCTGAGTGACACTTCCTCTCTCCTCTCCTGCCTTGCGCCTCCTCGTTCGTGCCTCCCCTGCAGGGGCAATAACTCCAGCTGCCTCAGCTCTACCCCTGACACCTCATCAAGCCAAAGAAATAACACACACACACACAGATAGGGAGTGGGAAGAGTGTGTGTATGAAAGATAGATGTATGTATGAGGTATGTTTTTGACAACTGTGTAAGTTATTCTTTATCAATAGTAATTCTGCAAAAATGGGACTGAAATTAATTATTGACAGATGAGCTGTTTCTGTGTCTAAGTGTGTGTGTGTGTGCATGTATGTGTGTGTGCATGTGTGTGTGAGTATTTGAGGACAGGTGGTGATTCTCCACACAGCTATATAAATGGAGGTATAGAGAAAGAGAGAGTTTGAGAGAGAGAAACCAGCTCGACTCCCACCGTGTTTGCTATGGTTCAGGCAGTTCCTATCTCAGGCACAGATCTAATCTGACTACCCCCAAACATGTCACTCTGAGTCAGCCCACGCCCCCCCTCACCTCCCCTCTTCTACCCCACACTCTCCTCCAGAGGCTAGGTGTATTGATAAACAGTGAGGTTGGCTGGGGTCATTGCGCGTGATTCAGTGCTGGGGAAACACCACCAGATGTTGAATGACCTCGGAGCCCGGGAGCTCCCGGTTCCACATTCCGCCGAGGCCTCATCCGTATGTTCCGCCGCTCCGAGCAGTGGTTCCTTGGCGGACCACGACCACGGCGCATGATGGATTAAAGTGATGGATTGCGTCTCACCTGGCCCGCCATGTCCAAAGCAGGTGCTGATTGAAAGGTTAGACAACACAAACCAGCACGCGGGCATGCCTGCCTCCCTACCCGCCTGCTGGCAAGAGCTCGCTCGCCATTGGGGATAACACACAGACGAAACTGGTGCTTTCTTAACAATAAAGCAGGGAAGTCCTGTGTGGTATAGTGAAGGCTGTGATTTATATGTCCCTAGCAGCCTGGCTTGTATAAAAACTAGATTTGGAATGTTTTGTGTGTGTGTGTGTGTGTGTGTGTGTGTGTGTGTGTGTGTGTGTGTGTGTGTGTGTGTGTGTGTGTGTGTGTGTGTGTGTGTGCATATTGCTCCCAGTCTGACTGTAGCCTCAACCAAGCTCAATAATTCACCAAATTCTTTTCTCGTTTTTTTCTTCTTTTCATCTTATTTTCCTCACCTTCCTCCTTCCTTCCTTCCTTCGCTCTCAGACAAACAGAATTCTCTCCAGCAGAGCTGCCCGAGCTCACGGATCACTAGCTTTGATTCTGGTGATGCCTGGCAAAGAGGGAGAGAGCTCGAGGTAGACAGGCCTGCTGAGTTCCAGAGGGTTCCCTGCAGCACCCGTCTCTCCAAACAAGCAAAGACGTAGACAGAGGTGGGAAAAATAGATTAGCGCGAATGGCTAAGTTTGGATGCTGCCCACTGGACAGGCACTATAGCATTATCCTTTACAAATTAGCCAATGCACTTAAAATAACTCTGCAAAAACAAAGTCTACATTGCAACAAGGTAAAAGACATGAGGGTATACTTACATGTCAATGTCATGCATATGCACAGATTCTACAATGCATGTCATAAAAGAAAAGAAAGAATTGCACACCATAAAGACACACTGGAAATACCTTATAACCTGATCAAGGACACGGGGGAATATGCACATGTGAATGAATTAGTTTTGATATGAAGTCGCTCTAGGATGAGGGTCAAGGTCAAACTGGATGAGTGTTTGTGTGATTGGCACAAGCACAAAGGGAATGCCATAGAACAATGATTCCAATAAACACAATGAAGCAACACAGAGCAATGTGATTATGTGCAGAAAAAAAACCTTTTAGATTTGGAGAGAGAAAACATAAAAGGGTAAAAGCCTTATCTATTTTCACACACACTGAGCTAAATTTAATTCCAACAAAAAAGAGTGAGTTTGAGGTGGCATGTGCGTGTGTGTGTGTGTGTGTTGTGATACTCTATGCATGGGATGCAAACAATAACTGGTAAATGAAACTCACTGATGTGTGTCCAGAGTGGAATGAGGGGGGACTATATATGTACATTTCTCTGTTTGCGCAGGGCAAACATTTATTCAGCTTGGAGAGCCTCTCTGTTGGTTGGGTACATTTTAATGAAGAGTCAACAAGCTATACGTCGAAGTGTGCATCAACACGTGTTTTTGTTTATGACTCAATAAAGCTATATATTTGTGTGTGTGTGTGTGTGTGTGTGTGTGTGTGTGTGTGTGTGTGTGTGTGTGTGTGTGTGTGTGTGTGTGTGTGTGTGTGTGTGAAAAAGAGAGAGAAAGAGTGAGAGAGTGTGTCTGTGTGTGTGTGTGTGTGTGTTTATGTAGCTGCGAGTATTTGGCTCAAGCATTTGTGTCATGTCTCATTGAATCAACACTGGCCCTGCATCGTGCCCCGTAGTGCCAAAGGAAAAAGCTGGTGATTGTTACCCCCGATTTTTCCCTTCCCTGCAAAATACATGATGCACAAAATGTTGCTGTGAGACAAAACAAGGCTGTCAGACTGGGGAAGACAAATGAGCAGAGCGCCATCAGAAATCCAGGCCAAGGCTTCCCATTTACTCTCATGGGTGAGCTAATGCCGAGTACATTTGTGCGCCGTGCGATATGACAGCACGCTTTCTCTTTACTGCTGCCGAGGAATACAAATAACAAACAAGATTGTCTACACTATATGTGCTGACAGGGCCTTTGTATACAGCAGAACAATACAATGAAAAAAGAAACACCTAATTTCTAACACAGTGGCTACAATATGTCATTATGCTAGCTTCATCTCAAGGACTAGTGCGGCAAATGCATAATAAACATGACACAATGAGAAAGGGAGGAGTCCCTATGAGTCTATAGAAATACCTAAATGCCTCTTAAAACTGGGTGTATGAAAGCTTTATATCTTTACGGACTGGATGAATGGATGTACTGATATCCAGACACACTTGTCCCTAAACATATCCAAAGTGATATACAATAAAGTGACACTTTATGGCACTCACCATTCGCAGTGCTCAGTCCGAGGGGCGGGATAATCGGTTGTCTTTCAAATTCCCTCTGCACGCAATAGGACAGCGCTGAGTCCCATGCGTTTTCCCACTAGCGGAGCTATTTGGATGGTTCAAACTTTTGCCAACTTAAAACAAGCTTAACTCGTGTCACACTGTTGGCCAACAGCAACATCCATCTTCTTTGTTTTCAAGTAGTAGGGAATTCAAGCCAAACCGTTGCAACTCTGCCATCAATCATTATGTTAAGCCCACCTAACGACTCTATACATGATTTGATTGGCCTGATAGAAGTTCAATTTTTCAAGCTCACAAGCCAACGGAGAGATGCTAGACTAGCCCTGGAAGCAAATATAATTTGCTGCCGCTAGGGTGCGTCTAGATTTAGCAGCTTGCTATTTGAATTCCATGATCTAGCTCTACGCCCCCTTTCGCCCACTGCAGTCCTCTGATGAGTGTCTGCTGCGTTGACCATCCATTAATGCTAAGAGGTCACAGTCAAACATGTTTCTCAGTGATACCTTGTTGGTGGAGTTACGTGAGCATCACCCAGGCTGGCCTCTAGTGGCCACCATTTTAGAAGCAACTCCCACTCACAGCAGACCACGACCTGTGCCCTGGTGTGGACGACAGACACTAGAGAAAATTATTTCACTGTCGACTATGCTTAGGCTATGCTTATTTATTCATAAAACAGATTATTTTATCCAAAGCAGCTTTCAGCAGAGATGTGTTTTATTTTTTATTGAGGTAATCTGGTAATCTGGTGTTGGGATAAATGAACACCAAGATTAAAAACTTGGAGCATGGAAACAATGTGTTGTTGCACAACTCAGTTGTTGCACAGCTTCTTGTGTCAGACTGAAATTGTGAAATGTGAGTGCGTGTCTGTCTGTGTTTGTGTGTGTGTGAGTGTGAATGCGTATGTTCATGAACATTGTGGTGATTTCTACGCCATGACCCTGATGAAGGGGTGAAAATGGTCAAAACGTTAAAGCCTTTCCTGTGGGATTTCACGACTACCCTACCTTGAGCTGTGGTTAGCTCAGATGCATGGGTTCATGGGCTGTGTAACTAATGTGCGAGCCTGGGATTGATTTCTGCCCTCGTGTGTATCTATAATTGGGTGATTGATATGGGTAGGTAGGAGAGGGAGGACTTCACTGAATGTATTCTCTCCTGAGCTGCTGACCCTGGTGCTGTGCTTAGCTCAGTAGACCTTGCCAGTGGTACAGCTCTCTTCAAAGTATGTACAGTATGTGTGTATTTTGGGTGTCTCTAGGCACCTGTGTGAGTGTGTGTGTGTGTGTGCATAATGTGTGTGTGTTTATGTGAGTATGTTTGTGTGTGTTAATGTGAGTGCGTGTCTGTCTGTGTTTGTGTGTGTGTGAGTGTGAATGCGTATGTTCATGAACATTGTGGTGATTTCTACGCCATTACCCTAATGAATGGGTGAAAATGGTCAAAACATCAGGCTGGGTATGGAACCTATTGGACTTGGTCCTTCTGTACCATTACATTTACAGTAACAGGGGGACTGTGTCCAGTTTCAGTATAGGACACAAGGATCAGTAGCTCAGGCACGCTGTTCATGTGTGCCTGAAGCCCTTTTGGATCCAGTGAACGGAGGGGAAAATGCCAACGTAAACAATAATTTGTTCTTCTCTTATCTCTGGCACGTCAAGAGAACTTTTGCAATGTGAAATGTTCAATTACTGTGAAACGGAGGCTCTATCCACGTTCAGCAAAACTGAGACGACATACAGCATGCTGATGCTTCCCTTCCTCCCTACCCACCTCATCTCATTTCACTGCATGCTTCTCCTTTTACATGCTTGTTTTAGTTAGTGTGTATAGTGTGTATGTACTGTATACATATGTGTGTGTATGTGTACATGTGAGACAGTGTGTGTGTGTCTGTGTTTCTATGTACTGTATATGGAGTGTGTGTGTGTGTGTGTGTATGTGTGTGTGTGTGTGTGTGTGTGTGTGTGCGTGTGTTTCTGTGTGTGAGTGCGCTAGGAGGAAAGTGTGGGGGTGCACCATAACTGGGTTAGCTTCTCCATTCTGCCTTCTGTTGGGGGCTGTAATGAAACCTCTTTGTTATTGTTTTCAGTGCCAGCGAGTTCATTCTAATTCCTGTCACTCTTGCGCTCGCAGTGCAACAAATGCGGCCCTCGTGATGTGTGCTCTCACCGCCGCTTAGTGACACTCTCTTGTTTGTTAGCCAGAGGGGAAAAGGAGTTTTTCGAGCCCATAGCCTCTCTTGCACTTCAACCACCCCCCTCCCCTCAACACACACACACACACACACACACACACACACACACACACATACACGTCCAACATTAGGAGCCGCCATGTCCCACAAAACCTCCGTTCGCTCAAAACAAATGACTCGAAATCAAAAGGTGGTTCAATTGGGGAAAGCAGGAGGGATTTAGCCGATAACTGATATGGCGCTTGAAGGGGGGCCGCAGCGATACACACCTAATACAAATATAAACCTGCTGTAATCCACCTCCCTGGAGGCCTGTTTGTCTGTGAGAGGCCACCATTGATTTATTTTGGGAAGGGTAGAGGGGTGAGGGGGAGGGAGGTGAGGGTGGGGTGTGGTGGGGGGGGAGGGGGGGGTTGTATCAGAGCCTGCTGCCATCCGCAGCACATTGAGTTATTGGTTTATCGAGCCGCGGAGAAGGAGAGCGTGTCAGAACGGTGACACGGGAGCGTGGTCCGGGACACGAGCGATTGCCGGGTCTTAAGCACTCATAATGGCGCCATCAGCTCAGCGTGCCAGAGCTGCTGATCCTTGTGTCCTATTCTGAAACTGGACACATAGTCCCCCTGTTACTGTTAATGTAATGGTACAGAAGGACCAAGTCCAATAGGTTCCATACCCAGCCTGATGTTTTGACCATTTTCACCCATTCATCAGGGTCATGGCGTAGAAATCACCACAATGTTCATGAACATACGCATTCACACTCACACACACACAAACACAGACAGACACGCACTCACATTAACACACGCAAACATACTCACATAAACACACACACATTATGCACACACACACTCACACAGGTACCTAGAGACACCCAAAATACACACATACATACTTTGAAGAGAGCTGTACCACTGGCAAGGTCTACTGAGCTAAGCACAGCACCAGGGTCAGCAGCTCAGGAGAGAATACATTCAGTGAAGTCCTCCCTCTCCTACCTACCCATATCAATCACCCAATTATAGATACACACGAGGGCAGAAATCAATCCCAGGCTCGCACATTAGTTACACAGCCCATGAACCCATGCATCTGAGCTAACCACAGCTCAAGGTAGGGTAGTCGTGAAATCCCACAGGAAAGGCTTTAATGGATAGGGAATAATGTATGTGGTATGGGCATCCATGCACGGCATTCGTTGTTACAACTTGCAGCCTGTTCCTAAACAACCGTAACGGCTAAGCGTGTGTCCAGCTGGAGGTGGAAGGCCATGAGAATGGCCGTTATGAAATCAATATTAACTATGGAGGAACAACATCTCTCTCTCTTCCCCCCCCCTCTCTCTTACTTCTTTCTTCCTCTCTTCCAGCTGCTCTGTGCTTTTAACAACCACTGGCAGCACAACAACCCTGTCAATACTGATTTGAATGTCCATTTCCCATTACATGGAACACACAGATACACACACAGAGATCATAAATATCTACTCCAAATACCAGTAGATCCACCGCAAAGCAGTACATGATATGGCCGCCGCATGTTCCCTGCATCCCTGCATGTTCTCTGCGTTGTAATAAAGGGAAGACAAATGTCAGAGGGTCATGCTACTCCATGCACGCGCTGTTCATAAGGGTCCCTAAGCCTCCCGCTCTGGCTTTTAATACCACAGGGTAAGGGCACCATGTGTCAATAAGATGGAGCCTGAATCCTGTTTCACAGAAAGCCTCCGAGATGGAGGGATGTCTCTCAGCCGCGCCGTTCGTGCACACTGGTGAAAGACTCCCTAAAGACTCAGGGAAAGTCATATTGGATTCAGGAAACATTTGCATTGCATTTAACCATGATGACTTATGTAGAGACACGGTGTATGTTTTTTTTTATTATTCATACGCATGGAACACTGCTATTCTTTATGGGGTCAAATGTTCAGTAGGTGCAGAATGAGGCTCATTCAGTGTGATGGATATGGCAGCACCCCTTATGGAATTACTTCTCTTTAGCCACCATCCACGGCTAGGATAGCAAATGAGTGTGGAGTAATAATTAATCAGCCTTGGAAAAAAAAATGCTTAAACTAGACTGACGAAAGTACACTTTAAAAAGATGAAGTAGTTGCTCTTACAAAGAAAATTGGTGGAAAAAAAGTGGAAGAACAACGGGAGTTAGAGAGACATGTGCAAGAACAAACAATGTGGGTGATTATTCGCGCGTGATTTCAAAGCACCGACTCCATGTTTACTCTCTACCTGCAGCTCATTAGCGACAATCAAGCTTTTCTTTTCTTCCTTTTCATTAGTGTAGGCTACACCACCCTGTCACATGCTGAAAACTTTATAAATGAGGTATGGATGATGTTTGGCAGTGAAAAATAACTGCAGGGTTGTCTGTGAAGGATCATAGGACAATAGTTGTCCAGAATGGAACTACAGTACACTCCCTCAGTTGTTTTCACAGTACCATTTTGTTCATTTTGCTTTTCTTATGTTTTCTCAGTAAGTTCTTTAGTTTGAGGTTGCAAATTGGGGTAGTTTATCTGCTGTGTTTCGCGTTTTGTTTTCTTTTAAATTGCTGGACGTTCCGGTGCATTTGGAGTGCGCTTTCAAACACTCAGTGACATTAATGGTCCGATCAGGCCAAAAATGACTAAAAACAAAGCCTGTTTGTCTGCAATTAGATAGCACGCTATTGAGAGTACTGACACTAATGGAGAGTCGGGGTATCTCCCGAGAGCCGCATTAGCCCCGAACGCTATCGGAGACAGCTGCATTTAGTGAGATACATTCGGGTAATAACAAGGCTAAAGGACTCAACGTGCTAACATAACTCGACAAAAATAAACAAGTTGAGCTCATTTGCGCACAGCGGCGCTGAGTAACTTTCCCCACAGGAGGTTGGGCAGAGGGTTGCGATTCAACAAGTAAATTAAGTGTCAACGAAAGTTTGTGTTTTTTCTTTAATTATTTCCTTTTCACGCTTAAAATGGATCCAGTGGAGTAAAATGTGAAGATAAACAGCTAGCTGGGTAGCGGGGTATGGTGGGGAGAGGTGCATATGTTTGGAACTAAAGGAGGGCTTTACCTTCTTGAAGAGGGAACAGATGTAGTTGTTCCCCATGGAGCTAAATAATGAGAATAGAAAAGAGAAAAGGGGGTGGGGATAGGGTGGGTGGGTGTAGGTGATCCTGCCTTTGATTTGTGTGTGTGTGTGTGTGTAACAGAGAGAGCTCAATCAGAAGCACCACATGAGTCCCTGGTCTGACAAAAAAATAAGCCTCAGTGATGTCATTATTATATAGCAAGCATTGAGTACACCCTCCAAGCTGGTTGGATGGTGCTTGTTATTAGCCTGGGGGAAGTTAAACACAGACAGACATAAACACTTCATGTAACTCCTCAGTGCAAACACACACACACACACACACACACACACATAAAAGGAGAGATAGAGTGTATGTGTGAGAAAGAGAGAAAGATATAGAGAGAGATGCAAATTATTTGTGAGTCATAATTTTACAAACAGAAATCATCTAGCTGATTAGTTATTGTTCCGGATAACCTCAAGACTGTTTAGTTTTCCATTCACACAGGGGAAGGTGTATTATATTATATTGAACAGAAATCAATGGAAAAGCAATGCTGCAATCAGAATACTAACATAACCTGTGACCTGACTTTCAAAAAATATCTCCAAAGGTTCTTTGTTATCTCTCGGATACATAAAGAAAAAGGTTTCACCTGCATTTGATCTACTGTGAGCTGAAATGAGAAGAGACAGAGTTTGTGTAGGTGTATGTCTGTGTGTGTGGATAGAGAGGAGTTTTATGAAAGACAGAAATTGGACTGATGTACAATAAGGCTAACCAGCAGGTGTCCTTAATAGTTAAAAGTTAGACCTGTCCACTGTCCTCTCCAGCTGTTTCTATCTATCCTTACCAGCTTTTCCCTCTCTTTGTAAACCATTCTTATTCTCTCATATCATTCCTCCCTTTTCACTCATTCCTAATCTCTCTCTCTTCATTTCTGCCTTTCTCTCTCTCTCTCTCTCTCTCAGTTCTCACTCACCTTTCCTCTCTGTATCTCTCCCTACTGCTCTCTCTTCCTCATCTGTCTCTGTCACCCGGGCTACACAGGGTCAACTGAAACGCTCCGTTCATGTAGCATAAAAATAGTAGACTAGAAAATAGTAATTAGAAGACTGGTCTAATTTTTTGATTGTTTCTGGTGTAGCCAGTTCCATTCATTATAGTGGAAGCTAATTGTTGCAGCAGACGCTACATTAATGGAACGCTTCAGTTACGTGCCCGCTGTAGCCTCCCTGTTTTTCTCTCTTTCTCTCTCTCTCTCTGCTCCTGGTGATCTCCCTCTCAGGTAGCTCTACATTGGTCTTCCTCTGTCTGGCAGCTGTGTCAACTCTTGGCAGGGTGGCACGCTGGCACCACTGTGCCCAGCAGGGCAGAAGGAGCTCAATCAGCTCTGCAGCACACAGACACTCTCCTCTCTTACCCCTTTCATCCCCTCCATGGTGCTCCCCTCTCTTCTCCTCCTCTCCTCCCCACACCATCACTCTCACCTCCTATCCTCCCTTTCCCTCTCCTCCTCTCCTCTACCCTCTCATCTCCTCTTTTCCTCCCCACACCATCACTCTCACCTCATCTCCTCCATGGACGGATTATGAACTTTCGGGCCCCTGGGCCCAGATGTATTAAGGGCCCCGCACTAATTGTCATATATGTGGGAATTTTTGTAAATTTGTTTGATGTGATTTCCTGTATTCTGGTGCATTTTGGGGATGGCCAATACTAAATTCAATCAGATTCATAGCCTACATCCTGATTTGTTGATATTTAGGCAATGATTCCATGCAAAGGCTTGGGCTTCAGGGCCCCCTGACCCCTTGGCCCCCTGGGCCTGGGCCCGGTAGGCCCGTGCAGTAATCCATCCCTGATCTCCTCTACTCCCCTCTCCTCTCCTCCCCACACCATCACTCTCCTCTCCACCATTCTTCTGTCCTCTCATATCCTTTACCCCCCTCTTCCCCTCCCTCTCCACTTCTCGGCCCTCTTTTAAGTATATATATATATACTTTTTTGATCCCGTGAGGGAAATTTGGTCTCTGCATTTAACCCAATCGGTGAATTAGTGAAACACAAACAGCACACAGTGAAGACACAGTGAGGTGAAGCACACACTAATCCCGGCCCACTGGTCGGGGCTCGAACCGGCAACCCTCCGGTTACAAGTCCAGAGTGCTAACCAGTGGGCCACGGCTGCCCACAAGGGATGTGCACCGTTCCTGGAGTCACTGCAATACCGGGTCGATGCGTCGAGCAGACGGAGCAAGCCCCTCTTCCGTCTCCCTGTTCCAAAAATCAGATTAATATATGGTCCTCGGGTAGAGGACGTATCAGATATTAAACTGATAAGAACAGATACTACACTTGACCTGTCTCCCCCTACACTGCTCTCCTGTCTCCCCCTACACTGCTCTCCTGTCTCCCCCTACACTGCCCCTCACCATTCTGACCAGAGTGCCAAAGACCATCAAGGCTCCAAATGAAAAAGAAAAAAGAGCAGCCTGAGCAGTGAGAGAGTGAGACTCACAGAGGCCCAGGCCCCTTGCAGCCCTCCATGGGGGTGATGGGCATGATCCTACCCCTGCCCTGCCCCGCTGTGACATTGAGCTTCAGCATTGGCTCCAGCTCCTGAGTGATGGCTTAGCGCCTCCTCTCTCTATCTCAACCCATGGAGCTCCCCAGGCGACCCGCCATGGGGGCCTCTTGTTTATGCTGAAACGAGCACAGCACCTTTCCATCTGTCACGCTTTGCACACACACACACACACACACACACACACACATATGTATCCATATATCTAGGAGTGCATGTGGCAAGGCATATAAAACAAAGGCATGCCAATACCGCTGCCCGTCCGAGCCAAATTAAATCTGAAAAACCTATTACATTACCGGCACAGTGGCTTATTTATTTCCAGGAGCCCAGACTGTGTGAACGTGTCGTCGGTATAAATGAGACCCAAAGGCACTGAATTATTCCACATCTAAAAAATAACAACAACAGCAACCAACAACGCTGGGGCCTGAGCAGCAAGCCAGCAGATAGTGACAACAGGAAGAGTGCAGAGCATCTGGAGCCCTTAATGAGCATGGAGAGAGAAACAGAGAAGGGAGAGAGAGAGAGAGGGAGGAAAGGAGGAGAGGAGAGAGATATGGCGTGACACATGAGAGGAATGGAAAGATCCAGAGAGAGGGAGAGAGAGAGAGAGAGGAAGAGAAGTGGAGGGCAAATGGGCCAAAAACAGGGGGCTGAGGAGATATGGAAAGTCGACCCATTTCAAGTCCCCCGATCAACAAGCTAAAACTGAGCACAAGTGACGCTCTCCCACGCTGCGTTTTGAATGTGTGTGCTAAATGCTCTGGTCAGCTGGCATTTGCAGCCTAGCGTATCAGCCCACACTTCCATCAGAGCGGCAGAATGTGGCCACGCGGCCCGCCGTCCTCCTCCCTGTTAGAGCTGGACCGCACCACACTGACATTTCCCTCGTTAAGGGCCGCCGGGGCCGGTCCCCTCATTAAAGGTTATCTGTTAATTACTGTGACAATGTGTGTGCTCTTTGTGTGTGTGTGTGTGTGTGTGTGTGTGTGTTCTGTGAGTGTATGTGCTCTGCTATGTGTGTGGTGTGTGTGTGTGTGTGTGTATGTGTGTGTGTGACCATAGCGGGAGCAGAAGCCGCAATGGTGTAGGAGAGGACTTCTTATCACATCGGGGTTAACCTTTTCAAAGCACTCCCACTCGACCCGTCGTGACCTCCTCTTCCTCAACGCCGTGTCACAACACCCTCATTACCCAGACTCCCCTGCTCTCTTCCTCCCCCTATGCAAATGGTAGAGCTTGTGCTATCAGTTCGGTGCCCAGACGGCGGCTGTGAAAAGGTTCAGACTCTCGAGGATCGTTCCCCTAAGGCCACAGTCACATTTGTTTAAGGGCCCACCTCCGCTGTCTGGCTCCGGCCAGACACAGGCCTGACCTCACATTGGCAAGCCCTATACTCATCTTTGAGTGCCGCGGGTCTAGACCGACGAAAAATAATGCTATTGTTGCTGAGCAGGAAGAATAGAATAATTTGCTCCTTTAACACGTGCTGATTGATCCTGGCAGTTTTTCACTCGCTTGCTTAGTCCATCCAGTGTATTCTAGAGTTGTTAGTGTTTGTAGGTACAGTGAGACTCTCTGGCCTGCCTCCTAATGTTCTAATGGGACGATTTTACATAACACCCATAGGCATTCTCTAGAACAGTCATGCTCCAAGTGGCATGAAGCCCCATTGCTCTACAAGGAAACTTCTAGATGTAAAATCTTAAAATTTATAAATCTTGTGATGTAATGAGTTAGTTTCAAGATCAGTTTACACAGTTTTGTGGATTTAAGTGTGCTACACACAGCCTTTTTATTAAAAAATTGCTTTGCAATAAAATAACATTTCATGCTTCTTTTATAAGAAAGAAATGTCAAATATTGCTTTTTAATCACAGACATCAATGGATGGTTGAAGTACACCACCACCAGTCATATAAATGGAACGGGCAATTAACCTGTTGAGGAGTGAATTTTTTAAGACAATGCCGTTCCCCAGAGAGTGAATTATTTTCCTGGTTCCTTCTAGAATTCTACGTGAACGTTCTATAGTTTCAGTGTTCTTAAAATTGTTTAATGGCAGAAAAGTCCCTGAGGGTATAAAATCGTGGTCTTGTGTTGCGTCATGTTATAGAACCTTTTTTGAAAATGTTCTAATCACATATTTGTGATCGTACTCCTCAACAGGTTAATACAATTCAACTGGACTGGTTTTAAATCAAACAATTCGTCCGAACCGTTTGTGAGATTTCAAACACACTTCCTAAGGTTACACACGGTGCTGACGAAATCCCAGTGAAATACTATTCATTCCACTTGGGTAAAAATCCTGGTTGCACCGCTTCAAATCAGCACAGCCTCTTCCTGGATCCAGCCTCCCTTGTTCTCACTTCCCTGGAAGTTCACCTTTAAAGAGAGGCCCTGAGGCGACTCCAAGGAAAAGGCCCACCCATTCACTCCATCACTCCAATTGTACTCCAGAAATATTCTTAGCAGCTGAAAAATTATTTGGCGAGCCAGCCCTGTACTGAGTGGCTTTGAGGGAATTTAGTTCCACAAAGGAGGACCTGCTTCAACTGCTGGTCCCTCATAGTGTTCAAAAGACACAAAGGGAAATGCGGAGGAGTTTCGGCCAAGGTCATGGCTAAATGTTCTCACTTTCGGGTAAATTATATCATAATGTGTTCATATGAATAAGAAGAGAGTCTTTTTTCATTATTTTCTGACACCGGGTCAGGATTCTGTTTTGCACCTTGTTCACATCTTCATGGCTTTTTAATGGCCGTGCTCAGGAAGAGGTGTGAAAAGACGAGGAAAAGGAAGGAAGGAAAAAGTGGTGAAACATAAGAAAGAGACGGACGAGTGAGAGGAAGAAATTATAAGAAGAAAAGAAGGGGGGAAAGCATGTGCCATAAAGACGGGGTAATAGAAGGAAGTGTGTGTGTGTGTAACGGGGAAGGGGAGGGGGGGTTAGGCAGCTCAACTCCCTCGACTGCGTTGGCTCTCTGCGCACCGAGCTGATGTGACTCCTGGGGGAAGGGGGAGTCTGGCCTTCCTCCAAATCAGCCTCAAGGAGGTGAAACTGCGGATCTGATGGAGAAAGGAGGAGAGGGGGAGAACAGAGGATGCAGAGAGGGGGAGAACAGAGGATGCAGAGAGGAGAACAACAGAGATGAGGTAGAGAGACAGTGAGAGAGAGAAGGGAAAGAAAAAAAGAAAGAAAGAAAGAAAGAAAGATTGGTGTAGAGTCCAAAATACGCGGGGGGTGAATGGAATAATTGAACAAGTGAGGAGAGAGAGATAGAGAGAGAGAGAGAGAGAGAGAGAGAGAGAGAGAGAGAGAGAGAGAGAGAGAGAGAGAGAGAGCAGGCAGGGAGTGCGAACAGAGCACTGCAGCAGTTTGATCCATGTCGGCACGGGTGACTGCTGAGGCAGCAGAAAGCAGACATATTTACAGATCAGTCACAGCTAATGTACTCCACACCATTAAATGCCACGGAAGCCAAAAGAGCTGCCCGTTCCACACCACACCACCCAGCGCTCACCGCCCCCGAGACCTGCCCAAACAACACAACACACCGCCTCCCATCATACATCAGCAGCAATGTAAATAAGTGTGTGCAGGGACTCAGCTGAACAGCAAAACACACACACACACACACACACACACACACACACACACACACACACACACACACACACACACACACACACACACACACACACACACACACACACACACACACACACACACACAGCATACAGATTAGATCTATTATATAAGCTGAGGGGCAAATGAACTGAGAAAGGCCCCTGCTGGCACTCTGTAATGTATTCTATTGTGCTCAAGGTTAGCGAGGTATGATACCATTGGGTAGTGGGGGGTGTTCTCCTTGTTGTTCCATGGTTGATGACTGCAGTGGTTTTCAAGCTCGGCTTTTTTTACTTTGAACTGTGTACCTCAATTCTAGGTTAGACAAAGGCTAACCCTCCATCCTCAGAGCCATTCACTTCCCCTTTTCACTCCTCTACAATGTGAACAGAGTGGAAATAACCCAGTGGAAAGTTACTGAGAAGATGTTGTAATCGAGCTGAACAACCTTTCCTACAGGTGCAGGTAAACAACAATCTAGTGGGTTTTTACTGGTTCTGATTCTGCTGACCCCAGATCAGCAGAGGTCATCTTAGCCATGAGGCGTGGAGAAAGACGTATGTGAAGGGTCTCAAATGTGGCTCCAAGGAAGTCTCTTTCATCAATCACAGAATCTTCAGAGAAAGTCTCGCACTGACTAACTTTGCTGGAGGAGCTTCTGCAGAATCTGTGACATTACCGTTATCAGTGGGAGAAAAAAACGAGTGAACTTTTCACTTTTGAAGACGTTGCTCACATCTGACAAATGGGCTGATGTGCAGTCAAGTCAAATATAAACAGAGACATTCTCGGAGGATGACTATGTATGTATAGATGGATGAGGTTGGTTTTTGCATGAGAACCCAAACCACCATGGGGCACGTTTCTTTTGGATATATGAAGTCTAACACATGCCCGCCGAGATGACAGCTTCTTGGATCCCAAAATGCGAGGTCTCTCAGCCCGGGAGGTGTTCACATTTCAAAATGGCGGAATCGTTTCTGACCGAACTGTCAGATTGCCTCCAATCCCAGCATTGCCTGCAGACACAGACTGCATACTTTCCTTTCCGCATTCATTCTACTCTGATAAGTAGGAACTAACCTCTTAGCTTAACATTATGTAACTCACATACTGTATATTCATGTCCACTAACAAAGCTGCTCATGCTGAACAGCTGGTACAGCATCAGAAATACGGAGCTATTTAGTGGTTTGGCAAACATCACACTTTGTCATACCTCAAGTGTCAGGTAATTGCAGTAATATGAGAGCATGACAAGATAGAACTAGATGTACCGCATAGTGGTACAAAATATGACCGCCGCTCAGTCCTGTACATCCGGTCCGCGAAAATAAATCACACTTCAATTTGTCTCCATCTTTTACTCCATCCCCCACTCTTGAAACTTTTGTGTATGCTTGTTTGGCATGCCTGAGTGTGTGTGTGCGGCTGCACAGAAAGTAGCCTACTGCTGAAAAGGTGAATAGATTGTAGAATAGCCAAAGAAGATGTAGCATTGTTATAAAACCTTTAAAATCTCTAAACAATCACAAGTAGGGCAGTTCATCACAGTTCATCCATTGCAACTGTATTGATGAAAGGTCACTTACACCTGTAGGCTACATTGTATTTGGGAAAAGCAAAAGGTATCAGCATGTTATTTTTTTATTTATTTATTTATTTATAAACAAAAACATCTCTGTCAGTTCCATGCCGTTTTCAACAGCTATCAAAAACAAAGGTCATTTTTGGATGGATGGATTTTTTGTGAATGTTTCTTCTTCTACATAAGATTTTAGTCATCTTTAGTTCATGTGATACTTTATTGTCAATGCACAAATTAAGTAACAGTAGTCTGAAACGTTATTGTTAATGCACAAATTAAGTAACATGTCCAAATGGGCCTTGATAAAATGCGTCGCTAGACTGTTCACACACATTTTAACGGGCCAAAGTTGAAGAGCTGTTGTCCGTTATTGTTCGTGCAAATATAGGCTGATTCATGTTCCCTTACATTGTGTAACTGAGGTCCATGGCTAGTCTGGCTTTCACCAGACCAAGCTCAATCTTTTAAGATATCAAAAAATAAATTGCGGGCAGATCAGGCTGGGTTCACCCAGCCTAGTCCATAGGCACCCGATATTGTTTAATTTTCCGATTGAGATATCCACGATCTGGCTATTCTAAATGCAAAAAATGCATCAGGGAATTATGACAAAACTGTAACTAACAAACTAGATCCTAATAGAAAGCTGTTAGCTTCCCTAAGCTGCAGGTAGGCCTATTTACAACATAAATTGTCAATAGGCTATGTTGGCGACACAAATAAAATCTCCTTTGAAAACCAGCTTATGCCTTACAGTATCAAGCGGACTTAAATTGCGTACAACACATCGTGGCGAAAAGTTGTATTAAAATTCACGCAGCTCCATGAGTCAAGGAAAGCGCGAATGAAGTAGCCACTTCTAAATGGGACCCACTACACAGTAGCTTAAGGTGTGTTCAGGGGCGGACCTGGACACTTTGAGGCCCAAGGCAAAGGATCCCGAGGCCCCTCCGAGCAACCCCCCCCCCCGCCCCACACCACAACCCTAAAACTAAAACACACTTTTTTCTGTAATAATGGGACGCTGAGGCATACTCAAAAACAACAAATATTTATGGCCATAGATGACAATCAAAAAACATTAGTAAAAACCTTTACAATTATGAATGGTGTGAGTGTGTGTGTGTGTGTGTGTGTGTGTGTGTGAGAGAGAGAGAGAGAGAGAGAGAGAGAGTGTAGGCTAGGGGTTTGGGGTCTCTGTGTGTGAATATACTCTATAGCTATGTATGAAAGTCTGTCTGTGTAGGCTATGTGTAGAAGAGAGGGTGAGAGTGAGTGTGTGCGTGCGAACTAAGTGAGGTGTTCGATCTTCCAAAAAGCCGACATCCAAAACAATAAACAGCGTCTGCACTGACCGAATAAACTAGCCATTTTCTGTTTATTTTTTCTCCATTTTTCATGGTCATGTAATAATGTTCAACCGTGAATCTTCTAGGTGGTTTATCTGCATTTTTGGGGAATTCAAAGTTCTTAATTTGCACAGGGCCTTTTTTAACGATTTCAACTCGCTCTGCATCTCTTACGGTGTCTGGCCATAACGCAGGGTCGTCACTGATAACTGTATCGTGTTAGGGCTACTCACATACTGGTTTCGTTTGCACCCAAAGCTTCTGCTACTGAAATGGTGTCCGTATAGCACCAACAGCACCAATGCGGACTTCGGCAGTGTCAGTGATCTTGTCCCTCACGACTGTTTCACTTAGATCAACATTATAATCATCATCATCATCAGTAGAAGAATATGTAGGCCTAATGCAAGAGTTATCCAAATTACTTTCTTCCGTGGAAGAATTCTTCGACTGGAAGAAGTTGGTTAATTTAGGCAATTTCTTTCTAAATTCGTCCTCCTCCCTTTTTCTTTTTCTTTTGTCACTTCCACTCTGGAAACGTTTCACGGCTGGCTGTCAATCGCTCAAATCCACACCTCACCAAGACCTCGTTCAGATAGCTAGTTGCTGCTATGGTGACAGGAAGCGGACCTGCAGTCATTTGATTTTATGATGAGTTTATGAGCAATCATGAGGCAAACTATTTTTTCAATCTTTATTATGGATTAGAATATATTGTTTGGATGCGGTGATCAATTATTTAAAAAAAAAAAAAAAACGAAATACGATACGGGGATGACGAGGCCCCCTGGTGGCCGAGGCCCCAGGCAATTGCCTGACCATGCCTAATGGCAGGTCCGCCCCTGGGTGTGTTGCTAAAGCAGCCATAATGAAATGAAGGTGTCATTGTTTGGATACTTCACACACACGTGCTTTTTAATTTCACAGACTACAACTACCAAGCTGGAATCAAAGCACATCGATTCCCCTCTCACACCCTGCACGCACTTAAAACAAATAAACAGGCGTCTCAGTCTCACGCATGTATAGGCAAGACTGTATCAGACCGGTGTAACGTTGGTAAATCTTCCATTGCACAGAATGTTTTTTGTTAACGTACCTGCAGTAAAAACCAAGCATGTCCGATAAACATCCTCAGATTTATTTCGGCTTCAAGAAGAAATGGGAATTACATTTCATGTGAACATCGTCCTATCCTTATTAGACGTTCTCTGCGGTAAACTACAGTCCTTGTAGGAAGCGTCCATTGTTTTTCCAACCCACTTTTAACTTCCAACAAAATTACGTCTCACTGCAACGATGCGCCATCTAGTGGACAAACAACTACTTATCGCCAATACTGGAAATGCAGCCATGATGATGATGATGAATATTTATTTTGGCTTTCTTTTAATCCTACTTAATTTGTTATTATTTATCGGCCGTTCTAATACCGATAGTATGTGAGTGCCTGTGTGTGTGTGCATGTGTATATGTGTGCACCGCCATCTACAGGCCAATGAGTGTACAGTCACTAAATGTACACATAACCTAATTTTTTTTAGACCCCCCCCCCATGGATGAAGTTCTACGAAACTTGGCATACCCCGAGAGAATGCCAGGTCAATCATACACATACAATTTGGTGCAGTTCTGAACATCTTAACTGAAGATAGGGGCGATTAAAGCAGAATAATATTGCATTTTCATTTTTTACCGGGAGGGTGCAAATCACAAATGAGTGATTATGGGCCAGGTTGATGTGGGCCCTTGAGACCAACATACCATAAAAGATTCTTCATCCTCAGTGCCACGGTTCAGGTAGTTATTTAGGAAAAACTGCTTTTTTTGCGGTTCAGGGGGCCCAGCACGGGGGGGGAGTGGCCCCCCGGGGACGAAACAAAATTTTTCCGTAAAAGTCTAGTGGGGCTACATTAACCTGACCCTAGCCAGATGAATTTCGTTCCGCTTAGCTCCGCCTAGCTTCACTCACATCCATCTGGGACCTCTTCCATTGAGAGTGATTTCTGCAACCGACTTTATGGTTCAGCCAATCAGGACGCAGGGCGGGAGTTTCATAGATGTGACATAGCATAGAAGCGACTGTGAGACTGTTATTAGCGTCAATAGATGACGGACAAGTGGCTTATTCAATCATATGCAAGCATTTTTTGATTAGGCCCAGCCTTCTGAAGCAACACTTCAATGGATTGGTTCCAGATGGATGAGTGGAGCTAGGCGGAGCGAAATTCATCTGGCTAGGGTCAGGTTAAGGCTACATACCCACCAAATTTCACGTGCACCGGTGTTTCGGTGTCCCGGGTATCCTTGACCAAAAATTGAGGAAGTAGATGACGGGGGAAAAAAAACAAAAAAAAACTTTGACAATCCTTATATGACCGCTTCGCTAGCGGCGGTCATAATAATTGGGTCAGATGTCAGGAACAATACAGTGTAATGTAATGTACAGCATGTGTAATGTGAAATGGTTATAGCTACTTTCATAAGATTAGCATCACTGATTAAATGCACTGTACACAATTAGATGTCTGTTCCTTTTGCTTAGTACATTAAGCTGGCATGGGCATACTGTTGCAGTGGAATAGAATTAGCATAGCATTCTCAGATTCCGATATCATTTAAGCTCCAACTGAAGAGGGAGATGGATGCTTGTATCATTTTGAATGTCATTCACTCACCAGACACTCAAAGTTCTCTGTGAGTTTACCCCACCCTGTGTGGTGATGTGTAGGCCGTGAGGGAAGACAGCTCTGGCACAGCTACCAGCAGGGAGCCTTGTGCATTAGCAAGAACAAAGTCCTGCTGGGCTTCACTTTATCACAGTCGATGGGCATCGAACCAGCACCGGCCAGGCCCGATTCACAGGCGAATGTGCTGTCTGAACAAACAGAACAAGCCCACACAGTTCCATTAGCAAAACATCCAGCTCATCAATACACTCCTCAGGAGTTCTGGCACTCATTTACTGTAAGGTGGCCTTTCTTTCAAATTCCACACTCTCTTTCTCCTTCTTTCTCTCTTTCATGGTATATCTCACAAAACAACTGAACTTTTCTTTTTCAGTTTTTATTTGTCCTGGTGTTCACATTTGTGGACCGCTACCATGACCTACCACCACAGTGACAAAACATTCAATTAAACGAACCAAGACTCCTCTAGACACAGCTGTATTGGCAGGGGACCTTTTTCACCCCCTTATCTCTGTGTCCCTCCCTTTTTGGATTTTGACTGATTATCTCTCCATCTTGCCTCCTCAGTCTCTCCCATAGCATTTGCCATCTGTCCTCACATGCCCTATCCTTCCCTATCACTTTCTCCCTTTCTCAAACATCTATCTATCCCACCATCCCACCTCACTCAATCTCTCTCCCTCTCACTCTGTTTCCTGTCCCTCTCTCAATTTCTCTTTCTCTCCACCTCCCATCCTCTCCCTCTTTCTCTCTCTCTCTCTCTCTGTATCTGTCTCTCCATCTCACAGGCCAGAACAAATGGACTTCTGCCAGTGGAGGGGAGCAGCTCCTGCTAACTCTGTCTGGCCCGTCAAGGTCGACCTCACACTGGCGTGGGCTGCTGATGGAGTGGGCCTTTTTTTGGTTTGTTTTGTTTGTTTTTTTTTCTTCACAGTGGTCATCAATTTTCCTGGCACACCAACCAGCCCCCGCACACTCACTGCTTCACTGGGTGCCCGTGCTGTGTGCGCCCACGTCCATGGCACACCCACTTGCCCTCCTCTCAGGCCAGCTGTCAGTCAGAGTAACCTCCCCCCACCCCCTCACCCCCTGCCATCCATGCCACCTTCACCCCGCCCAGCCAGCAGAGCTCACTTTACCTTCCACTCAAGGGCATCTTTAGCCCAGTGGCCAGCGCCATGGCGATGATGCCACGGCAACTCAGACAGAGTCTCACAACATCCCACTCTGGGGAGGAAAGAGTCGTGTGGGCGTTGTCATGGGAACTGCTCTCATACAAGTGGGCGAGCGAGGGCAATTGTTTTTTTTCCTTGTTGCTTTTTTTTCTGAGAGAGAAAGTGTTTTCATTTACGCAGTTATTCTGGTCTGTAATGAAATTGCAATCCACTTTGAGTCTCCGTCTCCCTTTAATGGTATATCGGCAATAAAGTCAGCAAACTCTAATAGATAGAACAACAACATAAACAGCTTCTGCCTATGAGCAGCTTGACAAAACACCCCTCTTCCTCTCTCTATCCCTCCTTCCTCTCCCTCGCATGCAAATGGGGCATGAAGGAGTCTGAAAAAATGATATTGAAGACTCGGTCTGATCCAAATGAAAGCTGTCTTGTTGATGTGAGATATCCCTGCCAAGATCTGAATGCATGCAATTTAAAGTTACACACATTGGCTCCCATAAGATCAGTTAAAACACACACACACAAACACACACACACACACACACACACACACACAAGGGCAAATAAACACACTCACTTCTCAGAATCAGCCATAAAGCCAGTCATCCAGCAGTGGCAGACACCTCATAAATAGCTAACTTCAGAGACAGTACATTGCACACACTCACACGTTGTGTGATAAAAATTCACTCACACACACACACCTATATAGCTACACAGCTACACAACCACACACACACAGACTTACACATATACAGCCACTTACTAACCCCCCCCCCCACACACACACATTCTACCTCATTATCATGATGCATTATTATCCTCTCTCTCTGAAATCGACACTCCCATATCAATCAATATGCAAGAAAAGTCTAAAGCGCGCACACACACACATACACGCGCACACACTCACACTCACAAGAGAGACAGAGAAAGAGCGTGAGATTGATAGATATGGAAGAGAGCAGGTTTCACAGATGCCAGGTCAAACAACAGGGTAGTTTAGAGCCGAAATGGGATTATGAAATATTAATGGAGCCAGCTGCAATATTTATCTGTGATATTGACTTGACTGCAAGCGACTGCAGGAGGCTCTGGAGTGCGGGCGGCTCTGGAGATTACACCCGGTCCTCCTGAGGGAGTGCCCCGTCCTCGACCCTCCGTACTCCGTCCGGGGCCTCACTCGCCCGCAACCTCGCCGCTCTTTTAATGTCGCAATAAAACTTCAAAAGTCATTTTCTCCGTCCTATTGTTTTCCCCTCCATCTGGCATTTTTCTCTAACACACATATACGGACACGTATGAACCCATGCACGTGCCCACACACACACACACACACACACACACACAAAGATACACATACAAAAACAAATACGCCGCCGCACACACACACACGCACGCACACACACACACTTTTATATTCCGGAAAGATTTTATTGCTTGTCTAGCAAAAATGTGCAAAACTCACAGGACTATTACACACGAGTGTCATTCACAAGAGTCTGACACACACAGAAAGTGACACACATTTCACACCCTCTCCTGTGCAGAAAAAAACACACACATACTTACAAAAAATACACACACACACACACAAAGAACAAGAACGTGGGAGAAATCTATGCTCCAGCAAATTAACTGCTGGTCACGGGTTTTTGCATTTGGTCTTTTATATTTACACACGGCGCTGTCAAATGGCAGACCTCCAGTCTAGTGGCAATCTCTTTACTGTAATAACGGAGCCAAGCAAGGGCCGTCTCCTTAAGCTTTGCTAATTAAACCTCACGCTCCTGTGGGAAACCCTGTTTTTCTACCCAAAAATGGAATAGAAAAGCCAACAGGAGACACCGCCATCTTGAGAGGTGACTTTGTTCCTAAGGTTCCTGGGTCCGTAAGATAAATGCCAAGCCAGGTTTATGTAAAAAAAAAAAAAAAAAACACTAAAAGACCATGGTGTTTATTATTTATTTATTGATGTGAACATTTTAAAGACAAAGGCATATGAGTCACTAGAATGGTTGAGGGAGAAGTTATGGCTTGTAAATGCACTTGACCAAGTTTCTATGTCCAGCTGTTTGTTTAAATTAAACATGGTCATTCGGAATGTACGATGCGGCCGAGTCCCTGAGAGGCCACGTTCCCTCCGACAGACACGTGACGGAACAGCAGGAGACCCACAAACAAGCCGGCTGCTCGTGGATGTATATGAAAGCTTTATAAAATAAAGAGCAATGTAAAATGCCATGGACACAGCAGGCTGCAGCTACCTCTGTGTGAGGGACTTCCCGCACGTTATGGCAGTACTGCAGAAACAGGGTTAGAGTTTTCTATAAAAGTGCTCTTCTTTCTGTGGATAAATGCACTTTATGTTCTCTCTCTTTCCCTCTCTCTTTGTGTGTGTAAGTGTGTCTAAGTGTGTGTATGTGTAAGTGTGAGTGTGTACATTTGGCAAGCAGCAAACCTGGCCCCCTTGAAACCGTTTGCTAAGATACCCACATTTGTCACCATGACACACCTACGCATACTCCCACATAACCCCCCCAACACACACACGCACACACACCATACTGACACTCACACACATGTTCCCCCCTGCAGACACATTCATCATGAGCCACGGTGGAGAGAGAAGTATTGCCCGTAAGGTAGCCATTCCTCCCTCTCCCTGAACAGAGGAGGGGGAAGAGTTTGGGGGGAGGACAGACCAAGGGAATCGGAAACAAAGAGAGGAAGAGAAGTGTGTTGGGAAAAGGGAGCACTATACTGAGGGATCTGAGTGAGTGAGTGAGTGAGTGAGTGAGTGAGTGTGTGTGTGTGTGTGTGAAGGTGTGATTGAGTGAGTGATTAAGTGAGTGAGTGAGCATGTGTGCGTGTGTGTGACTGAGTGAATGTGTGAGCAAATCAGTGTGTGTGTATGTGTGTGTAGCTATGTGAGTGAGTGAGTGAGTTTGAGTGTGTGAATGAATAATTGGAGTGAGTGTGTATGAACTTCATCTCATTTTCTTATCTATTAATTTGCTGCATCTCAGAAATGCTTTTGCTGTGCCAATAAAGCTGATTTGAAAATGCAGTTCAAGGAAGAGGTAGAGATAGACGGAGGGGAAAAGAGAGCAAGACAAATGGGAGGATGGAGAAAGACAAATAGAGAGACAAAGAGAGACAAGAGGGAGGTTTGATTTATTTATGGTGACAGGGATAGCTTTGAGCAGGATATCGATGCAGTGTGCACACCAAGACCCAGATGAGCTCATGTGCACACGCACGCACGCACACACACGCACACACACACTGTTCCACAGGACACAATATCACGCAGGATAGTCATCACCCCCCGGACACGTATCATATTACACACAGTGTCAAAGGTCAACATTTCACAATAGTGTAGCCAATTCACTTAGAAATGATCACTGATTTCAGACCGCAAATCACAAAGTTGGCATCTCCCTTCTCCAAAAAGGGTTCTGTCCTGGTGAATGATGTATGACAATACATTTCACATTCCTCACAATATTACTGCCTTCTGCACTACTAATGCTAACTTTCCCTTGTGTATCACGGTCATGAGATGAAAGCATATTTTTGAGAGAAGATCAGGAGGTGTATATGACTAGAGGATGACGCTAAAGCATCTTGTGCTTACAGTACGGTACCGTGGGACATTTGAGTCCCTAGAGCTTTTCCCGACATGAAACCGGCACAGAGGCATTGCAGTCCGATCAGCAACTCAAGTCCCTTATGAATGTACCTGCCTTCAGTTTACATGACCAGTCATTTCCCCAGTGGATAAATACATCGCAGATCAAAAAAGCACAGCACTCACTCCTCTCCATGGGGAGTGGGAAAAATGACAGAGAGAAGGAGAGAGAGATGATAAGAAAATAGGAGAGAGGGAGAGAGAGGGGAAGAGAACATAAGAGAGAGGGGTGAAGAGAGGAAGAGAGTAATAGAGATAAACAGAGACTGCAAGGAAGAGGTAGAGAGAGAGAGAGGTAGGGAGAGGGAGAGAGAGAGAGGTAGGGAGATGGAGAGAGAGAGAGAGAGAGGTGATATAGCAGCAGAGGTGTCTGTCCAGGCTGGGACGAGAGCAGGAACATGCCCTGAGGGGGACAGAATGGCTGTCCTCTGAACATAGCAGAGGCGGAGAGAGAGAGAGAGAGAGAGAGAATGAGAGAGAGAGAGAGAGAGAGAGAGAGAGAGAGAGAAAGAAGCCCCTGAGGGCACTGGCAGGTTGTCTCGTCTGGACTGAGACAGAGGGAGGGAAAGCGTCCACACTCGGCCCTTCAGTCTGAGGTGGCACCGTTGTGGCACGGCGGAGCCCCGACATGAAGCACGGCGTCCAGGCGCAGACACACGCCTCCGCCCCCAGGTGCAGCCCGCCGGGAGCAGGGCTGATCTAAGAGGAGCCGCCCTGCCAGGCCCAGTCAGACGAGCTGGGAGAAGGCCGGGCCGTTATGCCATGTACGCTACCGCTCACTCTCACTCCCTCTCTTTCTCTTATTGTTTGCCTACCCCTCTCCTTCCATATCATCTGGCATTCTTGCCATTCTTTTCTCTACCATTTCTTTTATTCTCCTTCTTTTGTTGTCTTTCTTTTTTTATTTCTTTCCCTTCCTTCTCTTTGTCTCCTTCAGCAGTGTTGTCCTTGCTTTCTTCTACCTTTCTCTCTCTCTGTCTTTCTTCCTCTCTCCTCATCTCTTCCGCTCTCATGTCTTGCTCAGCCTGTGCGGATGGGGGTCAGTGCTGGAGAAGAATGGCAGCTGAAATTCGGTCCAGTCTGCCGTGACAGGATTGTCATGGTGATGCAGCGATGGCACCCGGGCCCTCAGGGCGCACACAGTGCAGCCTGCCTGCTTGAGACGCTAGTGACATCACGCGGCACGTGGGGCTGGTGCTGCCGTGGCAACGGGGTTAGAGGCAATACCCCCCCCCCCCCACCTAACACACACACACACACACACACACACAGAAAAAGAAATAACACAATGCTACATCTTAGACTACAATTAATTTCAGGAGCAGGGACCGTACTAATAAAAATGTAAATACAGCCCCCTCCCTGCACATAACCCTTCTGGCTGGAAGATCAGCAATGAAATGTGTGTGTGTGTGCTGATGGATAGCTCACGGGGTCTTGCATGCACTGGGGTAGGGGGGTTTGTGGGGTGTGTGGAGGTTGGTAAAGAGGTACAGTTAATATAACATTCCCCCACAGACCTGCTTACATCTCCCACTCCCCCCCCCCCTTCAATACTCCATTCCTTTCCCCCACCCTTCCCATCTCTTTCTCTCTCTGCCTCTCCCCTACCCTCCCTCCCTCTCCATCCATCTCTCCCTCTCTCCTTTAGTGATCAATAGGTAATGATTTATAGGAGGTGGGCTCCTGTGACCTGGGCTCTATTCATCTCTGGCAAGCCCAGCAGGTAATGAGGGGCTCGATATAGCCTCCTCTGAGCAGCCTTGCCCAGCCCAGCCCAGCCACAGCCCATCCTTGGCCAGGCATCCCCTTCACACACACACACACACACACACACACGCACACACGCAAACATGCGCGCACGCACGCACACACACACACACACACACGCACACAAACACACAGCACATTTCTAGCCGGCTGGCCTGCTCTGAAACACCCCGGGAGGGAGGGATGGTGGGTGGAGTGGTGGGGGGCGGGGACGGGGTGGGTAGGGGTTAGAGGATGGAGGGGATGAGGGGTGGAGGTCAGGAGTGGGGGTTAGAGGATGGAGGTGGATTTGATTTGTTAACCCTGTCATTGCTGAATATGAACTACTGGTTTATGGGGGCCGAGTGGCGTAAATTAGCAAACGCAGACAGACATGGATGGAGGAGTGTGTGTGAAAGTGTGTGTGTGTGTGTGGATCTATGTAAGAGTGTTTGTGTGGCTGTGTGAGAGTTTGTGTGAGTGTGTGTGGATGTGTGCGTGTGTGTGTGTGTGTGTGTATAGTCAGGCCCAGGCTGCTGTGCATCTGTCTTGTCTTGGGGCTCCATGCTTGAAGGATGCCCTTGCTGCTCTGGCTGTTATCAATGCAGCCCACAGAACCAAGGGGCTTTGTTGCTATTTACAGACAACTTGGCAGTTGGCTCACTCCCTGACTTGGATAAATTGCCAAACACATGAACAAACAAAAACTGTTCAGCACACACAGTTACAAAAACATACACATGCACACACAGAAACTCACAGTTCATACACGCTAATACACACACACAAATACACACACCAACACACACACACACACACTCACACACAAACGAGAGAGAGAGAGAGAGAGATACAGAAAAGGGACACATGCAACAACAACATGTCCTTGTAACCATACAGATAACACAGCTTGTCTGGTGTGAATGATGTGCACACACACGCACGGGCACGAGCACGCAACCAGCGCACACACACACACACACACACACACACACACACAACAAGTGAGCAGATGCCAGAGCAACAAAAGAAATGTTGTAGGAAATGCAACCAAGAACAAAAGAGCACAGAGACAAAGAGAAGGAGTGAGTGACCTAATTCCATCCCATCGTGATATCACATCCTGGATTGTGCTGAGAGCAGGTATACTCTCTCTCTCTCTCTCTCTCTCTCTCACACACACACACACACACACACACACGCCATGTTATTTGGAAAAACAATTAGGTCACATTTATGAAGACATGTATTGTCTTACCTGTCACTTCTCTTCTTCAAATGCATGAAGATAAATGGTTAGAAGACTGGGTTAAATGATTGGGACTGAGCATTTCACATCTCTTCTCTGTGTCCCTTTGTGTCTCTCTGTTTGTGGGTAAATTTCGTTTGTGTTTGTGTGTGTGTGTGTACATGCACTACCTGATAATGAATCTTCCAAATGGCAGTGTGACTGTGGCCATTTGAAATGTGTTTATCAGATTGTCCCATGTGACCACGGCGGGCACAACTCTGCAGACAGATACAAACAGCGTACACACACACACGGTGACACTCTCCACCCACCTGACCAATGGGCCTTAAGTCTGCGGAGTTACAAATTGTATAGGGCTGTGTTTCATGCTCACACACACTTACACAAGTACACACACACACACACACACACACACACACGCACACAAACACATACCCTGACCAATGAGAATCACCTTTGCACAGCCAGAAATATACAGCTATGATTCACACACTTAGTGCAAAAAGACACACACACTCACATTAACACAAACACACAAACACACACACACACACACACACACACACACACACACACACACACACACACACACACACACACACACCAATGAGTCTCACCTCTGCACGATCCAAGTGCTTCAGAGTCCATGCAAATGCAACAGACACACTAGAGAAAGACAGAGAATGAAACATCAAGACAGAAAGAAATGGTGTGAGAGGAATAGAGTGGGAGGAAAGGGAGAGCAAATCCCCCAACGTGGGTGTCTAAATAGAGAGGAAAGTTGTTGATTGTTAGGAGACAAATGCCCAATTTCTCAGAATGCATCTCAGTGGAAAAGTATGCCCTCATCAACACACACACACACACACACACACACTAAAATTCACACAAAGAAAGAAAAACAGAGAGAGTGAATACACAAGCACACTCCACTTTTTAATAAACCCATCAAGCTCTCCCTTCTAAGGACCTCAAAATAACTAGCGTCACCTCAAAGGAGGCTAGATGAAAGCTATTGAGAATAGCACAGCATGCAGTTACGTAGTCAGAGGGAAAGAGAAAGGCAGTGAGAGAAAGAGAGAAAGAAAGAAAGAACTCTCCTGTTGGCATCAGCAAAGATTTTGCTCTGAATCACCATCAATTCGCCAGAGAACAGCATTCCGTCTGAAGAATAAGCAGCAGATGCAGAGTTTGTGTGTGTGTGTGTGTTGTGTTTTCTTTTTGTCTGCCGGCTGCCTCTCATCTCCCTGAGTGTGTTGAATATTTCAGGTCCATTATCGGAGTGCGGGGCTGAAACGATTGCGGCGGCCCAACTGTTTGATAAGCTGACCTTTCTGTGGCGCTCAGAGATCAACTAGATGTGACTCCTACTATGGTGCGCTGTTCAACTGGATGGCATGCTGGTCGGTGTGCATACTCACTCACACACATGACCACACACACACGCACACACACAGACACACACACACACACACACAAACATAAATATGAATACAAACATACAGACAGGGAAACATTCATGTACTGTTACAGATGAGATGCCTGTGGTCATACATTTCGATTCTCCAACCCTTTGTGCACACATGCACATACACACACACACACACACACACACACACACACACACACACGCACACACGCGCGCACACACACACACACGCGCACACACACGCGCACACACACACGCACACACACACGCACACACAAGCGTCATTGGTAGGCCTTAGGGGGCCAGGACCATCCAAACAGGCCAATGTGCCCCCTCAACTGAGTTCTCTCCCTGACATAAAAAAAAACATTTAAATATTATTACGGCTATGATTGAAATTAAACCCATATTGAACATTGAACGTTGAACTCTTAGGCTACTTCAAATAAATCATGAATAACACGGACTGACACTTGTGTCAACTACTTATAGTGTTGGCAAACTGCACGATGAAGAGAGATAGTACATACGTGGACACCGTTGTGCCACCGACAAATTTACCACCACTCCAGTAACGGCAAATGAGCATAAATCTTGACCAGTATATTGTTGAGGAGCCGACAGGGTCCGGTGCTAATGATAAACTTGAGCTACGGAAATTGTATTTTAGTGTTTCGGATCGTGTAGGCTACTTGGGAAGAAGCTTTAGTGAGTGCAACACGGGGAGATACAGTTTTGAATGCAGTGACAATAAAGCCCATCATGGACCTGGGAAATGTGACAGTTGTGGAGTCGGCATGTACAGTAGGCCTATATTGTTGCAAAACAGTACATCTCCAAACTTAGAAATAGTAGTCTAACAGTCAATTAAAGTGGACAGTCAGAGCAGCACAAAATACTAAAAGTCAGGCCGAATGTCCTTTTAGCGCTTAAACTTTTTGCCACATTTGGTGCATCTACACTTTGTGAATGTGTTAAAATTCGTTCTCTAGTTTAAAGAACATTTTGAGCGTGGGAGTCCGTTTGTGCAGCTTGTTTTGGAGCAGGATCTTAAAATAATATTTAAAAATGAATAGAAAGACACTACTGTGATGACATTTTGCACTCAGAGTAGGTGAGTTCAGCTGTAGCCTATAGGCCTACTGGTGAGTTTGTTATATTTACTTGTACTGTAGCCTATTCAACGCTATGTAGTTTGTTGCTGTGTGCTATTATGTAGTATTAAACGCTATCTTAGGCTATGACCGCCATGTTCTATGACCGCTATGTTCTATGACCGCTATGTTCTTGCACTATTTTTTCCCATGATTATATTGTTTCAGTTATCCAAAGGGCTTGTAGGATGTCCTTCATTATATGGCAAATTTGTACAATAGCAAATGCTAATAAAAGAAAAGTGAGGTACCCCCCTGTCAATGTTCATGCCCCCAAGCCACCCCCCCCCCCCCCCCACCCACCCTTTGCTCTCGGGCGCCGTGCCTGACACACACAAACACACACAATCAACTGGTGTTAATATGGCCGGTGAAGACAAATACATTGATGAAAATGTTGAAATCCACATGAAGAATATGATACAAGTGTATGTAACCTGGATCAAACAATTTAAAAGAAAGAGAACACATCACAAGTCTCCAACAGTGAGCACAACTTTCTCCTGCTTAAGGATGAGTAAGGGTGAAACTAAAACATGGAGATAAAGAGGAGGAGAGAGAGACAGACACAGAGGAGACTAAGGGAGAGATGGAGAGAAGGGAGCGAGCGAGGGAGGGAAAGATGGATGGATAGAGTGTTCCAGCACAGGGCATTTCAGACAGAGTCGCCACATCCATCATGAGGACAGCTGAGGGCTAAGATGGGTTAGAGCTGCTACCTTTGGACACAGGCAGAGTGTGTGTGTGTGTGTGTGTGTGTGTTTAAGAGATATACAGAAGGAGAGAGAGAGATAGTAGTGCCTGTGTGTGTGTGGGTGTGTGTGTGTGGGAGTATGTGTGTGGGTGTGTGTGTGTCTGTCTTTGCTTGCATAACTTCAACTTGCTGTCCAGTTCTAACCTAAAATACACAAGGTTTAAAAGGCCTTTTTTCTCCTGAGTACACCTGTGTAATGTATTAGCATAATGTTTCAGTGAAAAGGTGTATCTTTTTAAGATTCAAGGAGTGCTTGCAAATCCATGATAATACAAGACACCAACTCAGCCACACTCATCCACACACACACACACACACAGTCTACAGAAAGCAGTGATCACTCAGCTTGAATCTACATAGCTGCTCTTTCAACACGCCCTTGATTCTCCATTAAAAACAGCTGTCTAATCAGTCACTGAGTTCTACCCAGGGAACAGTGAGCATTGGTGCACTGCTGTGCCATGTGTGTGTGTGTGTGTGTATGTGTGTGTGTGTGTGTGTGAGAGAGTGAGAGAGAGAGAGGGTGACAGAGCCACTGTGGAGCGAGCTGCAGCCTACCAATGAAAGAGAGCCGTCATTATGACAAGCCTACACGGCTCCCCTCAATCCCTGCTTAGGGTCATGCTTTAAACAGCAGAGTGTGTGTGTGTGTGTGTGTGTGTGTGTGTGTGTGTGTGTGTGAGAGAGTGAGAGAGAGAGAGGGTGACAGAGCCACTGTGGAGCGAGCTGCAGCCTACCAATGAAAGAGAGCCGTCATTATGACAAGCCTACATGGCTCCCCTCAATCCCTGCTTAGGGTCATGCTTTAAACAGCAGAGTGTGTGTGTGTGTGTGTGTGTGTGTGTGTGTGTGTGTTGCATATGATCCTCTTTTACTCTCAAATGAAAAAAGGAATAAACATGGGTGGGGGGGGGGGGGGGAATGGGGATCGTTTTGTTGACAGCTTTACAAATGTATGTGCTTTTCAAGAGTGCGTGACAGGGGTTGTAAGAAAATGTGCAATTTCTGCATTTGACAGAGCGACTTAACCTGCATTTGACTCCAGAAGAATTTGCAACATGAGCACATCCTGTTACGCACCCGCAAGAGCTTACTCTTCTTCTCCCATGTCAGGTTGCTCTAATTCTTTTCATGCAGGGTGTGTGTGTATATCTATATGTGCTTATTAACCATTTATAAACCTGTTATAAACAAGTAAATAATTAATCCAATTCCTCATTTTGCTTGTGTGCAATTTTCTCCATTGCCTTCCTGTCTCCATCTCTATATCTTTTGTTTTCAACTTCTTCATAACCTCCCTATATCCCATCTCTTCTGCCTGTTGCCCTTCTCTCTCTCTCTCTCTCTCTCTGTCCAGGCGTCAGTAAAGGGCGCGCTCAGTGCTTTGTTGTTGGGATGGTGGCTAGTGGAGTGGTGTGCGAGGCAGAGCTGGAGGCCATTAAGAATTCATTGGAGTTAAATGGCCGAGGCAGGAGAGAGTGCTATGAGAAGATTGCCCATCCCATCACTTATGTGTGTGTGTGTGTGTGTGTGGGGGGGGGGGTTGTCTGTAGGTGTGGGAGGGAGTGGAGTGAATTTGTGTGTGTGTGTGTGTGTGTGTACTGTATGTGTGTCTGAGAGAGAGAGAGAGAGAGAAAAGGGATTGAGTGTGAAGGTGTATGGATGGGAGGATACGTGAGAGAGATATATAAAGAGAGAGAGAGAGAGAGTGTGTGCTTAGCTCTGCTCACAGAGAACCACCTAATTATGAAAAGAGCAGGGACTCAGTCTTGGTTATATGAATGGATTGATCCACGATAAACTCTGACAGCGTCTAATGTAAATGCTGTGGTGCATTAGAGGCATAATGCTGTGGTGTGGTGCTCATCATTACCAGTAGGGGGAGTCCACAAGCCTGAAGCAACCATGGGGGTGAGTGAGGGGAGGGGGAAAACCCTTCACTTTTACCATCCTCATAAGATAAGACATAAACAGGTCATAAACATGACATAACTTGTCAAATGTTATCAACAATTTCATGACAGAGCTGACAGACTGATAGGGTGATAATGAATCTTCTTGAATTTTCCCTGGAGGATCAATAAAGTATCTATCTATCTATCTAATACCCTACCAGTGTCAGTAACTGTCATGACAGCTCAAAAAGTTGTCATCACATAACAATTCATAACAGTGAGATGAAAATATTAAAATGGCATCTGAGTGATGTGGTTATGCTATTCTAATGAAGAAAACTACTACTCAGGTGCGGGGTGTATACACACAACCTTCCACACAGTATATCATAATATGTTGTCTCCACCTAGGCAAGTGTCAGAGATGGGAAACCTGGCTTCAGAAAGAAACAGTTTCCTTGTTTCAACCGTCTCAGTAACGGCTCAACTCTTCAGGTAGGTAGATGAGCTAATTAGTGAAATCACTTGTTTTAGGTGCATGGGTAGAACCAAAGGGTGGTGGGACTTTTACCTTCTGAAGCCAGGTTTCCCATCTCTGATGAGTGTAATGTATCAGGGTGAGATTAGCCCAAAAGTGTACGTACAATGAGTTACGTTCTGCAGGAGCACTCTCTTCACTTGACCTTATCAGCCTGCAGTGCAGTGCAGGTGAGCGGGGATGAGGATGGGTGGCTGTGGTGGACGGCGGGCCAGCGTCATTAATAAATGAGTATCCTGTAACAGTCTGGCCACTGGACAGGATTTTTAAGGACATGCTCCTGGGCCCGAACCTAACGACTCTAAGACATCTGAGCACCCCCCCCTCTCTCTCCTCCACCCATCCCTTATCACTCCCCTCAGCAGGCTCCCTGAGGTCAAGTGAATCGGACGACAGTGGGGCGTGACGCACCATGCACTAGAGTGGGACATATGCGAAGGGAGCTCGGTGTGCTCTGCAGTACTGCAGCACATTAATGTTTTTATTATTACTATTTATCGCTATTATTTTGCCAGCGCGGCTCTCCTCAGCTCTCCACGGCTTTTCTGATGCATTTTTAATACTTTATTTGGTCGGATTTTGGCCTGAAGAACTGGCATCGTGTCGGGTATAACAAACAGCCACGTCGGGTCCCCCAGCCCCCCGAAATAATGGCCGTCATTACAGGGGAGCGGACACTGGGCACTGTCTATAAGGCTATTACCAGTCGGTGGTGGGAGTCAATTATTCAGCGGCGGTCTACAGGGAGGGAGAGCGGCTCTGCCTGCTGCACCACTTACAACATGCCTAAGTAGGCCAAAGAGACAAAAGAGAGAGGTGGGGGGGGGGTAAATATATATTTATAGGAGGTGCTGCTGCCTGGACAGAGCTGAGGGATGGAGCAGACTAAATCTGCATTAAGTCAGTAGTCACACAGTAGACGCCACAGGGGATGCCAGAGTTCCCCCTCATCTGTACTACACCTGAGTTGTCAAACAGCTTGGAAGTGGGTCACTACTGGGTTCTGTAATGAAACAGGAGGATTTGTGTGTGAGTGTGTGTGTGTTTTGTCTTGGAGTTGTTGTTGGCTCCGAGTTCTCGATGCCACCCATAAATCTGCACAATTATCACTCCAGCTGCGACTGTTTAGGCTGTAATGAACTGTTACCACAATTACAGCTATTGGTGCCGTTGCTAGAATCAACAGTGGTGCTATTATGGTAATAGAGCAACACCACTCTTTGGTGTGATAAACAGATATCTTACCAGCAGAACAGGCACAACCACCATATTCCTTGAGTTCCATGCCTGCTACCTCAAAAGATGAGTTTTAAATTCTCAACTTTCTGACCACCCTTACTGTGGACGGGGGTTTTCAGCGCCCCCTTGTGGCTAATGCACAATAGTTAGCGTCTATTCCCTGTCTTCCTATGATGCCTGGAAGGCATTAGTAGTCAGCCCCTTTTGCTGCGCTGCACAAGACATTGGCAATCTATGCTGACAGGCAAATGCTTGCTTAATAGGCTACCACCAAACACAGTGATTCACCAACTGACCCCTTCACCCTGCCCGCATCGGGGCCAATGCAAATAAACCGGGCCCCTACTTACTGTCATTCATACGGATAAACTACTTCTCTCTGGGATCCGTCAGCAGTGTGGGGAAACTGCCACCATCTGTGGAGGCTGGCAAATGAAGCGTGATCCCCATCTTTGCCTTCCGACTGACACCTTCACTCTGAGGCTGGGTCTGTAATAAGGGCGTGCTGAGTTGAGAATTTTCAAACTATTTGCAAGAGCACTGGAATGCAAAACCTTTTTTTCCCCACGTACAGCCTGTGTGTGTGTGTGTGTGTGTGTGTGTGTGTGTGTGCGTGCGTGTGTGTGTGTGTGCTCCTTATGAATAGGAAAACTAGGTCTCGTCCTGAATATGGATGCGAGGGGTGACATGAGTCGAGAGAGAGAGAGAAATATACCGCGCACCAACGCATAAAACATCATTGCCACTCTCGGTCTGCTAGCATGAATTAGCATTAGTGGGCCTGGGTTGTCCCGAGTGCAAAATTCACCCTGACACTAATGCGTGCTTCTGTCCGCTGCGGCGTGCTAACGTGCCGAGCAGAACCACTGGTCTTCGGGAAAACAGGATTATGAAGGCAAGATGAAGAGAGAGAGGGGGGGGGGGGGGTCATATTTCAGGATTCAGTTTTTATAGAATGGTGTTGAAATTGAAGACCTGACCAAAGCAATCTGTGGAAGTTATTAAGCGGGTGTTATTAAAAGTTGAGGGGACCCAGTAAGAAGCTCACAAAGAGGGCGATCTAAGTGCCACAAAGAGGATCAGGCCTCTACTGCACAGAGTCCGTGGATTATCTAGGGGGAGAGGGAGGGAGCGAGGAGAGAGAGGAGTGGGGGAAAGGGGGAGAAAGAGAGAAAGTGAGAGAAAAAAGGGGGGGTGAGAGAGGGGAGGTGAAAGAGAAAGGGAAGACCCCAGGATGGAAAGACAGTAAAGAACATGAGCAGAGGTATAGATAGAGAGGGGGAGGACACAGAAAGAGAGAGAGGGAGGACAGAGAGAGAAAGAGAGAAAGAAACAGATGTGAGTGCTGGAGAAGGCGGTGGAGATGAGGCTGATGTTTATCGCTGTTGACTGTGAGCCCCTCCAAACGGGTCAGATAAATAAAGTTGGAGGCTTTAACCTCCTTCAGGCACTGCTCTCCCACTCGCTTGTAGCCACTAAAGCAGAGGGACCGTCCGCAGAGATAAGGGCTGAATATAGCAGCCCCGAATTAATCCTGTTTCCCAAGCACAACACGCTAGTCACATGAAAGGGAAGGAATCTCACAATAGCCCAAAAGTTAATGCTAATGTAAACACACTGGGTGGGTGGATGGCTGAATTCACATGAGGCGCTGAAGTGCCACCCAATGGAGTTTCAATAGGAAGAGTTTGCAGGTCATGTTATATGGGTCTGCAAGTATGAGTTCTCAACAAAAGTGCGCAAAATAATGTGAGAAACATTTCCAGAAAAGCAACCAAAAGACCATGTTTGATAAATTCAATCGACATCTAGAAAGGTTTATCGGCAATGGTTTTTGTTGACTGAACTACTACAATCCCATAACACTATCAATTGCATGAAATAGAAAACTACATCACAAGGATACAGCCACTAACCCGAGTTTTCTCTCTTCAGTAGCAACACTTACAATCTGTTGCTATGTGGGTGTTGGATGTACCCACTTGACACACACACTCTCTCTCACACACTCTCTCTCTCTCACACACACTCATTCAGTCATTTGTCCTCTGTGTGCACTCTTTTCTCTCTCTTGTGTGGCGGATGCAGATGATAAAACGTAAGGGATCCATCATTGTGCGGCTTCCTGTGAAGGCGAGAGTGGGAGTGTAAACATCGGGTACACAATGTCTCTCCCGCCTGTTGGAAATCACATCTGCGCTCGGCAGGGCGGCTAGCTGCCTACGTGACCGGAACTGAGGCGCAGAGAGCAAGGCCGTTGGAGTGGAGAAAACAGTCTATTCATTGATCACTTAGAAGCAGGGACACGCAGGAGCAATGGAGAGCAAGAGAGAGAAAGGAAAGTCTGAAAGAGAGAGAGAAAAAAAGGCTGAGAGAGAAAGAGGCTTACTGCAGTTTTCCCATAGATATCACTCAGCAACCAGTTATAGAGGGCTCTGTTCTATATCGGAGGAGAGATATAAGCACAGATGTGACAGTGGGGAGAGGTGTTCCTCTCAGTGATTTTCTTTTGATATCCTTCATTTCTCTTCTCTTAATGCCTCTTTACTCTTGGTCCCATGAAGAGAAGACACATTGAGAGGTGAGAATCAGGCATGGTTGAAATATGTATGCTGCAAGTACACATTTCAAATTGATCACTGCCATTGAACAGGTTCCATGAGGCTTTGTATGGCCCTCTGGCATTACAGGTGACTCCAGTTCAGAAGAGAGGCGACCGCAGCGTCACAATCAATCATTCTCATCAGCTGATGGACCTGTCCATCCATTCTTTTGTCTTCCAGTTTCCATAAATGCATTTCACTCCCGTAACCACACCGCCCCTCATCCCCCACCCTCGTTCATTTTCCCTCTCCCTCTCTCCCCCCAAACCTCTAGGACAATGCAGTGGTCCTCTCCTAACCTGCAGGGTAAGGTTAGGTTATTGACCCTGGCACCCCCCTGCCCGCACGTAATGAAAAACAATTGTCCTGCTATGATGAGACCAGGACAGACAATCAGCTGGGATCAATGGAGGGGTCAGGGGAGAATATTACCTCCCCAAGACCTGCACCCCCCCCCCCACACACACACACAGCAGGCATCAACCAGACTAACAGCACTTTCTATTACTGGACATAACAAATGAGGTGGGGGCAGGGGTGGGGAAGGGGTCAGAAATGAGGCTGAAATATGGTCAGCTTGTGGTGGTTGTGATAGGGGTGGGGGGAAACACCATCAAGTATGTGGCACTGTCGTGACCACCCCACCCATGAAACGAGATTAAATTAGACTTCAGTGCTGGATTTCCCCCACTGAAGATAACAGCAAAGCATGCCATCCACTCTATCAAAGCTAGTCCACCACCGGACAATAGCTACAGAGGGGTAGTAATCTACTGAGTGAGCAGGCCTTAAACAGTGTCCACATACACAGGTTGTTTCAGTGACCAGAGTAGGAACTCTTCAACTCCATGGGCCTCATTACAGAAAAATATCCTAACTGCTTGTCCTATATTAACTTAAAGGGATATTCCACCATTTGGGGAATTACACTCATTTTCCACCTCCCCTTGAGTTAAACAATTGATTTTTACCCTTCTCCAGTTCATCCAGCCGTTCTCCGAGTCTGGCGATACCAGTTTTAGCTCCTCCCTAGCACAGATCATTGAATCTGACTAGACCATTAGCTTCTCGCCTGCTAGCATCACGTTTAAAAGTGACTAAGATTGTCTCCTCTCAAGTTAGAAAGTGTAATAAGACCAACGGAAAATGAAACGTGGCGATTTTCTAGGCTGATGACATGGAACTATACTCTCATTCCAGCGTAATAATCAAGGGGCACCATGAGCACAGCAGCACAATGGTATCATGCAGCACCTGAAAATAGTCCCTGTAGGCTAACTTCCAGCAACAAGGTTGAGCTGCAGCAGACGAATCGGTTAGTGACTGGATTATTACGCCTGAATGAGAGTATAGTTCCATTTTCCAAGGATTGAAGGTGGTAAACCACGACAATTGTGGTAAAATAATTCCGTGGAAAAATAATTCTGTGGAAATGCATGGATTCCAGTTGCTTCCAGTTATATTATATTTTGGATCTGATCTCTTATCATACCTGTTCATTTGTACTCGTCGCTCGACTTATCGTGACTAAATTCAAGATGGCGGCGAACGGTAAACTTCCTGAAGGTACTGTCTGTATAAATCGTCTTGTAAATAAACCACCAGTGCTTTTTCAAAGTTCTCAATGTCTCGTTTTAAATGTCAAGGCCCTCGGAAGTCTACCAATGAAGTATGGAGCTACTTTGAGCCTCGTAAATGGTGTAAAACAGTGATTTATTTGCATGGCTAGGCCGATGCCCGAGACACCCCCATCGAAAAACTTTTGGTAGCATTGGCTAACTAGCGCCAGATTTCTGAGTGCAGGGGACAAGCTGAGATGAGCTATGAGACATACGTTTACACTCGGTATCATGTTTCAACACTTTAGGTCAATATCACACTGGAATTCTCCTTTAAGTTAAGATTTTTTCCTAAATGTTAAGTTAGGAAGTTAGGAAACATGCTTCTGGAATACCAAAAATCCTAAATGCGATCCTAAACTGAGATAAGATATGATTTCATAGTTAGGAAATTTCTGTCAAAGATTCTAGAGCTCTGTTCTAGAATTTTTGGTTTCTGTAATGAGGCCCTGAGGCTACATCATACCATTCCGTTTATGATCACAAAGGTGGCTAGGCAACATCATGATGCCATAGAACATAGCACAGGGTAAACTGGAATTTTTGTTTAATTTTGCTTGAGTTTGTGTAGATGTTGGCTGGTTTCAGATTTTTCGATATTGAAATTCAAACTGTGATTTTTGACGATCTGATTTTAATGTGGTTCTGGTTTTTAGCCTGCTGCCTGGCAGCACGGCAGGATGAAGGCAAACAAATTAAGAGATGCGTCAAAAGATATGGACTTGTGGAACTAAAAAGAGAACTGAGGGCGTTGGGTGTTAATATTGATGAGGACGTGGATGGGACTAAAAAGAAAATTAAAAAGAAACTACAAAAGCTCCTCATAAAGGAGCTGAAGAAGATCGAGGACAACAAAAACGGATTGGAAAATAGGGCTTATAACGACTACACTATGCCCATGGATACCCCTGAATATGTCCTATCTGCTCTCAATGAACTGGAGGCTTTGATAGTTTACATTGATGACGACGTGAATGAAGCTCAAAGGAAATACAAAAGGAAGAAGGAACTACAAAGTTTCTTAATAAATGAGCTAAAGGAAGTCGAGCATGGCAAAACTGACCTGGACAACAAAGTTTACAAAGAGCCATTAACTATTCCGATGGAGATCCCTGAAGCATTAGAGAGAAATGAAGGAGAAGCCGTGCTGGACCGTCTCCTATATAAAGTGGACTCGACTCTGGGTGAGTAGAATACCTGCTCACATTGGGTGTGAGAAATAGCCTTGCATCACCAGAACCCAACTTGAGCAATAAGGGGGCTATGTAAAAAGTGAGCTCACATTTAAAACATCAAAATGGTTCAATAAAATGCTTCTCCAATTTATTTCGCCACAGAAGGACGAATGAAAAGGAAGAGAAAGGGAGAGCATGGAGGCCAGACGCTGGAGACAGGAAAGAAGAGGCGGAGCGGGAAGCCTGTTTCTGGAGTAGGCCTACCCTACAGATTCACAAACGCTCCGTCCCTGGGAGGAGGTTTTGTGTGGTAGGACAAAGCAGCAGACGGGACAGACGAGGGCAAGGACCATCCTCAACAATTAATAAAACTAGGGCTGTCAAAATAACTGATTAATTTCGATTAATTAATTTGAGAAAAAATAACTGATTAAAAAAATTAGTGCAGATTAATCGATTCCGTATGACCTTTGACCCCGAGCCGTTCTAGTCAGTAAAAATTAGACTGTAAAATGAAGGAGAGAGAAGAAAATGTGCTGCCTGGATCATTGATTGGAACATTTACTTTTAAAAAACGGCCTGATGGTGTTGATAAAAATAAAGTGTTGAAAATAAAGTCCTCTGCAATGTCTGCAGCAAGGAATTTGCATATCACCGGAGTTCATCAACTCTATAGTCGCACATCAATGCAAAGAAATAAGTGTTGACATTGAGGGGAGTGTTAATTTATTTTAATTTTGTCCCCTAGGTTATATCTGTGGCCTGAAATGCCTTGTATGTGAAAAAAAAACTTCTTCCCGAAGCACTTTTGAATTTATTTCCTCAGCATATTAGGTCATATCATAGATTATTATGGCAATTATTTGAACAGTGAAAATAATATAAAAGTTTTTGAACTTTAATGTTACTAATGCTGATTATTCAATGATTCATTTGAATTTAAATATTTAAAATACCTTCACATTAATTAATCACATAGTATGTAATTAATTAGATAATTTTTTTTAATCGATTGACAGCCCTAAATAAAACCAAAACCAGAAGCCAGACTAGAGTACATAACGGTATACAGTAATTTCCTGTGTATTAGCTGCATTGTGTATAAACCGCAGGACAGTGTTTTATGCAAGTTAAAAAACAAAACAAAAAACATATTAATACCCTAAGCTGTCCCCATGTATTAACCTCATAGCTGAAATTTTTTTGCAAGAGCAATGTATAAGCCTAATAGTTCATTATTCGGCTAATAGTTGGGAAATAATGGTTACATTGAAGCTAACATTGTAGAGGAGACTAGCTAGGAGTAGGATATGACTCTGAGTGTGCTTGTATGACAGCATGTGTGTGTACCGCTGCCTCATCTGGGGTACCTGCGCAGCATGTGGAAGCGTAGGTGCTCCTTGGCCTCCTACAAAGAGCATGGCGTCCGGTGACATGTCTCTGGACTCTGGCTCTGCTCCAGACGGAAGCACAGGGACTGCATCTGCACCAGCAGGTCCGAGCACTCCTGTCCCACAGACACCCACTGCATCCCATCAGGGAAACACTCTGGGCCAGATGTACGTAGCCTATTTTGCGAACGTAGCGTTATCAGCGCCATGGACAAACCGCAGATAGCGATCGCTGTGATACCAAAGTTTACGACGTATTTTTCAAACTTTAAATTCATTTCATAAAGGAATCTGCCAAGTAATCTGCGCCTTCCTCTGCCCCCTACCGCAATTTACGAACGTCCACAATTAAACAGCATGGTCTATACCTACTGTACAAGCGCAGTTGATGACAACATTAAAAAGAATCAAAGATTATGAAATAATACCATACATGATAAGAGGTCAACAAGCAGGGAGATAATGAAGATCAGTAGTTCTACTCAAACTACTTGTGCATGTAGGCTATGAAAGACAGGCCACATACAAGCAGAACCTGAGTGGAGTGCAAAAAAAGTGCATATTGCAAAGTGCATATTGCATTCATTATTTTATATTAGGCTATGAATTATTTATATATTGTAGGCTAATAACAGAATAAATAGGTAGGTATTAAAAACAAGACAGGTGGTGAGAATAGTAAACGAAAATATAGCACTGGCAGTGGGAGGGGATTAGTTTTAGTTTGAGTTCAACATGGTTATGGCTTTGGGGATGAAGCTGTTTTTTTGTCTGTTTGTTCTGGAATTGATGCACCTGTAGCGCCTTCCAGAGAGCAACAGGTCAAACAGATGGTGGCAAGGGTGTGTAATATCTGTGATGATGTTTCTTGTTCTGCTGAGACAGCAAGAGTTGTAGATGTCAACCAGGGTGGGGAGGGGGCGGCCAACCAGTTTCTGTGCAGTCTTCACTACCCTCTGCAGCCTGTTCCTCTCTGCTTCAGTGCAGCTGGTAAACCACACCGTGATGTTGTATGTCAGCAGGCTCTCAATGCAGGCTCTGTAGAAAGTCTCCAGCAGCTTACTGTCCAGTGTGTTCTTCCTGAGCACCCTCAGGAAGTGGTCGCTGCTGGGCCTTCTTGGTGACTGCGTCAAAAAATACGGAATGGTGGAACTAAAAAAAAAACTGAGGGCTTTGGGAGTTAATATTGATGAGGACGTGGATGAGACAGTCAGACAGGGTCTAAGTTAGGATTCCAAAGTTAGGAAATTCTTGAGTTAGGATGGTTCTGTAATAGCCAAATTCCTATCTTAAGTTAAAATAGGATTTTTTCCTAAATGCAGTTAAACATGCTTCTGTAATACAAAAAATCCTAAATGCGATCCTAAACTGAGATAGGATAGGATTTCATAGTTAGGAAGTTTCTGTAATGAGGCCCTAGCTCCTTTGGCTCTGACTGCTGGGGACACTGTGGGGATGAGGGCAGGGTGTGTGTGTGTGTGTCTGTGTGTGTTGGCCTTGACGGAGGGAGTGGTGTGAGGGTCTGGCTGGCGTGTGTCTGTGTGTGTGTGTGTGTGTGTGTGTGTATGTATGTGTTGGCCTAGATGGATGGAGTGGTGTGGCTGTCTAGTCTGTGTGTGTGTGTGTGTGTGTGTGTATGTTGGGCTGGATGGGGTGACCTCGGGTGCTGACTATGAGGCATCACTCATCTCACACACACTCCCCGCTGCCAGCTCTCCGACCAAGAGCCATGTCTGACTCAGCCTCTCCCAGCTTTGTGTGTCTGCCACTCACACTCTCTCTCAATCTCTCTCTCTCTCTCTCTCTCTCTCTCTCTCTCTCTGACGCACACACATTCTTTCTCCATCCTACATCCTTTCCCCAATCCCTACTCCATCACTCACTCTCTCACACACGCACGCGGCTCCACACGCACACAGCTCTCTTCTGCTGTCTGACTCACATACACTTACAAACACACTCACTCATCCACTCTCACTTATTTGCCCAAGCCTCGCATATTCACACCGTTCACATGCTGAGAATCTCTTGGTGAGCAATTTGGGCCCATATTCACATCATATATTTATACGTACACGTACAGTACATTCAGATCCTGTCAACATGAAACCTCAAACTAAATTTGAGTCTCAGAAACAGACAAACCTATGGTAAATACAAACAAGAGTTCACCACAAATTGAGAGACAAAACACAGAAATTGCATCTGTTTTCTGTGGTTCTGTCATCGTATAGTAGGTGATGAGTAGAGATGACCTGATGAGTAATCAGACTGATGTAACAGCACTTATCATTGCTTTGCCCTTCACATTTGAAAAGATGGTAAACGAATGGTGGAAACCATGGCAACGAGGCCACACTTACACAGACAGTATTGAGTGAGGGCTGTTCGTGATCGGTAAGGGACTTCATAAACAGACACAGCACCTTCACACCGACAGCTCTCACTTTCAAATGTAAAAACGCCAGTGTTACATGTCACTCTATACACAGCAAGATAGTTCCACATTTACAGTATTTGGTTTGATGAATGTTAACATACAGTATGGAAAAGCAGAGAAACACTTTTTGAGCAAGAGTCTACAGCAGCAGGGAAAGCAGTCAGATTGGCTTGAGGACAATGGGAAGAAAATAAGTGAGGGAGAGAGAGAGAGAGAGAACGCGCGCAGTCGACTTCAATTACACGGCCTTTGATTTTGGAAATGATCAACCTCTCTCCAAAGGAACTGTGCTACGCTTTACTGGAACAGGAAACTGATAGCCCCCAACTCCACCCAGTCCAAAACATTCACCCATGCCACATCTCAGACACTCATCGATTCGTGATAGATTTGAAAACAAATCAATGGCCCATTTACTTGTCATGTTTAGCCATGGTGCAACGGGCAACCTCAAGAGCCTTCGACAAGCAACTTCAAGTGCCTTCAAATTGATCACACCAACGATCAATGATGAACTCAGCGATCCCTTTGTCGTCATCGAGGGGCCTTCGGATATCAATCCTGCCCTTTGCAGAAAGCCATGGCTACTCTCTGTGTCTCGTTCTCAGACTGTATTTCTGTATTTCTTGACTCTGTCAGGGCATTAGTCAGCTTATTTCCTGGCTGGAGCTTTATGACTGTCCTCGTTCCAGCGATGTCTGTCTGCGTTCTTCTGAATTATCTGCGTCTGGTCTATAACACCGGGGTCGGTGTCGCATTCGTGAACTTGTTACATTTACTTCTCCATGCGCCATTTCCCCCACATAAGTACACTGCAGCAGCATCCGTCAGGAATGCTAGTCAGCACTGTGCATATTCCATACCCTGCTCTGTAGTGCATTTAAACTAACTCTAGGCGACATCTAATTTGTAAACTGAGTGCAAAATACACCTACGCTGTACATCTGTCCTGTATGCACATTTCTATCCTATATAACATAAAGAGTAGGCCTACACCTCTGCCTTCAGTCTGAAGTGGAGTCTGAGATGCTTTAGTCATTTCGCTGTGTTCATCTGTGGTGTAATGTTTTAAGGTAAGGTCAGTGGTCTGTTTAAACATTGTGATGTAAAATATGCAGGGTATGGTGTGGGTAAGTGATAGAAATAGAAATCTGCTGATTATCTACTATGTGACCTGCATGGCGCTTCTGTAGAATAGTCAGCATACAACAGCCCATCTGTTTAGTGTATAGCATTCAAAGTAGCCTACTTACAGACCGAGAGCTGCAAGAATATGCACTTTGCAGTGCCAGTGTTAAGTGTTTAAGTCAGTCATGCCTCTGTGGTGTTTCTGTAAAGTAGTTTAGTGTGGTGTATATTAGTGTGTGGTGTGTGTGTATGGTCTGCATCCAGTTGGCCCAGTTCTCTTAGCAGAGCATGGTAATTAGTGGCAAGGGGATTTCAGAGGCTCTCCAGCAGCAGGAGGTCAGCGCGCGCCTCATCCTGCCCATTAATGAGGCCTGCTTAACGCCCGAATTAAAAACGAAATAAATGTCGAGACGTAGTTTCCTACTCCTGCCTCCTCAGGCCGAAAGGCGCTGCATAAATCAGCCACAAGCTGTAGATTAAATTTCCTCCGCATGTAAGTGCGGACTAAATTATTGTGAGTCGACGCAAGCTGAATTTTTAATCAAGCCGATGAAATGTATCACCATGTGGCGGCATGTTTAATGCAGGCCATGTTTAGGCTCCGCATTTTCGCAAACGTCAGACCCGCTGCTTTCCTCTTCTTTTTTTGTCTTCATGCAATGTCAAATTGCAGTGTCAACATCACAATGCACGACACTAAACACAAGCAGAAGTTGTCAAAAGGTTAATGTGAAATTATTCAAATGTATTCCCCCATGTTAATCCTTGCCCATTTCACATACAACTTTAACAACCCACAGTGGATTCACTGGGCCCAGGCTGCAGCAATACATCAACCAGCTACTTCCTCTTCATATTCAACCCTGAGTCACAAAAAAACAGACAAGTAAACAAAGAAAGAGAGGGGAAGAAAAAATAAGGTTACTGAATAAAGATCAGGCGGTTATTATTGAGCTCAGAACCTGGGCATGACTGGCTGATGATTATTATTCGATGCACAGCAGCCGACACCGCAATGATGAAGTGACTGAGGATAAAATCTATACATGGAGTCAGACTCAGAGACTGCCTGGGCAGCAAACAGAGAGGGGGGGGGGGGGTTCACAGATTTGGGGAAGTGGGGTAGCAGAAGCATCGCGCACGCGCACGCGCACACACACACACACACACACACACACACACACACACACACACACACACACACACACACACACACACACACACACACACACACACACACACACACACACACACACACACACACACACACACACACACACACACACACACACACACACACATGCACGCACACGCACACACACACAGTTTAGATAATGCAAAGAGCTGGGTACTGCATGCTGGCACGGGTCCAAGCACACCCACTGTTTCTTCAAATTATCAGCATCAATTTCCCTCCAGTTTGAAACTGTGATAAGTAGATAAGCGCAATGTTTATGAGGACCACAGAAGGGAGCATCTTGTTTATTTATTCCTCTTTAATTTTCTCCCACCCCAGAGCCTATTACAGGCCGCCTGCAAATCTAGCTCCCGATGGCAGAGGGAAGATTGATATCGCCGATGCAATGAAAGCCCACGACTGTTCTTGACTCCCGACTAAACTGAGTAATGTGTATTCTGCACCAAGCTCTCTATTTTTTTTCTTAATCAGGAAGAAGCTAACATGACTACATGTCTTATTGGAGTTGCATCACTTAGGTGTAGCCAGACGGCGTCATTGAAAGTATAGTATAAGACGCAGAGTTGTTTTTCAGTTAGTAGACCAGTACGCCTTTTTCCAATTTAAAGCAACATCTCAGTGGACACAGCAACACAACTGCTGTGCATCACTCAGAAACCCTGACCACTGACCCAGCACTCCGCCTTTCACAAAATGGAGCCACCAAAGCTTAACCAACAGAGAGAAACCATCGGGAGAAGGGAAGGCTGGAGATTACCCTTTGAGCCACAGATCTTCTGAGAAAAGGCTGCTGTTATAGAGTAAACAGAAAAGCGCGCGAGAGAGAGAGAGAGAGAGAGAGAGGAGAGGGAAAATAGAAGCTCTGGGAGCTTGAGCTTGTTTTTTGTGTCGGAACTGAAGTGAAGCCGTGATGCCTAGAGTGAGTTGATGTGTTCTAGTAAGCTGGAGAATGTGTGTGTGTGTGTGTGTGTGTGGGGGGGGCATCGGAGTCTTGACCGGTGAGCCTGGGTGTAAACATGGTTGAGCAACCGTGTTTGGCAGTGATGGACGGCAGGGTCTGAGTGGCTCAACCACGCTCACCATGCCTCCAGCCGGAATGTTCCGCAGTTCCGCACCGTGCTCCGCTGGCCAAGTGTGCTGGAAGAGAGGAGAAAAAAATGAACTCAAAATAAAAACAGGTGCTGTTTGGTGGGGTTTTCTCTGCCAGCTTCACAATAAAAAAACCTCTCAACATTCACACACACACACAGACAAACACACACACGCATAAACAGACAAACACACACACACACAGACACACACACACAGTGTCTCTTTATTAACTCATTCCCACTTCATTTTCAATACAATTATTTTAAAGCAACACTATCTCTCCCTTTCTCTCATTTCAGTTTAATCCCCATTGCACATTTATACATATTCACATCAGCGTACTTCAGAGAGAGGGCATTTTTAAATGATGTCATTAACCAATGAATTGGACAGTCAGTGACTGGCAATGCAAACCTGTCCCACTGCAATTAAAGAGCACAGAAAAATCTGGCAGGCAACACTGCCAAAAGCTCAAACTTTATCCACATCATTAAACTCACAAATAATGTATTCTCCCAGTAATCATTTGCCAGAATAAATAATTCCAGCTCTTATCTGTAGTTGAATACCCCGATATTTCCATTTGAAGCCCCATGGTCAGATACAGGAGATAAGAATTCAAGGCATTTTGAGAAACTCATGAACCATGCAACCATGCATGTTGGATATCTCTGCTAACCCATTTATCAGCTAGAGAGATTATATGGCAACAAAGTAGCATGAGCAATATCTGATTAAAACACTGTAACCAACACAAAGAGGTATGGAGAAGCTCTGTTGAAAATCAGCTAAAATATAGAAGACAGAGGAAAGAGGTCTCATAATAGGCAGATAAATGCTGTAAAACATATCTAACCAGATCGGTTATTCCAGTGGTTTTACAGAAATATGCATCTTTGAACTGGCTGCAGCACACATCGCCTGGTAGAACATCAAGCCTGAAGTACATGGGTGCAGCTCCTACAGGAAAACCGGCTCGTCATGAGTTTCACTCAACTAATGCAGAATTCATTGATTTTCTTGGTGTGTAAATAAATAATCTGCTGAACTGGACATAATATCAGACTGAGAACAGCACTGAATGACTCGTTCAGTTGCCTTCCCTCTTTGATCAAATTGTGTTCAAAAATGTGTGTTACTAGTCCATCTTTTCCCACAAGGTAACAGTCAGAACATAATTATGTTAAGGATATGTCAAAGGATAACCACTATGCATGGCTATGCAGTCTGCATTGATTTCAACGCATGAGATGATTTGCAAGAACACTGCCTCAAGCTGCAAGCTGCAAAAAAAAAGACAGAAAAAACAAGGGGAGGAAAAAACGACAAAATTCTCTTTTTTCTACCTTTAGAGCTGGCTTTCTAGGGAGAGATGAGTCTATTTATACTGTTCTAACTGGGTCAAACTTCTGCCCTTGGGGCAAGCGCCAGGCTTTTTAATTACCTAGGTAACACAAGAAGAGGCAAACTGCACTGTAACAACAGAGAAGGACCCGTCACATGAAGACCAATGAGAGAGACAGAGAGAAGGAGAGAAGGAGAGAGAAGCAGAAAGGCAGAGAAAGAGAATTAGGAAAAGACAGACAGTGAGATGCAGTGAGAGAAGAAAAGATTAGGGGAGAGAGAGAGAGAGAGGGAGAGAGAGAGAGAGACAAAACCCTCTCTACCTCCTTGGAGTGGGATAACAGGATCTGTCAAATACACAGAAATGCTAGCTCAGCCTCCATGTCTCTTGGCAAGGGATAGAAGCTCATGCACAGGTCAGGTCACCTTACCCATCCAGTAAACACCCCCCAAACACCAGCTAACACACAGAAAGCCTGATAATCACCTCACCTCGACAAAACATGGGGCAGAAGGAGGGGAACTGCTGTACACCACCACAAGTAGGCCACCGCTAGCAATTTCTGTTCTTTAAGGGCCGTCTGTCAGTGCAGGGCCATTGGAGTCATATTAAAGGTACTTTTTAGAGATTATGATCAATTTCTAAACAGATACCCTAGCTGTCCATTCTGTGACTACACTGTTAAAACCCGGTTGTCGTTCACAGCTGTGGCTCTGTGAACCAGAAACACACAAAGTGGAGCAAGCCTGTGGCGCCCAAAATATAACAAAACTCGCCAATCTTCCGTGCCAATCACGGAAGAAGGTGGAGGAGGTAGGGGGCAAATGTGTGTGTGTGTGTGTGTGTGTGTGTGTGTGTGTTGGGGGGGGGGGGGGGGGGGGTGTTGCTGCCTGATGTTTTGTTGCTGCCTGATGTTTTGTTTTGTGCTTTGTTCACATATCAACAGATGGGACATCAGAACTTGACGACAATTGATAGTCTAGGGAGTCTAGCTTATTCTCTTATGACTGTGAATGGGTATTTACTCATGTAAGTGGACAAAAGTAAGGCAGTAAGTATAATAGAGAAAGCTCAAAACTCTAGCAAACCTGACACTTTTAAAGTTTCAAATGCTGGTCAGCAGCAAACTTATAATGGGTTCGTAACCCTCCTGATTAGCAGTAAAGAGTTCCATTATAGTGCTGGTTGCCTCTCCAGCCATGGTAGAAAACCAACTGCGAGTGTGTTTTCACAAAAGTAATTTAAAACGGAAAAATAATGGATCTATTCAGAATAATGGCATAAAGACCTATCAAAAGTACCACTTCTCCTGTTTGCTGATACTTTCACAGTATACCAGGTGTTGTGTAGGTGCAGCTCAAAAGCGCTCACCTGAGGGGGGGGGATCAGAGGTCAGAAGCAAATTGCATTGTGGGTAAACAGCTCCACCCACACACTGGCCCAAAACCCAATTCCATCATCCCACGTGCATTGCTGCAGTGCTTTTTGTTGTGCAAATTATATTGAGCACCACATTTTCCAACAGACATACAAATCCACAGAAAAACATTTACTCACACACATTCATGCACACACACACACACACACAAAACGGCTCCATCCTTGAGCGCTACTCCTACCTGGCAGCTTACAGTGTGGCGCCTTCCGTCGACTCCGTGGTAACCGCCAGTGGGCGGGAGTGAACACAAACACCGCCGCTGTCTACTCAGGGGGGGTGGTGGGGTGGCCATGCGGTCTAAACATCAGAAGTCTGCTATGGTGGAGGATCCATTTCCCCTCCTCTTCTTCCTGCTCGGCGGTCCCACGCCATTCCCTCCTCTGCCTCTAATCAGACACAAGTGGTTCCAGGTTGGGGGGGCCAGTGCATGGGCAGGACAAGTTTGTCACAATTAACCGCCGTTGAGCTCGCGCTCCTGTCCCTGTCCAACACACTCAAGTTTGATTATTTTGGATAAGTGCTGAAACAGAGGACAGCAGCACACTCAAATGAATGGAGATCACCATGTTCTCCTCAGGAACCTTAAAGGAGAGTTAAAGCATTTTTTCATTTTTCATCCCTATTGTTAGATGTCTTTTGGTACTACTAAGGACAAAAAATAACAAAAATCTGTTTGGTAGTGAGCTAGCTAGCCTGCTAATGCTGGTAATGTCTAAGCACCTACAACACACATTCACTACTCACAAAAAGTTAGGGATGGCTTTCAGGTGAAATGTAATGTTTCAGTACAGAAAGTACTAAAACGTTAAAAAGTTGGACGTGCGCATTCAAACGTTTAGAGAAGGTCACTTGAGTTCACCTGTAAAGGTTATAGTGGATTTTAGGTTCATCCTGAAATTTCACCCGAAAGCCAAATATCCCTGACTTTTTGTGAGTAGTGTATATGGGGGCAGATGGCTAACATCTCATTAAATATGTGGGAATGGAAATGGGATCTGAAATAACCTGTCTAGAACAGCAGCTATACAGTAGTACTTCAACAGTGGAGGGTGACATGCTCTTCACAGGTAGTCTGACCAGTGGCCAGTTAGCGACATGAGAGGATGACTAGTTTTGAAATGGAAAGTGACTGTGGTAAACGGTAGTAGCAACACCTGCAAACTCAAAAAAAGAAGAATGTGTAAATGTAAGTACAGCAAAGGTAGGCCTGCACACAGTTTCCTGACTGCCGATGCAGTTTATTATCAGTTTGTAAAGGTTAGGTGAAGTAGGATGTAATGTTAGGAATCCCTAATCAATGGGATTGGTAAGGCTGGACCAATGATTTCAAAATTAACGCAGTCTATGCGCCCATTACGATGCTAGAGTTGGAAACATTACCCAATCATGAGAGGCCAGACTTTCTTCAAGAAGTGAAACAAGTAGGGAGTTTAATATTAACAGACTATTTCACAGGCCTGAAGTCAGAAAAGTGACATCCACTTCAGGGAGACATAAGTGACGACTAAATGCCTTAGGGCCTAATGTAATGTTTTAACACCCCTTTGAAAGATATCATTAGTTCTGTGTCAGTGTTTAGAGTCCCAGGGTAGAGGACCTGATCTGGGATCACTTCTTTCCATTAACTGTGCAGTAGAATATGCTTCACGTCGACAGAAGTGGCCTGATCCCTGTACAGCAGTCTTACTTTAATTCCTCTGCTTTGTGTGTGCAGCTACGATGTTGTCTCTACATGGCGCCTGCCCTAGTCGGCTTATTTCAAAGCCCATTTCAAACCCCATGTGTCTGACACTCTAATGCCTTCCGACACTGGGGAATACCTTCAGACAATTTCATTGCGAGATTTCATTAGAAACTATGGGAGGAAATAGGCTTTTCATACCCCATCTATTCCCCCTATTGAGTTGCGAGAGACCATGGACACGTGGCTCTTCTCCTCCCCGACAGTAGGATGGAGAGGAGGATGGAGGATGGTCTTCTCCACCCGATCCCTTGTTCTTCCATCCCTCCGTTTTTTTTTCTGTTTCTTTTTTTGTTGTTAATTGGCTTGGAAATTGACGGTGGGGAGACGGTGCGGCAGCCTGATGCTTCTTGTGCAATCTCACATCTGGTAATGAGTTTCTTATGCTCAAGTCCCAGCGGAGGAGTCAGGGCAGGAAAAAGTGTGGCTACTGCAATACTACAGAGAGAGAGCAAGAGAGAGAGACAGGGAGGATGGAGAGAAAGAGGAAAGGGAGAGAAAGAGAATAAAAAGAGAGGGAGGAAAGAAAGGTGAATGAGTAAAAGAGGAAGAAACAAAGAGAGAAGAGGAGAAAAGCAATGGAAGGGCTAGGGAGCCAGGCACGTAAGGAGACAGACAGGAAGAATGTTTGGTCAGGTGGAAAAAAGACAGGCTCCCTACTCCTCAAGCAGACGCTGCAGCACCAGCAGGAGAGAAGGGAGAGAGAGAGCGCTCACATGACCACAGGAGGACTGCAGCTCCGACCCCACACAGGTCTGCCTCCACTGCACATCACCAAGGGAAATACTGCAGTTTCACACACACACACACTCACACACACACACACGCACGCTCGCACACACACACTCGCACACACACACTCGCACCACACACACACACAGAGCTTGTTCCTCATACGTGCAAATAGGAAAGCACACACACAAACACATAGTGCTCAAAGGCTACGAAGGGTACTTACAGTAAAATATTTATTTCCCTGATGTTCAACACAGCTAATTATTGCTATTGAGTTATAGAAATGACCTCCCTCCACTCTCAATGATACTTTCAAAAAGAAAAACAAAACACAGAGACCATGTCAAAAATATGCTGAAGGTCCTAAAGTCGAAATATTTAAAATCAGTAGTGAAATTGAAATCACTGTGCGTTGCCTTTAAGTACCCTTTTGTCACGTTCTTGACCTGGACCCTTTGGAGAAGTTCACATACACACAATGGGGGGTGCAAACCCTGACCTACATACAGAGAGAGAGAGAGAGAGAGAGAAAAAAAAAGAGAGAGAGAGAACTCTTCTCATCTTCCCTTAACTCCTTACTAACAGAGGTACCACAGCGTTGGCAAAAAAAAGCCTCCAACACACTGTACTGACACACCACTTTCTTCTGCTCCCTCGACTTCTGCACTTGATAAGGAAACACTCAAATTCATCTGGTCCTCGAGGCTGGAGCGAGTCAGACTGGGTTTGAAGAGTGCGCTGCTTGCGTCACTGCCCGGAACCTATAGCACACACATTAAAGGAAGTGCCTGGGCCCTTTGATGAATAATGCACATCATAATGCTACCCACTGTATGGGGCCATTATGCTAATCAGACAATTACGGCTAATCACATCCACATTTAGAGCGGTTTCATTATTAACGCGATAATATTGCGCTGCGAAATGCGGTCAACATTACGCGAGAGCATCCCGACTCATTTTACACTCTAATGAAACAGGCTTATACTTACGCCTCATCCATCTAACACGTACGCACACACACACACACGCGCGCGCGCACACACACACACACACACACACACAAACAGCTGAACAGTAAATCAGAGTACACACACACACAGTAACAGCTGTGCTATGCCATCACTGAAATGAGAGATTGTCACATTACACATCACATAAGGATATTAGTGTGAATTTCAAGGCTTAGTCCCTGTGGCCATGCCTGGTTATGCATCTCAGGCTGAAGACCAGATCCAGGTTTATATATCAGCCTTCTGATATAGGTTACCTAACATGCAGAATCCAGAGCACTAACATCCTGCACTGCTAAGCTAACCGGAGGAGACCTTAAGATACATTCACATGTACGTACATGTAATCTCCCAACAGGCAAAAGGCTAAAGGCAAGTCTGACAGATCAGTGGAGAAACAGAGGAGGAAGACAGATGATTAGTGGGAAAATACAATGCTACTGGTGACCACTGCCGAGTGTTACTATTGATGGTAAAGTCCAGTGTATGGTTCTGCTCTCCTGAGTGTCACTTGCTGGGGAGGGCCTGAGAGAGGACTGGCGTGGGGGACAGCACTCCCCCTAACTGGCCTGGGGGCCCAGGGGCCAGGGGAGAGGGAGCCTGGGGAAGTGGCAGGAAGATACCGCCACCACCACCACCGCCGCCACCACCGCCGCCGCCGCCGCCGGAGGCGATAGACGATTTCCCCTCCTTCTCTTTGGCCTTCTCGGCGCTCTCTCGCTCCTTCACGCTGTTCAGCAGCTGGCGGACGCTCTTGGAGAAGACGGCCCGCGGGTCAGTGGCGGGCAGCGCCGGACAGTCGCAGCTGGCCCTCAGCTCCAGAGCCTGTGGGTGACATGGGAGAAGACAGATAACCTTTCACCTTTGACCTCTCACCTGAGGCAGACGGATTTACATGTGCTCTATTACCCAACACAAACCTTCACATCAATGTATATTTGTGTATTTGTGTGAAATGTATGTAAGATGTAATTTCGCAGGCCCATTATGACACATTTTATCTTCCACTCTCCTTAAAATTACATGCAGCGCAATAGCGCAATAGAATTTTTCCCATAGATAAAATGTCGTCTTCCCATCAAAATTTGCCCACGTTGAAAGCACTGTTGCTCCCTAATCTGCTCGTAAATTGTGTTTCATCCTAATGCATAATGTGGCTGTACATTAAAGTTGCTTTCACCCTTCCATTTCAACATTAAGGCATGTCGGCCTTGAAGCCGCTTATCAGCCTGTCTAATGTGTAGCCCAAGGCAGTCATGCACGCATGCAGAATGCAGATGCTCCTCCGCTCAGGTAAAAAGGTGATGCATTTTAGCGGCTAGCGAGCTGCCTGGAGGATGAACCCAGTCCTTTGGTACTGGTGTTACCGGCATCGTGCTTTTGCCAGCTGTGCTGCATGGAGGAGTCATTGAACACCCTCCGTATATTAGAATCAGCAGGTTAGACAGCACGGGGCTGTCATGACCACTCCCCCTTCTCTCATCTATTCTCAAAATGTCTCCCTTTAGACCTCTTCTTTCACATGCTTTGTGAGTGTGAATGGCTTAATGTGGGTCACTGAGGTCAGGTCTGTGGTTATATTCACTGACCTCCACGGACCTATCCCACCTGATTGACATTCATGACAGGGGACTGAGGCAATAGATAGAAATAGTGAGACAGAGAGAGAGAGAAAGAGAGAGAGAGAAGGAGAGAGAGAGATGATGTGAAAGGATTTTCTTCGACAGACGTTTCTGATTTTGTCCAGCATGTAATGAGACCAAAGAAGCGAGTGTGTGTTTGAAGATGAGATCATCAGGGTCGTTTCCATGGCACAGAAATACGCCGCGTAAGTAAACAGCTCTTTATTAAAGCTGCTCTCATTCAACTAGTATTACAACAGCCACCCAGACAGGAGACATCTACAGCTATTTCACTTCAACCTGGCCACACTGAAACACACATCCACACAGAGACAGACCTTACACGCATACACACAGTGACACAAGCTCATATACACAAACATACACATACACACAGAGATCCATAGATCCAGAGAGAGAGAGAGAGAAAGAGAGAGATACTGGCACACACAAACACAGACAGACACACACCTGTGTCATCAGGTAATCTCAGGTAAACAGCACATCCTGAGATTATGGAGGATATTGAGATTCATTTTTGTATATTTTGTTTTTAAAGGTCCAGTATGTAGGAAATAATGGAAAATAAACTGTAACCATTCCAAAAATGATCACCATATGTAGTCAGAGAGTAAGGAAACCCAATGAATTGAAGTAATGGCATATTTGACAACATTACTCTAACCCGTCAGACTGTAACTTTCCAAGGCGTGAGGCACAACCGCATTCGCCTTTCCTCCTCCTCCTCCTCTTCCCCCTCCTCTTCCTCCCCCTTGCCCTTCCTCTGCCCACCAGCACACACACACACACACATCAATTCCACTCCAGCACACCGCAGGCCACCACTCACTGCTGCTGTTCGGCCTCCGCACTCTCGGCCTTAAAAGCCATTTGCACGTCGATACGTGTGAGGATTTTTCCAGAGAGATCCATCCAGCTGACGCAAAGGCCTGAAACACCGCGCACACAGAGGTCGAGGAAGATGGTCTGAGCCAGTCAAAAAGGCCCCCCGTGGGGAAGGGGTGAAAAACGTCTCTTCCTGTTGGCTTTCAAACTGGATATTTAACAGGCGAGGTGAGGGTGTGTGTGTGGGTGTGTATGTGTATGTGTGTGGCGAATGATGGCTGTGCACTAGCCATGTTAATTGGCACCGCTAAACAGAGGCATGCTCTGGGTTAAAGAGGCTCTCAGAAATTAGACAGCGAAAGTGGTTCACATTGGAATTAGAAAAGTTGTCCTAAGGGTGTATGCTGATAACTGAGAAAGGCAGATACACAGGCAGTAACAAACAAACACACACATGCACACACACACACACCAGGGCAGTCACACACACAGACACACAGTTGATGAACAATTAGTTCTTTCGCCATCTGTTCCCCCTGCGTTTGATGCACCTAACTGCCAGCAAGGAGGCAGGATTCCTTTCTGCAGCTTAAAGTTCATGTTCAAGGTTAAGTGAGCCCCTGTGTGTGACACATACACACAAACACAACTACACACACACACTCAACCACAGAGACACACACACAACCACACACACACATACACACACACGAATAAATGACAGCTACTTTGGAGCGTGGCCATGTTCTTTGCTGCTGCCCTTCAGTCCTGATGAGCTTAAGTTCTGGTGATCTTTTCTACCATAGAGACAAAACGCTACCTTTAACTAAATGGTATGTGCTGCAGCGAAGGGAAATATGCCAGAGGCATCCAAAGATACGACGCCATAACAAAACGGTGTAAAGGCAGAGGGGGCCTGTGGTGTTGTACTCACAATCGCAGTAAAAAGCTTCATGCAGAACGTAAAAACAAAATAGACTAGAGAAGGAAGTGAGACCAAAGAGAAGGAGTGAGAGGAGGGAAAGAAGGAGGGAAGGAGAGAAGGGGAGGAGGAGGGAACAAAAGTGAAGAATATTGCTGCTGCTGTGGAGATCAATCGGCAAACCACTATACCAATGCAAGAACTCTTTATTACATTACAGCCAGATCTGTGAGGCCGAGAATCAAATGCGCAAATGTTTAGCCTAATTAGCACTAGCTGGAAGATGATTCCATCTGAGGTAATGTCTTCTTCAACTAGAGTGTGCGCAGGCAGCTCTGGATGATGCAATCACAGCGCTGCAAGCGCTTAGCAGGAAACAAAAAAAGATTGCATTGGAAGAGTGCTTAGCGCAGTCTCCTGACACAGATACCATTAGGCCGTCTGGTCTGGTAGCCGAGGCTGGGGGCTACTGAGCACACGCTCCGTTGAGAGGGGTGTGTTGGGGGGAAGGGGGGGGGGGGTGTGTGTGTCTCAGGACTGCCGACGCCAATAGGGGCCAAACGTGTCTCACTCTCGTCCCTCTTGACTGGCCAACTTCCTCTCCGGCGTCGAGTCCGCCGCGCGGCTAATGGCTTAATCTGTCTTCCGTGACGGCCAATGCAAATGTCCTGTGAATTATTGAGGAGATGCGGCTGTTTATAACGAGCAGGGTTGCCCATCGTTGGTCACTAGGAGCCTGGGCGACTGGACGTGCAGCCTGTGGCTCCACACTCTCTCTCTCCCAGAAGACCCTTCCTACCTACCTTCTAGCCTCCAGCTTCTCTCTTTACGATGCACTTCCTGACTCAACAGCTGCTTCATTGTACCCTGACAACTTACCTGAAAGGAACGGACAGTATGGGTATGTTCATTTGTATGTGTGCCAGTTTCTGTCTGAGAAAGTGAGTGTGTGTTTGAGTGAGCGCGCGTGTGTGTGTGTGGGTGAGTGTATACACCACTCTGCCTTCACTGCCACAGGTCTCCATTAGCAGTAAAACCGAGCGGTCTCCTGGCATCTCGTTACGCTAAGCCTGCCTCTGCAGCGCTAACTTAACAGCTGCTCTTTAAAGCACCACCGTCTCCCGTCCTCCCGTTAACCGCTCTCCGGCTCTAACCCGCAGTCAAAACAACTTCCGACCCACAGTCCCACCAGCTCACCGCTCGCCCAGCCAAGCCCAGACAAGCTGTGCTGCCAACGTCTAGACGAGCATCCCCGCCAGACTCAGGGTGTGTATGTGTGCGTGTGTGTGCGTGTGTGTGCGTGTGTGTGTGCGTGTGTGTGCGTGTGTGTGTGGGGGGGGGGGGGTTGAGTTGGTTGCTGTTCCAGAGGATGTAGGGTTAATGAGCTGCAGCAGCAGGCCTGTGCGGAGTGGGGAGCAGTGTGTGTATGTATGCGTGTACCTGAGGGATGAGGCGGTCCAGTTGGTTGACCCGGTTCCGGTGGGACGGGTGGGTGGAGAGCCACTCGGGCACGGTGGGCTCGCCTCGCAGCTGATCCGATATCTCCATCTGCTGCCAGAACACTGGCCCGGCCCGCACGTCCGCACACGCCTACGGGAGAGAGAGAGAGGGAGAGGGAGAGGGCGAGAGAGAGAGAGAGAGAGAGAGAAGGATAGAGAGAGAAAGAGAGAGAGAGAGAGAGAGAGAGAGAGAGAGAAAAGGATAGAGAGAGAGAGAGAGAGAGAGAGAGTAGATGAGGGAGGGAGGGGGCAGAGAAAGAAAGAAAGAAAAGAAAAAAGGAGAGAAAAATGAGGGATGGAAAAATGAGAACATGAAGAAGGAGGGAAAGGGAAACAATGATGGAGAGAACAGTGAGATATGGTTGGAGAGAGAGAACAAGGCAGACAGATGGGCATCCTGAAAGAGAGTAGCCAGTGGGAGATCCATATAGGAATACGTTCACCTGAGCTGACACCCTAAAATGGATGATGCACTTACATCGCCATATTTCATGTAGTCTACTGGGGTCATACGGGAGTCTTTCTGCATGTAAACAGGCCATAAGCAAAGCAGTGGTACACATTTATGGCAAATGGCTCCTTTAGTCGCAGGTTTGAGTGCTATTCAGTATCCAGGACAACAGCCTACATCTCCTGCACCCCCGCAGGCAGTTTACATCTCACACAGCACAGGACTGTTCCAGTACCCTGAATTAGGCCAAGCACTCCCAATTACACTGGGCTTCCACCAAAACGGGTCACATTCCACTGTGCCACTTACCACTGCAGGTCTCCAGAACCGTTGTCTAGGTAACCGCCTATGTGTCCTTCACTCAGCTCCACATGTGATGTGGGCCTCTCTGAGCATGTGTTACAGCAGGAGCTCTCTCTCTTTCTTTCTTTCTCTCTCTCTCTGTCTCTCTTGCATTCTCTCTATCCCTCTCATACACATTGACTGACTGACTGACTGAGGGCATCTCTCTCTCTCTCTCTCTCTCTCCACCAGACACATCTAAAAACACTGACCCGCTTCTCCCCACTGAATCTCCATCAGCTCAAGCCAAACGGAGGAAGAGCACCAGGCAGCAGGAGCTCTGAAAGCGCTTGTCAACATTGCCACCTAGTGGCACCTCGGGCAAATGATCACCAATGTCAATGGAACAGAATGGCAGAATGAGGCACTTCAGCAGTGTTATCTCATTAATGTATGTATTCGATGTATGTCTTTAAAATTTTTTTCAATATTTGTCCTCTATGCATCCATGTCCCTTGAGCTTGTTAATGAAATGTAATGGACATAATCTCACATTGTCTTGATCTAACACAGGGGTTCCAAGTCCTGCACCATCTCCCCTCCCTCCTAGCATTGCTTGTTTTCCATCTTCCCCTGACAAGGCAGTCTGACCCTTGCTGTCCATGAGCCTTTTAATAACACTCATTTCAACCAGGTTTGTGTAGAATGTGGTTTATGCACAGAAGGCTATTTAGCCAGCTCATATATTTCCAGTGGAACATCAGCTGTGTTGTAACTGCATCTTCTGCATATATTCTACTCCTATTGTGTTCACTCTGAATGTCGTACTTACGTTATGCCCAACAGGGCAACTCTTTATTCAACTTTTATTTGACACACAACATAAATCCTTCAGCATCTTAACTTGCTCATTCACTGAGTGCAACACCCAACCGGGTCCGTGCAAACAGGTACACTAAAAGAATAACCGCTACAACACAGGTGATGCTCCACTGGAAATATATATATATGAGCTGCCTAAGAGACTTTCTGGGCCTAAACCCCATCAGACTGGACAAACTGCTTTCATTGTGCAACAGTCACTCTTGTCATACACAGAGCAGACACACAGAGGACCGCAACACAGGTGTGCTTCTTCAAACAATAGCACACAATGGATGCTATAGAGTGAGTCATCACTGTGAGGAATTACAATTGAGTCTAATTCACTGTGCCACAGGGACGTTTGCCAGCTGAAAGCAAAAGGTGGCCCTGAGAGACAAAGGCCCTGTGTCGGAGTGCCACAGGAGGCACAGGAAACCGCTAGTTGAGACAGCATCAGCATCACCGTGGTGACAGTGGCGGCGGCAGCACGTTACCTTGGCAGCCAGCTGCAGTCCGACCTGGTCCGCCTCCGCCTCCAGCTTCCTGCTGTACGGCCGATCAAACATGAACTGGAGCAAACACACACACACACACAAACGGACGTATGAGAAGGACACATGGAGAAAGACATCACCCAGAGAGATGAGAGCCAAGAGAATGACAGAGAGATAACAAATGAAATAGACTTTTACAAAGTGTTCCATTTCAAAAACTCAGTTCCTGAAAAAAATTGGCACACAACCATTTTTCTGCTTCATTTGAAAGCCTGTCTTCACTGGGATATTGCCTACGCTACCTAATTTTCTAAAAAACAAGAATATGTGACAGCGAAGCAGTTCTTCTTAAAGAGGATACCTGCCAGCCTGAAAAGCCTGGGAAGAATAGTTCGCTTTGTAACGGCGAGCCGAGGGCTTTATTATTCGTAACGTTGCTGTTGAGACGCTCTTTGCCGTGGAGAAATCGGCGGACTGTGCAGTAACTCAATTTTACTGAGCGCTTGATGTATGTCAAACACCCCGAGATCGATACCAGAGAGTGTTAGTGACTGCAGGTTTAACACAAAAACAATAATAAAACGCCTGTACTGTCTGACGCACTCGACAGCTATTTTGCACTAAATGCTAAATGCAACCCATAACTAGATAAACATCCCACAATCCCTTTCTGACTGAAGGTGGCGAAGATTCTGAGGTCACGCCATAGGTAGTGGGGCCATTTGCAGGAAGCACATTAGAGGGTTCAAGAGTCCCCTGATCCCATTATTGCCTCCTGCTTCAGATTGACCCCCATGCAACAGGGGCTGCTAGACTAAAGCCCGACGCTCACACATTCCTTACTCTATCATAATTAGCAAAAGTGCATGGTCATCTCCTTTTGGACATTTACATCCCTCATGCATTAGCAACCAGGGGCCTCATGTACAAAGACTTGCGTGGATTTCATACTAAAACATTGCGTACGTGCAAACCTGAAAAGTAGCGTACGCACAAAAAAATCCTGATGTATGAAACTGTGCGTACGCAGCATTCCACGCAGCCTTTCTTTGTACATCCCAATTAACGTGAAATTAAGCGTACATGCACGAGCATTACACTCCACCCTCTCTCCTCCCTCAATCACACTCATTTTAATATGCTAACTAGAAGGCCACTCGAGAGCGCAGACCTCCGCTAAGACAAAATGGCCTATCCCACAATATTAATAACAATGAAAACTAATTTGTGGATCCATTCATACTCGAACCTGCTCCAAAGTTTAATAATTGCAATCATCAAATTAATAAAAAAGTTTATCTCCAGCGAAGTGTTTATCCGACGAAATGGCAAGAATCTTACGTCATTCTCATCTGTAATTAATAACAAAAGTCAGCCTATCTATTCTATGTGTAGGCTATAGGTTTCACATTCCATTTTAATTCGTATCCTCTAATAAGTCTACAGTTGTCATTATAGATAGGTTGTTGCATATAACTTAGTAGAATTTGAGCATGTTGCATGTCCAGTTATATAGAAACATTGACCTACTTTCGAAGTGTTATCATTTTTAATAACCCACGTTTCACAATATACTGTGCAAATAAAGGCCTAGACTCGCGATCAACTAATGTTGTTGCGCTGCATTGCCTCTAAGTGTCGCCAACTGACGATACACATTGGAAATGTGCGTACGCCAGACATGAAGTTTGCGTGGAGGACCGCACATTCTCACGTTCAAGTCAGTCTTCGTACATCCGGACGTGAGCGTGAGAAGTGGCGTACGCAGCATTTTTGTGCGTACGCAGCATTTTTGTGCGTACGCAAGCTTTGTACATGAGGCCCCTGGTCATTTAAGGGGAAGAGAAAGTGGGCTTGTGAGATGGTCATCCATAAAAGGGAATACGGCAATGAGTGATCAGATTCATACTTCTTTAAGTGAGTGCGTGCTCAGTGAAAACAGACAGCTCAGCACATGCATGCACAGAGACGCACATACACAAACACACACATACAAACACACACACACACAAACACACACTGATACACACACACTGTTGCCTGGTTTCCAGAGGGGAGGCCCAATGGACCTCACCTGCACAAGCTTGCCCTGGATCCAATGGCCCAGCGCAGCCAGGCTGTCCCGCGGACACACAGCCCAGATGGCAGTCAGCAGGATCAGAGACAGGAAGTCCACCACATGGGACATGCTGGCCTGCTCCGCCTGGGACCGAGAGAGACAGAGAGAAGATGGACAAATAATTCAAATACATTTTGTATAAATAGTCATGTGTTTCAGAGACACAGAGAATATTTATTGTACTCTACCTTTTAAATTGATTTAAATGATTCGAGAATTGTTTAAAATTAATTATAAGCATTAAACTGTTTACCATGTTGTAAGTCGCTTTCGCTTTGGTTGAAACCAAATAACAAAAGAAAGAAAAAGAAGGAAGGAAAAGAAAGAAAAAAACAAGAGAGAATATGTTGTACAAACATGTATTATCGGTATATAAAATGATAAATTCATAAAATAAACACATTTTGTTAAAACACCCTATTTGTCACATGGTTGTAGCCATGCTATTAAAGCTATTTTTTTTATTTCAGAGTGAGAGAAGGGGGGAGGGGCGGTGCAGAGCGAAAATAAGAGGTAGAAAATGAAAGGGGGTGAGAAGGATATATTTCAAGAGTATTGCTATAGTCAGATGCAATCTCACCTGTCCTACTAACCCCAGACTTGCTTCTCTACACACTTCAAGGAACAGGAGTTTCAAAATCCCAAAGGCTATGTTTCCATCTTTGAAAAGTGCTTCATCAAAACCAAAATATTACATAAATCATTAGGGACCATGGCTGTTCCTAATTAGCCCTGGACCATAGTCATATATTCTCCGCTAAACATAACAACAGGTAAGTTACAAACCCCTCTCCTCAGAGAAAGCCATACACAACATGAAAGTGCTTGAACACACATTTGCCATTAAGCCATTTGCCATTATTTTGCATAATGCACAGCAGACACACAGATATCACTTTCAATCTACTATAGTCGGCCTGGTGGTGAAATCTATACTAGATGCTGAATCCTGTGACTGTCAGCCTTGATTCAACTACAGATAAAAACGTCAGCTTCTTCATAAAACCCTAAACCTGCAGCGTCCTTCAGCTGCACAGCAATTTTAAACACCATGTGACATTAATGTCTGTGCACTCCATACATCAATGACACTGAGTATTAGAGGAGAATGTTGGACATACAGAGTAGAGCCCGACCGATAAATTGGTGTGCCGATATTATCTGCCGATATTAGCTTTTAGATTTGCCAATCTATCGGTATATAATGACGGCCGATAATTATTTTTAAATTAAGTAGACAGCCAAATAGTGATCCTTTATCTCAATTTCCAGTATTGTCTTTCCAGCCTAATGTTACGTCCAACAGTAAAAATAATGTTAACCTCCCCTATGCTTTTAATTTAATGCATATTAATGGAGCTCTAGGGTGCGGACTTCTTTGTAATTTTTATTGTCACTTTTTGAGTCCAGCACCTACCTTTTTTAACATTTAGATGTGCGCACCTTTTTCTACATTATTGGATAACCTCCCCTATGCTAACTTGATTGTTGGTGTATTTGTGAAACATAAATGCGGTTATACCATGTAACTTAAATACAGCACTATAATTTTCTCTTCCGACTGTCAGCCAATACATTTTCTGACATGTAGCTAAGGTACTTAGCCACAACGATAGCGTTAGCTAATAGCTGTTGTTCGTCTCGGGTGACCAATAATCAATAAAGTATCTATCTATCTATCTATCTATCTACCATTCATCAGGATTTCTAGCCCTCCATCTAGACCTAGGTAGAGTGTCCTCCTTTTTGCCCGTTTGGTGCACCACAGCAAACAATGTTTTTAAGTAGCGATTATACAAGTGCTCCATAGCAAATCAGGTTTATAATGATCGATGATAAAAAAAAAAAACTCGTTCTTTGTGGTCCACATAAGGGGCTTACAGGTAGTTGGCGGCATGCACTACACTCGCTACTAAGTTTCGCTGGGTTGAGTGAATGGGACAAAAATTTGGGACTGGGACTAACACCCCTTATATGTTGTGTTATGTCTTATATGTCACTATGCCTGCATAGAGAAAATTGCCCCTCGGGGATAAATAAAGTTTTTTGAATTGAATTAAAATAGACCCAGCTAGCCTCTGTAGCTGCTTGGGATATAAGGATTCTGGGTTCCGCTGTGGCACAGGAAACTGTCTTGAAATGCCTAAAATAAATGTGAAGGGGAATCACTTTGCGACGTCTGACTACATGCAGCCTGACTCAAGTCCTCATTTCCATAAACAGCGACAGTGGCGGAGTGTTACCCTCCTATGAGAGAAGGGGAACGGGCGGGGGTGCTGGGGGTTGACGCACATACACCTGCCGTAAGGTGTACAGCAGGGGTCGGCAAATAGTGGCCCGCGGGCCAATTTTGGCCCGCCATCTATTCTATCTGGCCCGCGAGATGACGTTAATTTGCTGTTGAATGAATTTTTTTTTTTAACCCCATGTTTTTAAAAAGAAAAAAAGGCCTACAGCAATCCCATCAATTTCAAAACATTTATTGAGGTATAGATGATAGTCCTACTAAAGTGACAAAACAGGTGGAACATCCTTGCAGTTATCCATGACGCACAGGTCGGAACGGTATTGGCACGCGAGTGCGCATAATCTTGTGCAAAAAAACAACAACAGTGTCCTGTCTCCCTCTTCCAGTGGGCAAGGTCAAAAATAGCCTATGTTTCGTTAAATTAATAGGCTTGGCATTAAGAAATGCAGGCAGGCTCAACACATACCTCTGCTTCCATTCTTCTTTGTAGGTCCTGCATTCTGAATCAATTTTTCTTTTCAAGGCTTTTGACAACGACATTTTGCATCGATAACTAGCATATAGCAATGTTCAGCTAATCATTTACACGTCATCCAAAAGAATAATATTTGTAGCCTACACATTAGTTACGGCAAGTTGCTAGGCAAGTCGCCTGTTTCATGAGAGACGACAGGAGATGCAGCAGGCGGCATAAAAACAGCGCACATAAGCAAATAAACGTTTTTAATGGAATTAAATTAAATGCATTTTAAAAGTTAGATGATGTTTATTTTAATATAATATAATAATTAATAATTTAAATAGTAGGCCTATAACCCCCCCCCCCCCCCCCCCCCCATTACAAAAGCTATGGCCCGCGATGCCATTGTCTGAAAAAAAATTGGCCCGGGTCCAAACGTAATTGCCGACCCCTGGTGTACAGGATGAAAAGCAGACAGACACGAGTGGCCCTGGAGCAGACGTGTGCTACTGCAGCCTCCACCCTGAACAACATCAGCTATCTCTGACCCCCCACCCGCCACAGCACCAGGGCCCTTCGGTTTCACACCTAATGTCACCGTACCGACTGATGCAATTAATGACTCCTTCAAATTCACAAGCAGTGTGCATATGCTACCCCTTCTACCAACCCTGTCTAAAATGCTGGTGTCGTCTTCATTTTAATTCAAGCTAGCCTCCGACAGGAAGGCTGACGCGAGGCATCAGCCGAGATTAAACAGTTTTAAATGACCGCTTAAAAGATGTGCTGATGCTCGTGTGAGGATCCAGGGAGTGCCATGGAAACAGGGTGGCCATCCTATCATTAGAGGGAAACGCCTGCCAAATGGAAGACTACAGAAAATGCATGACATCTCAGTTCAGCTGAGGATGTGTGTACTCCCTGAGAGGATTGCTCAGAGCACACAGCACTTCAAGACTCAAGATCCATAAAAACAGTGAATAAACAAAGCGGCCTTGGACAGAGAGAACTCTTCAATCTTAAAAGCAGATGCCCCTGCCTTTCTGAGGTGAATTACATAATGAGTCACTAACAGGATTGTGGGAAATGACTGAAAGCCATTTTTCCTGGTCTTATGAAACAACAATACAGCTATATATAATTATTACTGCACTGGTGGAGGACACGTAGACATACTCTTTGTGAAGGCATTTTATAAGGCACTTAAAATTGGAGTACATGTAGGAATTCAGGAATTCAGGCAACTGACCTTTAATAGGTTACATATCCATTATTTTGTTATTTCTAAATCTCAAAATGACAAAATTCTCACTATAAATCAGGCAAAATTTCAGAAAGCTCTAGACAGATGATCCGTGATCCCTGAAAGTCATCATGCACATGCCCCATTAACCGGCAAACCGCCAAGACAATTTACCACATTAGACTCCGAGACTACAGTTTCAGCACAATTACTGCACAATAACATGTGCATAAGAGTGGACAATCACACTGTAACTGAAACCTTCACTATAGTATGTGAAGCATCAGTACTAATTCACAATACAAATGTCTCTATTCCACTGCCAAAAGACAGATGGACCATAGTTTCAATTTCATGACCCTCTGATCCTCTGAGACCCAGTAAAGGCTCACATTAAGCAGGCTGGACACGGCACTAAAGATCACTGAAGTGAATTAAATCTGATGAGGACTCATTATTATTTCCTGGGCCAGTGCTTTTTAACATCTTTATCTGTAGGTTTTGCAAGACCAATCACCCAGGCTAATAATTTATAGTATAAATATATATTTTAAAAAAAAATAAGGAAATGTAACAATGACAAGTGAACACAGTTAATAAAAATGTTGTCCTCGAGATATAAAACTGCATTGAAAAGCATAGTGTATTTGCCATGTGTTTTCTGTTTTTTGAGGGGGTCACAAATTCCAACATCTACATAGTGGGTATTTAAGAGAGGCCTACATGACTACTGTAGGCCTGTCACGATAACTATTTTTGCTGGACAATATTGTCAACTCAATAACTCGGGGCCTCTGCGGCAGCATTTTTCTGTCCCCAGCTCAGAAAACTGGATGTGACGGTGATGTTTTAGATGAGTTAGCTTACTTATGTTGTATTGCCATGCTTCCTTGCTTCTGTCAGAGACTGAAAACATAGGACTGTGTATGCAAGTTTTCAACTATTGCCTCATAATCTATGCTAAATATGCTTTTAGCAGAGACGTGCATGCAAAGGGTCACATACATCCTAAATGACTGCAAACTACTGGCTAAGCAAATGAGAGGAAGATCGAGGAGTAAATTGGTTATGAAGGGGTAGAGAGAAGATTTGTAGATTTGCAGGATGCGGAGATACTATCTCAAACACCAATGGCACTCAGCTTGTGCATATCTGCAACAACTAAAGGAAAACACTTTAGAGACACTGAGGCGCACGACTGGATGACCGTACGTCATGGCCGTATCCACAGAAGTACACTCAGGCCTTTAGGTTAGTCGTTGTAATATTTTAGGACACGACTTTTAAACACAAATGTACAAGTATGTTGAAAACAAATTACGCAATATTGAGGTCTGCAAAAGTTATTGTGAATAGCTTCATTTATCGTGCGGTAAGTCGATAGTGTAATTATCGTCACAGGTCTAGACATGACTTTACATATTGAATTGTTTAGTCCCAGTATGTAGTTCCACTTACAGAGTGTCCGATGAGGGCATGGGCCATCTCATGTCCCAGAATAAAGGTCAGCTGATGAATGTCTGCCACTGCCTCCAGCATGCCCGTGAAGATGAACACCTTCCCGTTCTGTTTCACACATATCACAATACTGACTATTTGAGACATGTCTTTCAATCAGTGAGTATCCATGATTGGCTAAACTATTCGTCACACTCTGCATTGTACAAAGATTCCTTATCAACCCTGTTTCCTCAACTTCAATGAATGAACCATGTGTTACCATTTTGATTATATAAAATCAAATTGTAAATTCCATTCTCTAATCAGTGAACACACTGCAATGTTCTAAAGTGGCACGTCTGTAGGTCCTACCGGTAACACAAAGGCATTCATGGTGGGACTGTCCACCACGTGGACGCTCCAGGGTACAGTGGAGATCTCAGCAATGTCCTGGTTCCTTTCAGCCAGGTGTTGCACCACCCGTTCCACCACCTGGTGCCTGGGGTCTTTTGGGGAGATGATGATGTCCTTAAACTCCTCCATGTGCTGACGGGCAGAGGGGAGGTTAGAGGAGAAGAGTTAAGGTGGGGAAAAGAGATGAGGGTACAAAAGTGAGGTACATTTAAGATTAATCTGAAGATTCTTTGGTCTGACGACGCCACAACATAATAATACAGACAAACTAATAGAGAAATTGAAATATCTAGATCAGTGACAAACCAAACAAAGAATAATGTAATTCTTATGTACACAAGGTTTGAGTACCATGACTGCATGATATCATACCATGTCTGCCCCGATATGATTTCACCTGTTCTGCAGTCAAGTTGGCCAGCTCCAAGAAGTTCTCCCTGCTGAACACAAGCAGTCTGGTGCGTCCCGTCACCGGTGACTCATCCAGGTGTGTGAGCAGGAAGATCGCCATGACAACCAGCAGTCCTGCTGCTCCGGCTGCCAGGTGCCACCTTCGTCGCCATGCCGTCTCACGCAGAAGCTGCTGCTTGTTGGGAGGAAGTGCTATCCACCACTTCCTGAGGCTCCTGAAAGAGTAGTGTAATCACAGTATTGACATCTCTGTGGGACCTGATGCAAATCCTCAAAATCCCTAATCTTGGTATTTCACAATAAGTGCTCTTGTTCAGATGCTGTGTAGGAGTGAGAAGATCCTTTGACAATTAAAATCTTTCACAACCTATATTGAGAGCCACAAACAAGATGCCACTGATTTCTAACAGTCACAAAAACAAACAACATAATCCTTTACTCGAGTGTGGTCTTACCTGCCTAGTATAATGGCCAGGAGCTTTTGAATTGGCTTTAACACAAGCCACAGAAGCGGAGCAGGTAAAGCTTGTAGACGCCCAGAGGTATGGAAAAACTGTTTCGGTAAGGTGACGGTAGAGACGATGTTGAAATTCCCTTTAAACCGATGGCTGCCAAAAGTGTTTAGGCTTGTCCTTGCGTTGAGACACTGGTTCGGGCTTGTCAGCTCTCTTGAAGGTTGACAGGTTTTGTTTTTCTTTCCAAACACCCGAATGCTCCGAGATCCGTGAACACTCTCTAAACACGGGGTAGGCCTACAGCATTTCTGTAGCTCGCCTCTACCAACACAATACCATCTAAGCGATTTAAGAATAAAAGCTTGGCTGTTGGTTGGAAGAGAACGCAAAAAGTTCTGTCTTACGAAACGCACGCACATGAACTCCATTCTAGTTTTCCGGACAACTGAAATGTAGCCTTGGACAAATAGGCCTACCACAAAGCTAGTTTCTTCAAAATGATCTAAGAACGTTATCCCTTGAACAGACCTTTGGTATGGGGAAAGAAATGCATCTGGTGAATGTACCTTAGCGCCACGAGAGGAGACTAGTATTGCAGCCTAAGCTCAAGGTGATATAGTTCCAATAACATATATTTAAACAAAACATTTCCATCTTCAAAAGATGTATGCACATAAACATTCTCCTTGATACGGTAATCAAGTCTTCACTTACGGACTGATACGGACATTGCCTTGATTAGCACAGCAAGACAAGTCAGGATAGACTCCGACGCGATATCATGCAACTTCTCCTAACATTTACGTTAGCAAGCTAGGTAGGTGACCCGCGGTCCATTAGAATTACCAGTTCTAGACATCGTCGTCAAAAACTACTCCTTAAAATGAGCAAAAGTCATACCTACTGTGCGCGGTCATTTCCACTGTGACCTTATCAAAACTTATCTGGCAAACTGTCTAAAGCTGCTCCAGCATGAATATGTGTGTCCACAAAAACATTCCGCTGTAATCAAGGTCAAAAACATTGGTTCCGCATTTTCTAAAGTTCCCTCTGCCTTTCGCCCTAACATTTTGAAGAGAAATATGCAGACACCGGCAAATTGCCATGAACTATTCCAGTTTTATTTCATACAGTGTACAGAATACATTATTTCAGTTTAACTATACTATCTATTATATTTGTTATAAACCACATTGGTGATGTCACTTAAAATTGCATACATATTATGCTACGGCATAGCTATCCAGTTTAAAATTTAAAATATTCATCCGAATCATTGAGTTGAGGGACAAAAAAAAAATAATACTGTTATATACTGCACTTAGCTGCTATATGAAAATCTGATCTGGAGACTGGTCGCACATTAATGAAGTACGGTGAAGTTGTTCACAAGCTTCAATATAGCGTTTCACTGACAGAACCTGTTGATCAAGAGGTCACTGTATTGCATTGGTTGCCATAGTCTGGGAGATTCGGGTCTGATCCTTCCTCTAACACTTCCTCAGCATAGGAAATGTCATCATCTTTGACTTGCCGGGGGGATGAGAGGGTATAGACATGATCCTGCATCACTGGTTCATCCAAGAAAACAGCAGCACTGCTGCTATCGTCTCCACCATCATTTCCCTCACTTCCACTGGTAAACTGAGTGATAAAAAGAGTCTCAATCTGTACCAAGAACGTGTTGACTTCAACCGCTGGTAAGAGCTCCAGATAGGTCTTCATTGATGCAAGCATCTGAGGGAAGATCACATAGCCAACATGAGGACTCCACACCATGAAACAATCCACAGGACAAAGTCTTATACGCGCTGTCAAATAATGTGTCTGTGAGTAGCCATCAAGTGTTTAATGTTTAAGCCGACATCTAAAATTCTCAGTCGTTTACCTTTTCTAAGCAAGTGAGCTGAGAGTCTCTGTGGAAGATCCTGTCTAACGGTACACTCCTACAAACAAAGAAAAATTACGATTAAGTACAATAACATGCATACAATGATTTTGTGCTCCAAAAGGTCCAAATATAATAAATCTTATGTAAAGAATGCATACATATCTTGGAGAAGAATGTTACATTTTTTAAATTACACTATGTACACTATAGGTTTAGGTATTTTTGGCGAACGTAGAGCTCCCTCTAGAGTCGCGATATATTTATATTTTACTCTGCTGTTGTAAATAGCAAACTTCTCGTGACTTATCCCTCCAGTACACAATGAAAATGCTTTTGATGTGGCATTGAAGGATTAACAACAGGCATTTCACGGTTCTCGCGAGATTTGTCGGGCCGCTGTTCTTGAAGTTGCATGGCTGGTTTTCTCGGTAGCACCTCGCTATGTCTATGCTGTATAGCTATGCTAGATGAACGATTTGCCTCTTACAAGTTTGTTTCCCATCAAATTGGCTTCAGAAGGTGAAAATCTTGCATAGTGTACCTTTAAATCTACGGTATTTAATTTTCATAGAACATTCAACCTAAACTAAACTATCAATTACAAATGATTATGGTTTCAATGTCCTGCCACGTTTTGACCCATCCCTCCCTCCGTAGTCGGCCACAGACTGACCCGGGTGTTTGCCTGTACTTCTGAACGACCCATTCGGCTCTCCTCATCACCTCCTCCCAGTTCGGCCTCTCAGAGGAGTGCTGCAGCTCAAACCTGTACGGCAGCCCTGAAACACACAAGGATACACAGCAGTTATTTAAACATGCATCAAAATGTTGTTGTAAGATACATACAGTGCAAACAGGACCCAGCTGACAAATTCTATTTTGTCAGCTGCACTCAAACTACCGAGCGTATCATCAATGGAGGCCTTAATACTCAATACTAATGTAAACAATTTTTTTGGAAGCAGCGTGGGCCCATGTTCGGACACTGTTCACCAATCAGGGAATGTCTAAGGAGATTGGTCTTTTTTTTTTACAGGTAAACTACACATTGACAGGAGAGGCAAACAAGACGTTTTGCAGTGAACATGTATTTGAATGAGGTGGATGCGGTGACTGATGTGACATAAACATACTCTGAGTGCCTGCTGGTCCCTCCTCTTCACTCACCACCAGGCAGGTGGTCTGGGACACCGGGGAGGAGTTGGTGGGGTTATACGGGCTCACGATCATCCCGATGAACGGCGCTCCTCCACGGGAGAAGTAGCTCTGACAGCGCACAGGACAGACCAGAAACAAATGAAAAGCCAGCACCTCCTTTACCTTTATACGCTAAGTCTCTTACTGAACATGATCCTCCTGTCAGCCTGACAAGTAGAGAAGACAAGCTGCAGAGAGACCAGAAGCCAAGAGTTGAAAGCAGGGAAAAAGTTGAACAGAGGAGGACAGTGATGCATGGAGGGCGCAGAGGGTTGGTGGATCATCATCACCTGGAATGAGCCAGCGCTTTCAGATCTCTCTGCTTTGATCTCTTAAAAGGACTTAGGGATGTGATGTTTTTTTTTCCAACCTTCACTCAAGTTAGAGTGACATACACAGCTTCAAAAGATCAGAAAATGATACCACGGGTCTCATTTAACCTTGCCCTAAGGCATTTTGTAGAGCAAATCTATATTTGATAAGAGGCTAAAATATGCTATTAAAAACGAGGGATATCTGAGAAAAAAAAGATATGGCAAATGCACGAAATATTCGCTTATGGCGTTATTTATGTTTATTTAAGTTTAATTGAAGCTTTGGGACATCAGCATGTCAGCTACAAAGGACTCCACTGAGCTGTAAAGTTCATCTTAGACCTTCCAGTCCTTTCTGAAAGGATAATGTGTGTACCTGGAATTTGGCCTGGGTGTCAATGTCCCGCACTGAGGGGTTGGGGTCGAACGCTGGGTGGGAGTGGTACCAGCCCACCACGCTGTGTCCCTTAGCTGCCAGCAGCTCAGAGGCCTGGGTCTGGGAGACGGGGTCCATCTCACACTGCATACCCGTGCTCAGACTGTTACAGGGCTCAGCAGCACGGATCTGCAACACACACACACACACACACACACACACACACACACACACACACACACACACACACACACACACACACACACACACACACACACACACACACACACACACACACACACACACACACACACACACACACACACACACACACACACACACACACACACACACACACACACACACACACACACACACACACACAATTAATCATGTTGATTAAGTTAGTTTTTTCATCTTTTATTAAAAATATGTCAGAGGTTCAATTCCCTAAGAACAGGCGTTGTACCAATCTGTATGCATCCAGTGTGCTGTACTTCAACAGGCCGGATGAAGCCATATGACTTCATCACAATGGAAATGTAAGACTGATAGTGCTGCCAGGCTGGGTACTGCCTACAGCCTGTGGCTGGGATCCAAGGAGTCCACCTGTCCCACTACTCACCTTCAACACTTTATCCTCCTCGAGGTACGCCCCACCGAGCAGACCAATCACCTCCCCCATGGACACATGAGCATGCTGGGTAAAGGACAAACGAACAGAAGTTCGACATCAATCTTAACAAAATAATGGGAATGACGCACTCATTTTCCATTTCCTCAATAACTATGACTGACTGTGTATGCATACCATATCCATGACAACCAGGGCTTCAGCACTGACGATCACCTGGAATGGTTCCTTTGGAAGAAAAGAAAAGATTGGAAATTAGCCTGTATGAATTAAGGATGTAACAATACATTAGGAAGTGTTTATCTTAAAAACCTTTTTTTTTGCTTATTTAAATCTTAACAAAACCCTTAAGCACTGGAGTAATCAATGTTAATACACAGAACCACACAATGACTCAATTTATTGCAAACTTTGGCAGCTCTGCAAAGACAAATACTCATGGAAGACAAATATAATCAAACCTGTTTCTCCTCTCCAAAAACTTTGCATGGGATAAGCTGGAAAGGATCAATGGACCTACAAGAAAAAAATGAGAGTGTGGCAATCAAAAATGCCATCCATTCCACTATTTGTTAAAATAATCATACCCAAAGCCTGAAATCAAGAAGACATGCATGGCAATAACAATGACATCTGGATCTAGTACTCATTCCAATGTGGAGATGAGAAAATATTTTGGAGAACGTTTTACTTTAAACAGGACAGACACACACACACACACACCCACCCCTTGAGCCTGGCCTGCTTAAAAGGTCTGGGCTGCCTCTTCTTCAGCTCCTCTCTTCTAAGGGCAAGCTCCTCAGCGCTCAGGTGCTGGTGCGAATTAGCACACACACACACACACACACACACACACACACACACACAAATATTAAAGTCAGCATAATAAAACAATCGCATTACAATCCTTCCCTATTGTGTCTAATAAGGCTACAGTGATGCTCTGTTGGTCTCCATTACCTCATATGTCTGTCCTTCAAGGTCTTTGGCATCGCACCAGTTTCCCCACACATCCCGAACTCTACGTTTCCTTGTGCGCTGCGACACAGAAAGCAGAGTCAGTCAAATACATCAGCAAATATAAAATAATTCCAATTAATTATGATAACAAATCATACAGTCACAACAGAAAGAAAACACATGCAAATGTATACCAAGTATTAGCTGGTAACATAAAGGGCACAGGAAAATAACATTGCTCAGTCTCACCATGGACTGGAGCCGGTGTGCCAGCTGATATGCCTCCAGCGTGTCCTTGCCCTCCTTCAGGCGTGAGCGGTCTGCTGGCCGGGGCCTGTTGTAGATGGCCTGGTCTGGAAGAGGAAATTAGTGGGAGACTGATGAGGGAGAGGGACAGACATAGAAAATAGACATAGAACATACAGGATAGATGTGGTAGTGGTAAAAGACATATGGTGCCAGAGAGGAGCTTCAAGATAGTGAGGAGCTGGAGAGAGGGGTAAAGTGAGGGTAACAGGTCTTAAGGTGACCAAGATAGACAAAGGGAAAGGCAGAGACCAGACAGAGAGAAAGAGAGAGCGAGAGAGAGACACGGCTATTTACCACAGTTGAAGTTGATGGCACCGATGAGCTCTAGATAAGTGTGCACTCTGCCAATGCAGTTCACATCGCCACAGTTCTTTAGACCAGGCCGCACTGATGTTTTGTTCAGATACTTGGGTTTACATTTCTCCCTGGTGGGGAAATACATTCACATCATGAGAAAATCACAAAGAGGAAGGAGAGGAGAGAAAGGAGAGAAAATGAGACAGAGAGAGACAGGTTTGATTCTCAATGTCTGTTGTGAATGTGTTCCCCTCCATAATAGAAAATCAGTAAGGTCATTCAGCCATTCAGCACATACCAAAGAGTGAATACTGTGAATACACACACACAGTCATATATCACTGCATACAGGACACCCCAACCAATACTCTAATGTCACTTCAGCTCAACTTAAATCTCTTAAATCTTAACACTCACCATTGCTCCAGGATGTGGTTCCGGATTTTAAGGTATCTCTCTGGCGTCTTCGCCGATCGCCCCTCAAAGAATTCTGGAATAGCCTGCTTTTCTTCCTCAGTGATTTCATCCTTGTCTAATGTCACTTCCTGTTCAGGAGCCCTGATCTCCTCCTCCTCGTCCTGCTCCTCTTCATCAGGACACTCAGGTTTGTCTGTACCTATAGCCACACCATCCACAAGATACATCAGCTGTCTGTATATACATCTAAATTTGCATTCAGACAGGAAGAGACCATAGAATGTTAATGAAATGATTGATGAGTGATTACCGGCAAAATTACCATTGGCTATGCAAGACAGTGTGTGACAAAGTTAACTTAATCTCAATTTTTGAGATTATCAAAGAGCAATTCCTAATCTGTCTGTACACAGCTTAACAAGAAAGCTACACGTATGTCTACAAACGGATAATGAAACAGGAGAACATGAGCACATATTACCAGGGTCGTCACTTTTCTCCTCTTCTGTTTGAGGTCGCCTCTCGTGGCTTGCTGGTTCATGGTCAGTTTTACTTTCCTCTTCAGTGACACTGGGATCGAACTGGGCTCCACAGTTTGCTCCACTGTCCCCTTCCACCACTGTCCCACCACTGCTGCTTGCCTCTGCTAGCGCGGCTGATGAGTCCGTGGGGCTGGGTGGTGTCGGCGGAGACTGGGGACTCTGGCTGCCCTCTCCCTGGCTATCCTGCTCATCGAAATCCTCCTGACGTCCACCCATCTCTGGCAGCTGGTCAGTTTGCGAGTCGTCATCGCTGAGATCATCTGTAATGTCCACGTCCTCATCGTCAGACAGCGTCTCGATCCGCACCGCGTTAGCCAGCGCATTGATATGGTTCTTGGTGGGTTTCTCAAGTGTAGTGGGCTGAAGCTCTGAAGGCTGGTTGGATGAAGATGCAGGAGGAGGCTCAGATTTAGCCTGAGGTCAAAAGGTCAAAGACAACAGTCAGAATTGCTCATTAGTTTGGTAGATAGGGAATGGGGAATGAGATAGTAGATAGGGACATAATCTCCAATTCAGTAGCTATACAACTGCATGCAGCTAAAAGAACCAGCAGGGGGCAGTCTTACCTTGTTCCTAAAATACTGCCTGGCATAGCTCTTCACCTGCAGCACGGTGCGGCTGCCAATAAGCTTGGCTATTTTTGTCCATCTACGACCATACTGTGCCTACAACCAACACACACACACACACACACACACACACACACACACACACACACACACACACACACACACACACACACACACACACACACACACACACACACAGGATATTAGCAGACCATCCTCAACAGAGACATGGGTCTCATTGCATGGGTTCGAAGACATGACTTTGTAAGGCTTTTTTAATACCACTACTCCTACCAGTCCTTTCTCAAAAAGAGCCTTCTCCTCCTGAGCCCAGCGAGCTGGTGGTGGAGACGCCTTCATAGGGGACCTAGAGAACAGCGTGCAAAATAAAATGATTTTTGCATGTTTAAAAAGACCTCATTTTGAAGGTCACAGAGGCAGCAGATTCAGCTGTTGAGACAATGACGCTTACTTTTTAGGTTTTGGCTTCTCATTGGTCCACGCACTTTTCGGTGCTGCTTTGCCAGTGAGATAATACCTGGATCCAGTCAAGGTAAATGTAAACATTTGGAGGTTCCTTTGCATAAACAAAGAAAGCTTTAACATAAATGTAATTGAAATGTAACATTTAATAAATTGAAATGTAATGTTCAGTTATTTTTAAGCGTGTTTGTTCAAAGGATACTGCTCTTCCAGAAGCATGTTCTCAATCACCTCCCTGTTTTCTGCACTGATGGAGCTGTCTAACGTCCAAGGCTGGAAAAAAAGAATAGAAGTACAACTTTGAGCTCAGTATTAAACATCTACATGGTAGCAATTACCATGATCATACGTATACCGGTAATTTCTATTAATTCTGTGTCCTGTATGCAACATAAAGGCATTAGGCTGGCTACTAGTAAAAACCTATTCAAGTATAGACTGTAGGAACCGTGTTGTACGTTACCAGTATGCTGCTGTTGTCCTTCCAAGCAGATTGCAAATACTGATCTTGAAGGATAGCAGTAGCACCATCTCCTCCAGCAATGTCGCTATGAACCAGATACAGAAACAGTTGTTAGACCATACACAGCTAAAAACAAGACAGGCCTCTAAACCAAACACATAGCTTAAAGTAACCTAGCCCACCCTGCATTGCAGTATGTCAACTTATTTTCAATAGGTTAGGCCGAGTTATGAGTAGATAGCTGCCTTTCAAGTGACTTGTCGGTGAGGTAGCAGCTAGCGCCATCCATCAGATAGAACACATGGGGCATGTAGTTCTTGTGAAAAGATCCCGCTAATGGGATGTCATTAATGCAATGAGAGATGTTGAGTCATTTAGGCAACGCTTTGCAAATACCACACACAATTCACAGTTTCTAAAGCGTGGTCCAATAAGCATTAATCGCGCAATATCTCTCGCTGTTTTAAAGACTACCATTAGCTAACTCACATTAGCTGACATTTTGCGATCAGACGTTACTGCACAATTGTAAGCAATGGGTCTTCTGTCCATTAACAACGGCGAGTAGGTTACACCCTTTTAAAATGTCCTCGCTGGTTATGACATCAAAGAAACACACAACAGCCGTTTTACCTGAAAGTTTCGTCGTATTCATCTCCTTCAATATCAACAACATCAACTTCGTCCGCCATGTTTCTCATCATAGATTCAAGCGCTAGTAAACACCACCAAGACGTATGACAAATTTCTAAATGTGCACTATTTTGAATAGCGACCCCTGTAGGATTGCTACACCGACTCCTATCACATCAAAAGATTCTAGAGCGCTCCTACCAGTGCTCTCTCAAATCTTTGATGGAATCAAAATAGAACCTGGTGATAAATTCGAAATATGTCGGCAAAAATTCAAATATACACAGACGCACAGATTGCAGCTTCAAATTCCCCACAAGGCGCAGAGGCTATAGTCTACACCGCCTAAAATAGGCTAAGTTAGGTATGGGGAAAACTGCTCCTAGCTTTACAGGCTTTACCTTTACCAACTGTTTTGAGATAAATTAGACATAGTTAAGTTAGGCTACAGAACACATTTAGTCACAATATCAGCTTGTAGCCCTGTTGGATTTGTTACAATTTCAACTCTAGATCATTGGGTGAGTATTCTATTGCTCATCAGTTGTCCACTTAGGCTCAAGTTCATCAGAAAAAAAAGCCTAATATTAATTCAGACTATTTAGGTAGCCTACTATCTGTTGGGTGTTGGCCAAGCATGTTGCTTAGGCTACATTTAAAGCCTAACGTTACACATAGGCCTACAGTATGGGCTTGGGTTCTAAAAATTATATTTTATTATATTATTTTAAAAGAGCAGTTGTCTTTCTTTTTCCAGCCATGGCATCACTTCGACGAAAGCAGATTCGTTCACATGCAGATGATGAAGAGTTTCTCTCAACAGTCCAAAGCTTGCATTTTGAAATTTGCAAACTGGTAGGCCTAAACCAAATCTTTCAAAGTAATTTAAAATATAGCATTATCCAGCTGAATTAGCCTACACTACATATGGGAACAGTGAAATCTATCTAGCATTGTGTAGTTTGAAGTTGAAGTTGATTGTTTTTTTCTTATGTTGCACAGCAGATGGAAAACAGGGAACTTGGTGAAAGAAGCACACAGCTGGATCAGCAGGTAAAGTTATTTAATGACTATATGGAAACAATAAATAGGCTACTGACATCTCTGATATCAGAAGTGTGTGTGTGTTTGTTTGTATTGAAGCCGTTAAGAAAGGCAAGAAGACCTGCGGACAGCCCCCATGAGAATATCAGTTGTCCCATGTTTCAGGTTGGTGTTCAGTAAGATCCAAGTCTCTCATGCACACAGACATCGAGCAGGTCGAGCATTGGGGGGTGGTGGTGGTGGTGTGTGTGTGTGTGGGTGGGGGGGGGTGTGTAGTCAGGGACAAAAACGTTGGTTACAAGTTGTTCCAAATGGAAAGAGCGAGACCGCTGGATTGAATAAAGCACCAACTTCTTTATGACAAAGCCTTCACTGTGTTTTTTTTAGTCTCCACAGTTTCGAACACGGACGAACCTGTTCCTGGCTTCAATAGGTGTAGAAGAATCTTCACAGGTATTAGTCACCATTAGTTTGCTTTTGACTTTTATTGCCTTGGGCGTAAAACAGAATGGAGGAAAGCCTTAATATTTTAATGTAATATGCTTGTAGAGGAGTGAAAATGTGAAATTTGACGCAGCATATTTCAGCTTCTGGTTTGGTTGTGTCTAATGGATGTTTCTCTGTTCTTGGCTGGCACCCAGCGTTTGCGGGACGCCCTGAGTCGCCTGCGCTGGAAACTGGTGCGTGATGATTCCGATGAGTCTTCGTCAGAAGAGGAAGATGAGGAAGAGGCGGAAGAGGAGGAGACGGTGGCGGTGGCGGTGGCGGAGGTGACCAGTCAGGAGACAGAAGTGGTAGGGGACCTACAGGAGGCGCCCAAAGATGCCGAAGCTCAGCCGGGTAATGCACGCTGATATCACACAACATAAATTACAATGATCACAGAAAAACACTACAAGCTGGTATTGCCTAGTATCATGCCCACTTGGCACTTATACACTGCTCAAAAAAATCCAGTGTCTGATTGAAGTGTTCCCTTAATTTTTTCAGTATATAACTTACAACATAGTATTTTAGCTTTCATAATTTGAGTATATTATTTTCTCTTTACACAGGATCTGGTCAGGAGGCAGCAGCAGAGAAAAGTCAAAGGAAGTGAGTCATTTATAGCCAACAGTTCATTACATTTTTATTTCATTGTCCACTACACTACAGAACGGAATAAAAAACTGTAAACCTGAATGGGCCTGTCTGAATAGCACAGTATTTCTCTTTCCCACAGGATCAACGGTTGCTTCGCTGCTTTGTGGGGATGTACCAGGGAATAGATAGGGGTCTGTAAGGACAGCAGTATCCCTTCTCTTCATTTTCCTCTACATATTCTTTACTTACTGTTTGTCACTATCTTCATACTTACTTAAATCTTGTGGATCCACTGGTAATGGCATCATTGATATTGGTGTTTTTAATCATCATTATGAGGAATGACGGTGACATTTTTTGCCATGTGACGTTATTGTTCAATTCTTTGTCATCCCTAACAAATTAGGCCATCAGTCGTGACAGTGAGTCATATTAAATAAAGTACAGTGTTGCAGACACACAGATCAACTTGTATGCACCTCTAGCAGAAGACCTCTGTCTCTTTGTACTCCCATCGCCTCCCATCGCATTACATTCTTAATCTTATCGACCCCAGCTTATGGAGAGGAGTCCTTTTGTCAGTCACTCATTTTCATGTTCATTTTCCTGTTTCTATCCCTATCACTGAAATGGAGGCCCCACAGCAGCACATGACAGTGCATGCATTTCCACGGGACATCACACCTTAATGGGGGGGGAGGGACACGTCACAACAGGTAAGATTTACTATTCATCTCATCATCTCATATAATTCTACAAACATCTTTTGTGTTTCTGGAGAGACCAGAGGCTGCAAAATCAGACAATCAAGCAACAGTTATGCATACACTACATTTAATAAGATGTAGACTCAAACTGTTGTTTTTTGTTATTATTGTTACAGACTGGGTGGACATAAAGACAGTTGGGAGGAGGATTAGGGCAGAAAAACTGAAGACTAAGGGAGGTACAGTACATGTCCATTACCCATAATGGTGTATTAATATGTCGCGTTTTACCAAACTGAACTTCCCACGCCTTGAATATATTGCAGCAGAGCGGAAATACAGAAATACAACTTTTAGCAAACTTACAAGTGTGTAGCATTATTTAAAATGTAAAAGTGTATATGTACGATAAAATTCAACATTTGACATCATAAATATTTAATTGAAACTGAGTGAATTAGTTAGGCACAGACTTATTTCTGCAGGGTCAGTTTTTTTTTTTTTTTCTTGCAGCAGTGAGCTGTCTAAGAGCTGATCTTTGCTGGGAAAGGAAACAGAAGAGGGCACACATGTAGACTTCAAAGAACAACACAACCATAACTCACTCCATGTCATATTCACATGGTACAGATTGAGGGCTTGACATGTGTAGTGCATCATGTTGCCATGATGCACCATGACCAGATTTCTGTCCCTAATAATATAAATACATTTTATCATAATAAACCACCTGATAAATCACACCCATGTCAGTTTAATATTCATGCATTATAACCATGAATCTATAAAGGACCTAACAGTAAAAGAGTTGTAACAATCAGCCTGCAGGGAGTGCTGCTATCCCTGTTTATGGTCATGTATGTGCCAGGGGGGTTGCTGCAACACACTGCAGTAGATGTCGTTTGCACCATGCAGTTGACTTGTTACCAGGAGGTTAATTTGGGACTTGTTGATTAATATTAAGGTTAGTACTGTAATAATGTGGAACATTGTTTTCTATTGAGTGTAGTGTACTGAACGCTGGAAAAGATTATGGTTTTAAATGTTTATTTGTTTGTTTTTATTTTGTCTTTTTTTTTAATGTGAAATCATAAAGGTGTTAACCTTATGGTGCAGTCATTTTGGGACGCCTTTCGTTTTTAAGATGTTGCTAATGATGCCTTAATTTTCAAACATTCATTGAAAACAGCTTTGTTTTCATCCCCTAAGTCGTAATGAAAAACACTCTGTTCAGCTGCCTTTTATTGAAAAGGCGACCACAGCTCATTGTGAGAGAGTTATTTTATTCTGAATCCGACTGGTTCATAGTGAGATGGGCCACCTTGAATAAGCAGCCGGTCAGTCAGGTGCTTCCCAAATGGAGTGCCATGTATGACCAAGAATGACCTCTATAAGGTCACAACAAAAGTATCTTGAGAGGATTTGGGAAAAATTAGAGGCTTTAAACAGCATAATTCTCCAACAATTGGAAAATAAAACTTCATATACATTTTCAAATGTGGCTATTTTTAGACCAACACAGAGTATGCACAAGTGCAGTGCATTATTGTGACACCCTACAGGGACTTGCCAACATGTCAGGCAACATGTAGCGAACACGTGTGCGCGGTTTCTCCGCAACCTCTAACCTCACCGTGGACCTTTTTAAAAAGCTCTAATTCAGAGCAGAAGCATCGTCTGCTCCTTGTTAAGCTCCTAATCTGTTTTCAATGTGGACAGTATATAAAAGGATCCCATGATCCTATTATTTACTTTTCTCGCAGAGTATTCAGCAGGCGGCCGCCGTGTTCTGCCTCCCCCGGGAGATCTGGCAAACACGAGAGAGTAAACCACGGCACGTTAATGAAGCCATTAGTCTGTGCTTTCCTCCGAACTGTAATAATTCCATAAAAAGGATCTGGCACCAGGTTGTGTTATTCTGGCATGCTGGCAGTCTCTCTGAGAACACCGAAACCTCACTAAATATTTTAATACATTACTTCAGCCATTATTCACTTAGCCATTTATTTAACTTTATACAGTACTTAACAGCTAGCATAGCCTTATTCACCAGATTAATCCTCCTGTGCATGAAAAATAATCTGAAAATTCCCTAGATCGACAGAAATGGGGGAAAATATACAAAACTAATTACATAAACCGTCAAAATATTTCATTCCATAATTGTAAGACAAAAAAATGAAAAATCACTCCCGTTTATACAATGTGTGTGACAATTCAAGGTTTTACTCATATAAAAAGGTTGCCATCTTAAAAATCACATGACATGGCAATGCACCTGATCCTGATATGCATGATCAAGGCTAATCTTACAAGACTTAATATTTACTGTGCTAACACAGTATACAAGTTATTAAAAATACATATAATTTGATAGAGTACTTAGTACAGAGTACATGGTACATAATTATTTTTTTACATTTTTCACATAGGGCCTAAGGTACATGTATTTTCATTTTGCATTCTATAATTGCCTCATTACTGTCAATGGCTATAGATACTCTAACCCTTCACCCCCAGCTACATGAGACACGCTTTGTGTAAAGGATGTCAAGTTAGCCATTGTGTAAGTTCCATGGCTATGCATTTGTTTGCTAGTGTCATTTCAGTTGCTTATTTCTGTATTTACTTGCAATTGTAGTCAGTGTTTGCTGCTGCTATTGACCCCTGACCCCGATTGAGCCTCGACCTACAGAGTAGCCTATGCATACCTTTACTCTGGGCAGTGGATTGATTTGGTTATATGGATTTAAACTGGGCCTGGCCCGGGTCTGTTCCAGAGTCGTCTGTCATCCGGCATGTGCCTCTTCTGATTTACTTCCTCAGCTCCACTCTGCTCCGGAGCACTCCTTTCCAGAAGCCTTTGGTGAACTTCAGACCTCTTTAGCTGTCTCCAGCCCTACTCCGCCGCTGAGCTTTCGGAGGTTAATGAGCCTTCGCCTTTCAGGAACCGTGAGACGCTCCGCTTCTGCTGGGGGAGCAGGAGAGTTTCCCCATGGGACGTTCCGGGAAGAATGCGTCACATAATTTTATCACTTCGTTATACGCTCTTAGATCTCTCATCTCTGAAATAGACATGGTTTCCCCCCCTCAAAAACGCCTCTCCATCTGGGAAAAAGTTAGTTCCAGTACGTCTGGCTATGGTCTGTGCTCAAGAAGGCCTTGGAAAGAAAGAAAAAAAGTTCCTTTCTCTGACTCTTGAGTAGAGTGGGGAGAATAAGGGTTCTCAGATAGTCAGTTATTCATAGCCAGGGCAATTGAGAGTGTTTCTCAGTAAAAGACTTTGATCAGTTACATTACAGCGTTGGCCTATTACATACAGTTGGCATTTCCAAAAAGGAATGTTTCACTTCAAGTGTTGAGTTTAGGGATATAAAGAGAGTGTTACACATGCAGGCAGAGAAAGAGAGTGAGTGATAGAGAAAAAATAAGAGAGGAAGACTCAGAACAGTACAATGGTGTTCAATGTTCATTTAAGCCTGTGGCAATCCTCTGTGTGTGTCCAAAAATTATGCAGATAAATCACACGGTGGAGACAGTGTGTGTATATTTTTCTGCGTGCCATGATGAAGATGGCCCTGTGGTTGGTGATAGCAGCTCACCAATCATTGTGTGGGAGAGATATTCTACAAAATACATCTTGCCTTTTTTGCTCTGTGGTAAAAGTGGAATTACAAGGCCTTCCCATTCACTCGGGGACTGGCACCATAATGAAAAACAAGACGGAGGAGCCAGGGATTCTTTCCACTGTGAGTCAGAGGGCCCTTTGACTTCCTCAGCACTTTTAATTGAAGCTGAAAAAAGGAAGGAGATGAGAAGGGTAAATGCCCAGTGATGGTAGAGCTGGTGCCACAGGCAGTCGTTTTGAATAACCATGAATTATTTCTCTCTCTCTCTTTCTTTCTCTCTCTCTCTCTCTCTCTCTCTCTCTCTCTCTCTCTCTGTGTGGGATCATAGCAACACAATGGCAGACATACGCTTCCTCCCATTGCAAGCGTCATTTGCGGTCACCACAATGCACAAGTAAAAGGTCACTGCTCTCGTTTATGAAATCTGAGATGGTACCGCTTGGTATGTGTCCACAGGCCACATCCGAAAGGACATTATCTCACAACTCGTGACTCTTCCCTGAGCTGCAAAGCTGTAGAAGCAGTGACACTGTCATCATTACCAGACTGTATTCCGGGACCCAGCAACAACTGTCTGGAAAGTCTATCAACAAGCATCTAACTCTCGTGTCTTGCATTCTTCTTATGTTTGCCACTTTTGACAGCGGACGTGCGGAGCACGGCCTGCAAGTCTGGGCGTTCTCTTGGCAAATGAATGGAGATGTTTGGGAAACGCTTGTTTGCAAACGCAAGGGGTGTGTTTGCTTTTTCGCGGAGCAGTCCGCGTGTGGGAAAGTGCCTGGTTATGGGAGAGCTCCGCCGCTGCACTGGAATCTGATGGGGAGAAGATGCTTGTGGTTTGGTGGCTGATGTGTCTGAAATGTGCTGGCAGAGGCCCCACACCAGGCCTAATCAGAACCGTGCCACAACCTAAAGCTGAGGAGAGGAGGGGAGAACATCATTAAAATACTATCCAGAGCAATTACAGCCTGATTCAAAGCAGATGACTCAAATATGTTTCACGTCTTTCTGGGACTCTGCACACTCTTTCTCTCTCTCTCTCTCTCTCTCGTTCTCTCTCTTTCTCTGCCTCTCTCTCTCTCTCTCTGGCTGCACAGGCAGGATCCAGTGCAACACCGTCAGGATGATTATCTTGGTAGTGTTTTCATATTCTGGGTGAGATTGCAGGTTTATCAAGACGCGAGAGAGACAGGGTGAGTGATGTCACAGTTACCATGGTGACATGATACAGAGACAATGCCGGGTCTATCTGCACTTAATGTGCCGTAAGAAACCGTGGTTAGGAGACTGCCAGATGAGAAGTCTTAAAGTATGCAGAATGGAAGACCCATGGTAATAAGTATTGCCTTTCTTGCAAACACGGCATGTTCTGAGTTAGTGGATATTATGCCAAAAGGTGTAATGTTTGTGACATGTCCAATTGAATTGAACAGACAGCTATCATTTGGAAGTCCTCTTTGGCATTCACCATCCTTACTATATTCCAAAGAACAACAGCCCATGGTCATAAAAACAGCAATAAATGTTGAAAGCAGTGTGTTCAGCAGTTCAGATTCAAAGGACAAACAAAACGAAAGCTCAAGGGCATCCCATAATTTAAAGGCCACACTAAATAAATAAAACCAAATTTGGTCAGCAGACGCCATGAGGTTTTCCAAATGCTTTGGGTAATGTATGTTATTAAGAGATTAGAGTTTTGGGGCATTTGAGGTAGTCAAACAGTATAGCTTCAAATTGGGTGTATTGTGCTATAACAGATCTTAGAAGACTATATAAAGACGGCATGTTTGTGGCAGTTTACTTTATTACAAGATCTCTGCAGGGGTGTAGTGGTAAAATAAGAGGTAAACTATGAATTCTGTGATCACGGTAAGGTGGACTGTGCCATGTGGTATTGGATTTTTAAAAGAGCCATTCAGAACATGTTTGATGATGGTGGAGGTTATTGTCCAATGTTTATAATATCAGTGGTATTAAATGGTTCCTATAGAGTGTTGATTAGCGTACATATTGTGAATGTGAATAATATGGTGTGATTTTGGAATGTAAAAAGTTGAAATTGGTAAACAAACTGTTATGAGAGGTGGGTGAACTAATAAAAGGTGGATGAACTCTATTTTTTAAATTTCTGAGGTGAATAAACTGTGTTTACTTGCGTCTAGCCTCCAACAGCCCTGGTTCTTTGCTATGGGACTTACAGGAATTACAGTGTGTTTGAATGAACCCATGCCCTGCGCATTAGTAAAGGAGAGTGTTTTGGAGATGAGAGTGGTGCTGTGATAAGGCAGCACAATGCCAGAGCTGTTTTCTGCCCACTGCAGCGACGGGATCACTCCATCAGCCCAGAGGAAGGAGTGGAGCCCTGGGGAGAGGTGCATAGCATCGCTGCTTCCCTCCGCGGGTGAAAAACCGCCACAGATTTATGGTGTGACTACTTTGTTAGAAAAACTCTCTCTCTCATGGTTCCCTTTGCACCGCAGCCTGTTTTCCTTCTCCTGGTGTTTTAGTGTATCTTTCGTTTCTGTGCGATGGGAAAGGGGGACTTTGTGTGCCCTGAGAAAATTTGTCTGTAGCAGCATACACATGTGGCAGCAGATTTCCTGCTGGTGGCCACTTCAGTCGTTGATATTGTTTACATGAATAACAATTGTATGCATTTTATAATGTAATGTATCTTTCGTAATGATCAAAGGCACAACAGAATGTTATCAAATCGGCCTTATAAAGTGCTTTATGTCTTGAGCTGAAGTCAAATGATGAGACAAGAGGTGGGGAATTTTGAGAAATTGGACTGGAAGAATTTTAATTTCTCTCTTTGCCACTATCCTGCCCTCGTTAGGAGTGAGTATGATAATATGAATGAAATTAATATGTAGATCTAATTCATGTCACCTGGCTTAGAAGCTGCTCCAGCTCCAAAAACGTGTTACATCAGGGTTTAAAGTCATGTCCAGATGTGGTCAAAGGTGTCACTAGAGGGCAGTGGTTAGCCTAAGCCCAGCTGATCTGCTCATCTGCACCAAGGCAAAATTCACCTCTTGACTGTAAGCAAACAATTTTTTTTCCTTCAGTGTAATTTTTCTTGTTCCACATAAATGCCATGAGTCCGCCATAGAGTTCTAATTCAACCTTATAAGAGCAGTGGTGATTGGGAATGTAGTAAACCAGTCTATTTATTATGAGGTAATATTATGAGTCGCAAAGCACATGTGCTTGGCAGAGGTCCACACTGCATTTCATAAAAGGCTGGAGTCTTGAGAACCATCTCATTTCACACATGTGTAGTAATATAATTCACAGGCTTTAGTAGAGCGAATGTACTTCACCTAGAATCACACTGTTTTCTTTGTTTTAAACACCACTTAGTTTTCATTTCTTCTGCTTCTTTTGTTTGTCATCTCTGGCCTAAAGATCCTCTCACCACAATGTGTATTGATACGTACAGACAGAGTAACAGTACCTCAAAAGTATAGTATATATGGATGTACAGTATGACTGTATGGAAATAGCACTCACTAATCCACTAACTTGTCCTTCTCGTACTCTACCTTGATTGTTTCCCTTGTTGGGAGTCGCTTTGGTTAAAAGGTGACAGCCAAATGTAATGTAATGTAATATGTTTTTTATACCACTGTGTGTGGTGGATAGCTGTCTTGTTATTATGGGAGATAACTGTTATTTACTAAACTCTACCACATCCCACAAGTTATAGCTTTTGTGCTCCAAAACCTTTCTAAACTCAGGTTCATATGATCCTTTGGACTAGGCATACAACAGCAACTTTCCTGACTGTTAGTTTCTTCAGTGTGATTGAGTGTATACATGTTGTCAATGTAAAAGGAAAGAAATCCTCAAACTTGTTTGAGAAAGTTTACTCTTTCACTCCTATGGACCCCTCCTTCAACTTTTCTCTCTTTTTTCACTCATTCTTCCTCACTCTTACTCCCTTCTACACACTCTTTCGCTCTCTCTCTCTCTTTCTCTCACCCCCAACCCCCAGCCCCCCACCCCTCGCCTCCTTGCTTCCCTCCCTCCCTCCCTCTCTCTCGCAGACTGTCTCCTTCCTAATGAGCTCCAGATGTTGAGGTTGACGGGGGTGAGCGGCTCGCTTGTCATCCATGGACCCATGTGTCGGTGAGGGGCTGGGGCTTGGCTGGGGTGGGGTGCCGGGGTTCTGGGCCTCGGGTCATCTGGAAGCACTTGAGGTCAGAGGATCCAGCCTGTGAAAGGTGAGATGGATGCCCAGCCAAAGAAATGTGGCAAAGAGACCTTTAGTCCTCCTCCTCCTCCTCCTCCATCCCTCCTTCCCATACTTGTCAACCATAGCTCAAAACTAACTTTACAGTCCAAAAAGCTTTTTTTTTTTTAGATTGTTTTTATTTGATTTTTTTTTCTCCATCCTGGCATCAACCGACATGAACATTTACAAAAGTATGAGATGAAACGAAACATACGCGAGAAGAAAAGCGGCACGTCCAAAACGTCCTCCAAGTCTAGCGTCACTGTCTTCAGCGTCTTAAATGGGCGATGACAAATTAATCACTCGCAAAGCGTCGGCTTCCGTGACCGATCACCTAACTGACTGAAGGGCCGGTGACATGTTTGCGCCAAGGAACTCAGTGGGATCGAGGGCTGAGGAAACAGGCAGCAGCTCAGTAAAGCAGGGGGGCCCCATCAGCAGGACCCTTCAGGCTTCAGCTCCCCCCAGGTCCTCTCTCTTTCTCCCCCTCGGACTGACTCAAGGGGCAGTGGGGGCCATAAAGGCCGGCCGCATAGCACAGAGAGTGGTGCACGGGATGGAGCCGGGTCAGGGCACCGTGGGGAGAGGCCACATGAAAGGACGTTGCTGTTGGAAAAGACAACTGGAATTTTAATGTGAGAGGTTGAGTTTCAATGCAGGAAAAGGGGAAAAAATGTTTTAAAATGAGGCTCATTAAAGAAAACGTCAGTGTTTCCTATCCCCCCTCCCAACCTGTCCAGCCACCCCACCCCCCACAAGAGTTTCACTCTCTGTGATTGCCAAGCTCTGCTTTATTTACCTTACCAAGTCTACCCATGACCCTAATGTTAACCCTTAACGCTAAGCCATAAGAATCAACTGAACCTTGGCACAAACACCCTCTAAAATTCCTCAAAAAGGCCACAAAGCATTGAATACGCCACCGAAACTTGACAGTGAAAATATTCGCCAGTAGAATTACAACGGAAAGTCCTGAGCTGAGCGGACTTGAGCGGCCATATAACCTCCACATGCTGTGGCTAACCCCTTAGCGTGGCAGGTCACTCCAGGTCACATGCAATCAGATGACCAAAAGGGGTGGGGGGGGGGTGGTTGTCAGGCATGTAAACAACCACCACATCAGCCATTCGGAGAGGCTGCTTGTGGCCACTTAGGGACCAAGAGTGATACTGAATCCAAGGCACACGTTGCTTTTACAGAGGAGGTGCAGCAGAGAGGAGAAATAAACACCTCCGTGTACTCCAGCTGGTCGGGGGAGTCAGGAGCCTCCAGCAGCGAGGAGTCCATCATGAGCAAATAACACATACTTCCTCCCCGCTTCCAAACTCCAGCTCCAGCTACAGGCTCTTCTAGCAGCCACATTCAGCAGCTGTTTGATGCTTCAGTCAGGCTGTTGTCCAGCCCATTGTTGTTGTTTATTTGGTTTCTGCGTAGTTGTTGGTTTTCTTCTTTTGTTATTTCTTATTGCTAAAAGGCAACCTTACCTGGCAACCTGTTATTTCTTAATGCTAAAAGGCAATCAACTTGGAATGGATAGAGTGCCAGTGAAATAATGAGTGTCTGAAAGTGTAGTCATCTTGTAACTGTCATGTCAACATGTGGCCATGCTTAAAAAACAACCAATTAAGAGGTACTGAACACTGCACCTATATTTATTCTAAAATCGTTTAAGTGCATATGATACTAGTGTTCATGCTGTTGCCTGCAACAGTGAGGACATCTGGAAGTATAAGCAGCACTAATAGGAGCTTGTGAAACCATCCAGTATTGGTGCTTAAACCACATCCTTTTATTGCAACGGAATATTACACATTTGGATATATACTCAGTTAATATACAAAAGGGAATATGACTTTAGGCCATTAACTAAAAAAAGAAAACTTTGGCTCTGATGATTAAAAAACGACAAACAGGAGCAAAGTCTAGTGTTCTCTCTGAGGCACTTTAACTAACCCCATCCAGGGTTTACATTCTCCCTCAGTCCCATGCTAAACTCCAAAGGCCAGAGGGCTCTACCAGTCAGCAGACTCCTTGTTGGAAGATGTCCAATGTCACTAGTCTCTGGAAGTCCATAGGCATCCTACAGACGACTGAAGAGCTTAGCAGGAAGACATCGGCACAGCCTCTTCATTATCAGAGGCTTATTATGGGATGAAGCATGTGAGCTTTGTGCTCGTTTCTTTTATGGTCTTTAAAATAGTATGGCAGATAACTTTTAACACTCAAGTGCACTGAAGTTCTGCTTTGTTTCCGTTTCGTGTTCTGTTACAAAACAAGGTCTGCAGTCCGGTTTAATATCCTACAGAGTATCCGTAGTCTTCTAAAGGTGGTACTGTTGTTTTTTGCTGAAGACCTAGAGCTTTTTCACTAGAGTGCAGAACAGGGGAGTCTTTTTTTAACAGAGTCAGAACTGTTGTCTTCAGCGGTGGAATTACAGGGACATTGTTATGAAGATGAACACCATGAGCTGATCTCTTCAGCCTGAGTGATGCTTGGTTTTGCATTAGGTAAAATGGTAAAATTGTTTTGAGTGCAATAGGTGCCCTTGTTATGGTGTCTTCTTGGCACAACAGGCTTTAAGATGGAATGCTTATTGGGGTGCCCCTAAGGACTGTAGTCTCAGTTGTCTAACTGAAACCATATGCTCCCAGTTGGAAGTGTGTGTGTGTGTGTGTGTGTGTGGTTTGGGGGTAGAGGGGGTGGAGGTGCTGTCCAGTCAGTTGACAGTGGGCACCTGGTTCAGGCTATACTCCTTTGCTTTTAGTCTCAAGTTGGCAATGCTGTTGGCCATGTTCATTCCCTGAGTTGAAGTCGTGTTGGCACATGTGGGAGGGTATGTGGCCATGGCACTGCATAAAGAAAATTACAGAAAATGAATTAGCAATCTACAAAAGAAAATCAACCACATTCAGAAGATGAAAATGTGGTAGGGCTAGTTTTTGTAAAGTCATTAAATTCTACCTGAATGATTATAAGGCACACTAAGTCAACTAAAATATTTTAAAGCAAACAACTGGTAAATCTGTGAACAAAGCGTATGCTGAGTGCTCTTGGATAAAAGACTAAAAAGAATCATTCCATGATCAAATAACCTATCCAGGTGCTCCAAGAAGGGTAAGGACAAAACGTATTCTTCCTTGTCCTTACCTTTCTTGGAGTGCCTGGATTGTGCTTTATCAACTATATTTTATTTATCAGATAAAGCTTCCACTGTAGAACAATTCAGGATTTCCTGGTTATCAGGACAATTAGCTATTGCATTGGCATCAATCCAAAGCTGGGGACCCTGTGCTCCATGCACACTACACAGATGCTCCATTATGAGGTAAGTAAACATTTCAGAGAGCTCAGCATGAGCTATCCCCACAGCATATCTCAGTAGGAGTTGTTTTCATATTCTGAGTGCCTATTGAACCAGATGCTGGCAAAGCCCCTTAAGGTCTACCACACCAGATGCTGGAAAATTCACAGCATATACATTTGACTCTGGCAGCTTAAAATATTACAAAACTCAGACTTGCTATTTCCACGTGCATCATCCTTATGCAGATTGTATTAGGTCACATTTGCTGTGGGGAGACAACTTCAGTGCTGGACTGGAGTGTTGGGGTGTTAGATCAATACCTTTCCATGTAGAGATGTGTTGTCTCGCAAACTGAAATTTATGATATTTATGTTATAAGAGAGATCTATTTCAGGAATTGTAGGTTTGGGCAGCATAACTGCTTTAATATCTCACATACAGGAAAGGCAATTGGCAGCTTGTTATGAAATACTATCTCCCTTAGGAAACTGAAGTGCACTGCCTGTACACTAGGCTGTGATTATATCTGGTGAGGTAGGCAGTTGTGCCAAATTCTGATTAAAGACGTTGATGAAGCACCCCTAAAAGCAGCTTTAATCATCTGACTACCTGCTGTCCAACCCAACCCCATCATCTAATCAAAAAATAGAGAAATCACAAGCTTTATTTTACCAGTAAGTACTCCAATAGTGAATTAACTTATTTTGTCAGGGGATCAGTCAAAAACTGCAAATATAATTTCCATGCACCTGGTCCAATGACCACTGCTCTTCATTAGTACAGCAGCTTAAATGTATTTGAAGTCAATGGTTTACAGTGCAGAAAATGGGAATGGTGCTGAGCCACTAAAGATTCTTAAGAGTTTTGTTGCAGAATAATCGTTAAAGGTTCCATTAATCATCATCTGATGGAGAAGTCTTTCAAGAACTCCTCTGGGAGCTATTTGGCAATTGGCTTTAGAGAACTTCTCTCCACTGGGAACCCTACATAAGTAAAATGAAACTCCTAAGCCAATTAATGATTTTTCATGTGGAAAATGATCTGTGCAAAGCTCCTAAATCTTTTAAACAGACCCTTTATCTTTTGAATGGTCCAGTAATCTTTTCCATTCTGGAGTATACGCATAAAGACAAATAGGTACCTGTAAGAGGATGATGACCCCCAGGACAGGTAGTCATTGGGTCTCGGGGCCGGGCGAGGCACCATTGGCTGCTCCACGGTTACATCGCTGGAGAACGACTTGAGAAGCGAAGAATTCTTACTGGCCAGCATGGCTCTCTCGTTTCGTCTGAACTTTGCCCGTCTGTTCTGGAACCACACCTGAGAGAGAGAGAGAAAGTCACAAATGAGCAAAATGGATCCCTCTCAGAGATTATAGATCCACCACTACACCTTTCTCAAGAGGTGAACAGCCTGCTACTCTTGCTGTTATATAATTATGAAATGATACAGGCAGCCTTGAGAACAAAAAGTAGAGTTATTATTATTGTTATTTCCAACAGGTCAGTAATGACTGGCCATGCTGTGTCCATTGGCATTACATCCAAACCAACTGCACAGACACAAACAATCTATTATTCTATCTATTTATTCCGCATCAATACAAATATACAGAAATAAGGTCAGACAGGATGAGATGGGGCCTACCTGCACGCGGGCTTCGGTGAGGTTGACCCGCCGTGCCAGGTCCTCCCTGACAAAGGCGTCAGGGTAGTGCGTGCGCTCGAAGACGCGCTCCAGAGCCTGCAGCTGGCTGCTGTTGAAGGTGGTCCTGTTCCGGCGCTGCTTCCTCTTCTTCTTCTCGTCCGTGGTCAGACGCTCATCTGACGCGGAGGCAATGAGAGGCACATGGAGACATCATTCATAAATGTTTGTCAAGACGGGTATAATCCACATTAGCAAGGTGTTGTGCCTTGGATCAAGACAAGCATTTGTGCTGAGTGGTACAGAACCACAGACTTCCTTCCATTCAGGACTAAATGTGTTCATTTCCATGGAGAGTTATTTTATCTGTAATGCCCAAATTAGATGTGTGAGTGTGTGTGTGTGTGTGAAAGAGAGAGAGCAAAATATCTAAGATCTATCTGAATTAAATGATGATTCCAATGTAATTTATGTGGCAAAGAATGTAGAAATGTGTCAGAAATGCATCAACAGGACATTAACAATAGTAACAATAGGGCTAATGCATGAATGCATCTTGGCGATTGCCAACAATTTGGCAATTCACATATAAAACTTTTTTTTGTTGGTGTGCAGTACCTAAACTTAATACTTTAATTTTAGAAAGTATTAAATGGGGTATGATTGTCATATGGAGTTGGCATCAGGCTGAAAACAATAACTTTAGAATTGGAGCGACCTCGGGAGCAGAAGTGCTCGTGGTCTACTCTAGGAGACTCGTGCTGATGTTGGTCTTTTCAAGCAATGCTCTGACAGTTTTGGCAAGCCTCGATTGTTTTATGAGTCTTTCCTGATCCCATCCACATTATAAGAGCAAGCATAACCTTGCAGTAATTAATGAGCATAGAGCCAAAAGAGACTTGGTACATGTGAAATCGTGACCACATGTACGATTTTCCCATGATGATCGTCCTCCCAAAAAACTGCAGGCTAATAATAATATATTGATATTAGCAAAACATGAACACTATAATTAATCAACTCATATTATATACAGTTTGTTTTGTCAAAAGAAAGCGGCCTTTAGCAAATAAATATTGTTTTAAAATATAGACCTAGTGTATATTTATCAGATTTAAGGTTAATATGGAATTTAGTACGCAGGCTCTGATACAAGCCATTTGGTGGTATGTGTAATGTTGTAGCTCCATTCAACTTTAGGCTATTTAATCTCACTTAGGGAAATGTGTTATTATATGTGTCATAATAATTATCAACACACGTCTAAATAATTTAGGGCTTATCAAAGCATATTTCTGAAGGCCTATTTCGTAGGCCTATAGTCATGCATAGGGCTACTTTTTGTTTTGCCAAATTAAAAGCAAATCTAGGCCTATATTTTGCTTCAGTGAACAGAACACTGATATTTCTCGTTGGTAAAGTGCGCCCAACAAGCATCAAGTTATTACCAAATGTTCTAATCCTTTCAAAAAGGTGAGCGTCAGGACGCAGGGGGAGGGCGGGGGGACACTCCGTGAGATTGGGTCCGCTCATTCCAACATTCTCACATCAATCAGCACCAAGATCAGCTCATAAAACCGGTGCGCGCATGAGGATAAACATATCTGTGACCAATCGATTCGCTCGGAAACACCCATGCAATAGGGGTAAATGCGCAAGAGAATACAATATTTCACCTGAGTGTCATGCAGACCCTTAAAAGTAACCAGGCACATAGCCTACAATGGTATTTAGCAGTTTATGCAGCTTTAGTCAATACAATTTAGAGGATCACTTTTCTGTTGATGAGGTTGATGATGGCAATGACGTTTTACACAATCATAATCAACTGTATGGCACCCAAACTGGCTACTTATGTTAAAATAAAAAATAAAAAAACAGATGATTTTAGGTAGAACAGTGCATTGACATCCGTAATGTAAATTTTATTTTTTCCGTAGCCCTGAGGGAAATATGATAGAATAAATCAATAATGCTCATATTTCATTAAGACAGACAGTGAATCTGCAAGCATCATCATCACATTAATAATTCACACAGATAGCATGAACTGATTGGAGATTATAAAACGAATTTGGCTATTCTACAAAGTAGCCTAATCTACAACGCAACTGTCAAAATGAATCTATATTTATACCCCCAAGACAATTAATGTTTTTATATCAAGGAACGTTTTATTTTTTATTCAACCTCCGTGACCAGACAGGTGGCCTAAAACAATTCATGGGTTGAGAACAAATCTTAAGTTAATTATTCTACCACTCCCACGTAAGTCATTTGAGTCATGATAATTGCTAGCCTATGTTGTTGGCTGTCATGTATCTGGGCTGCAGCAACTGATGGATGGAAGGAATCGTCTCGTCTTCCTGGCCCTCAACAAGGTCTAGCCTAATTTCTGAGTTCGTAAAGCGTTAGGCCGATATAGCCTAGTTCGCATTAATTCATAGTAGGCCTATAGCCTACTTCTAGAGTATGTGAAAATGTCCTTACTATCTGAATGAGTCGTCAGATAAGTTGCTGTAGAAATTAAATCAAATTCTCAGTAGCCTATAGGCCTATTATAACTCATAAACATAATCCATTATGGGAACAATCTGTTGATTTTTTTCTAGACATTCGCAAAAATGTGCCATAGTTGATTCTCAAAGAGAATAGGCTAGGAAATGCATGTTAAGCCTATTTGTCACCTTTATGGCAAATAAATGCCATGGCATGACATTTAGTCTACGTTAAATAGACTACTGTTAGATATCAACTAAATAGGCTAATGTTGATATTATTATGTAGACTACAGTAGCCTACTACAATGCCCTGTAGTTGACAATACAGGCGAATGCCTGCATGACATTCTCCAAACTCACTTTCTTGTTGTGCTGTGTCGCTGCCGCTTGTTAGACCGGGAGACTCCAGCATATTCCGACCCGACTCCCCCGTGTTGTCCTCCGTCTGAGTTCCAACCATCTCACGGGCTTCCTCTAGATCCAACAGGTGACTTACTGAAAAGTTTTTTTTAGCCTGCAAATGTTCCAGGTTAGCGGTGATCGGACTTTCGGTGCGGCAGGGCAGCGTGGCTTGTCTGTCCATTACAGGCGCATAGCTAGAAGTCATGACGCAGACTAACCTTACAATAGTATAACACCAACCAAACTGTATTTCAGTAAGAAGACATTTTCACTTTGAACAGGAAAAAAAGAATCCGAATGTAACTTCAGCAGCGACTTCTCAGCATCTTTAGTCCAGCTTGGCGCAGACGTCACAAGCAAGTTTTTGACATTTCAATTTTTGAAATTTCAACTTTTTTTAAAATGCTAAGGCACTACGCTTAACGTTCCTGGTTCAGGCATTCTGTTGTTGTTGCTTTAGTAGGAAAGACTGTATATGAACCAAATGCAGTCCTCGAAAACGTCTCAATATGTGCGCGAGCCTCGCCCTTATGAGTTCGCAATTACGGAATGCTCTCGTGTGTTCATTGCGAGCAGTGTTCGAGAGGGAGATGAGATGTTCGGCTGCGGAAGTGATGAAGTCCGGCAGAGGCGCGTGTAGCGAGAGAGGCCGAACCCTCTGGGCTCTCCTCGCGCCTGTACTGTTGAACACGCGCGAGCTATTAGGTCCCCTGGGAAAGTAATTGCGATGCATGAAACGCTCATTACGCGCCTAAGCTTTTGAGCCTCTCTCGTCGCTTTACAGGCGCCCCTTTCCATGCCCACAGAATCCCACCCTCACGCAACCCATCGCTAATAAAACACACTTTTTTATCCACACAAGTCATTCATCAGCAGTAGCCTATGGCAAGGGGTGGGGGTGACTTAATTTTCTTTGTATGGGTAAACTGACAGTAAGGTTAAGTGGTGAATTAGGGTTTGGATTACTGACTACAGACACAGCACCCACATAGCCAAACAATGTGGAAGTTCAAGGCTCAACCCTCACACAGGCTAATTTAAACAAACATTATGAAGGAATTCCTTTTACATTTCACTGTTTGTTTTCCATCTTTTCTTTTTAATTTCTTTCTTTTATTTTTTGTTTTAGTCCTGAGAGAAGCCACATCATTTGGCCTATACATAATACAGTGATTCTACTGTAGTTCTGACAGGAAATTTCTCACTGGGGTCCGACAGTTCGGGCAACACCCCCATTTCAATCTGCGAAAAGAACCCATTGATGTCATCAAAGAGCCGCAGATTGAAAACAGATGTGCCGGCCCTCTCCCGTCCTCTGCGTATTTTTAATTAAGGTCGGATTTGGTTGACTCTTGGTCATTACCTTCATCTCATGTTCTGGCCGTTTTCTGCAAGAATATAAATCTTGACCAGAATCTATGTCGCCATGTGGCACTATAGCAGAAAGTTCCTACCCTCGACACAAATCTGCAGACTCAGCCTGAAAATGAAGTGGGCCTACAATTTTACCACTAGGCACAGCAGTTGCTTTTTAAAAGTTATCCATATAAAGGGTAGATAGACTGCTTTTCATAGCAGTAAGGACGGGCCCTCATTTTAGTTTGAACCAAGTCAAGTTACATACAAGGTAAAAATGTATCAATGAATCATCTTGGACCTATTCTGATCCCAAACTCATTTCAGATCTACCGAAAAATTGTTCAAACGTAGGCCTATGCGTAAACATAAAGGCCTTTTTGGCTCTGCTATTGTTTTTATAAAAATGGATATCTCCACACAATGGACCATGCTTTAATGGGTCATTTGCCTATATGGGTTTATCATTCGGCATATATTCCTTTTTAAATTTTTTTTTTTTTTTAAATGCACATTAAGCCTAGTCAACTTCACCTCGACTAAATCGTATCGTAACACATTTAGCAAGATTATAGCAAAGCTATGCCTATAGGCCTACTTTAGTTTATCAACCGTCTCTGATTATAGGCTACGGCCTGAGTGATTGGGGAGGGATGCTGCACCTAAAACCGTTATTTCAGCAGCCCATCTGAGGTTCAACACGTTAAACTATTTAACCAAGAATATTTAGCCTTAAATAGCCTATCTAATATCGTCTGATAATTTATTTCGCACCGCATAGGCTACGGTGTGAACGTAGGCCTACTGTGATATTCAGTCTGTGGGCTGTCTTATTATGAAGAAGGCGCCTGTAATTTCAGAGTAGGCTGTAATCACTTATTGTGTCCATCCATTTTCAATGCAATGCAATGGGAAGAATCCGTTTCAAAGTAGACTAATTATTTCGTTATGTAAAGAGATTCCTCATAAGCACATGCGACCCATAGTAGGCTAAATGTTTATGTAATTGTAGCCTATTGTTCTTAAAGACATTACTGCAAAAATAACGATAAGCCTAAATAAAAGTGTAGGATAAGTGATTGAACCTATTAAAAATGTTTGACCGTAATCGTCAATTCACGAGTCATATTGGATGGTTAACACTTTAGACTAGGCCTATAAATCATTAGGCTTAGATTTAAATATTTCGACGTTTGTATCTCAATAATTCTAATAAACTGTGGATAATTGAACAATGTAATAAAACCTAAATATTGGCGATAAATACATATAGATAGCCTAGACACATTCCATTAGGCTGTATCTTAATATTTGCATAGGCTAAATAGAATGATCTCTTGAGTAATTTTGAGAATTAGTCTATTCCTGTGCTTATTTCTGAGGGCAGGGATACCAAGAATTAATGTTATTATGATCAGCCTAACAAGATGAACATCTTTTTAGTTTGATTATTTGCTGTTCTTTTTACTGTTGCCATATTAATATTGCAATTTGGTTTTGTATAGGATAGCCTAATTTGCCATTGACATGTTTTGCAGAAATATGTTTTGCATTATTATATCGATAGGTGGCGCTACAGCAGGTCCAGCATGTGTTCAAAGTCTTGAGTAGTAGAAGCAGCCTCTGCTTGTTTTTTTTAGTTTGTCTCAGTTATGTTAATTAAGTGTGAAAAAATATTAAGTATGTTACATGCCAAGAAAATCTGTCAATTTAACTGAATTTATTGCCACATCAACACACAGCACTTGTCACTCAAAAGTAAGTTCAATTAGTCTTAGATGAAAAAATTAGTTATTCTAGGGGGTAAAAACTTCTAATCCAAACTAAGGTATTTCTAGAAGTGTGGTACATTATTGCTGTAAGATGGTTCTGATGTGTATCAAACAAATGCCTGTCTGCAAACAACATCAAGTTTTATTACCATAAACTGACTGGAATACTCATTAATTAAAGGACCACCACAGGCCATAGGACTAGTCACAACAGCAATTAGGTAGCCTAACTATATGTGTTCTGCTGCAGATGTTTATGTAACATGTGACGTTTGGTACAATATATTTATTTGTTATATATGAAATGCATTGTGGATGGTAGAAATATATTAAACTATAGATTAAAACTTATTTGTAAAACTTATTATCATGTCACCATATTAACAACAACAATACAAAATCACAATTTTAAGAGATTGCTCTTTTATCATTATATTTTTTCACTGGGAAGGAATAGCTAGGTTTGAGATACTAGATTAATTTCAGTCTTTCTTTGTTGAATAGGCTGTATCATGAGTGTATTAAACTGTGAGCTCTGAATCGTGTATCAAATCAAATCGTCAGATGACTGTATCATCACACCCAGAAGGCATAGTCACATTGCAGTATGGCTCCAGTGCTGAAATAGGATGATTTTATGAATATCTTTAAAGTGTGTCATTAAGCAGGCTGTATAGCAATAAACAACAATCATGAATTTCACTTTTTCACTTTTTGTATATTTATAAATATTGAAAATACTATCAGTGTGTGTGTGTGTGTGTGGTTCTTTTTGTACTGAAGCAGTAGAAGGAGGGTTTTGGTGGTCAGCCTTTGATATTGGCAGCATCTGAGAAAGGAACGACATTGTGAACTGTGATTTATGCTCTCTTAAACACTTCCACACTTTTCAGAGTGCAAATCAGCAGCCTTCCTTTTCAACAGGCGGCTCACAAATAATATCGCTTTGGCTTTTCCGCTTGACCACGAGACAGACGGGTGAGTGACTCTCGGTGGCTCCATCAGGCCCGTCTGACCCGGGACCATCCCCGCTGATGTGGCCGGCCCACATTCCACCCCTCCCACCAGGGGCCTCACTTGTTGAAAATTGGGCTCATTCTTATATTAACCCTGTGACCCTGTGACCCCTGCCGAACTAAAGCGCTCGGGGACTAATTGATGAGCGCTGCTCGGAGGAACGGGGGAGAACACGAAAGATAAACACCAGGAGAGGAAAAGGGGGGAAACGGGTAGCGTGGACGGGATGGGCGAGCGGTCGACGCGGAGGGAAACGAGATGGGACTCTGGACGGGTCATTTATTAATGCAGAGAGGCAGGCAATTAAGTGGACTGCTGAGTGTGTTGATACAGAGAGGGGATGGGGTCAGGGAGGTCAAGAAGGAAGTGAGGGACAGAGATGATAATGAAATGAGAGACATAGTTTGTGTGTGTGTGTGTGTGTCTGTTTGAGAAAGAGAGGGAGAGAAAGAAAGAGAGAGAGAGGAGGGAGGGAGCTGATCATTAATTCAACCCCTTAACCTTAGCTTCTAATCAAATATGAAGTTTAGGCATAATATCACACACACACTCTTTCTCTCTCTCACACACACACACAAACACACAGTGGGGCTGATGGAAAACATCTGAACTCAGCAGTGAGACGAGGCTTTCTCACCATAAAAATATGATAATAATGTTTTTCACACTGAATACATTATGGTAATGTCAGGACAAAAGCCATCTGTTTCTGCCAAATCTTGCAAATCTAAAAGCATTCAAAACAAGACTGTTCTCAAAAAAGTGTCAAGGCAATTTCCATCATTCAAACTGTTTTCATTAAACTGGTTTCAATGTTCTTCTAAGTCTTGTTTTAATTCATCCACCTCAGTGTCAAAACAGCATTATTTACTTTGAACGACACTAATTACACCTCTGCTTTCGCCAATGCTGTAGTGGCGCTGTAGAGTTTTTTTGTTGTTTGAACTCAGACTAATTTCCTAATTGAGAAACAGCTTTAAATGGTATTCACGCTCTTCAGACATCTGCTACGAGAAAACTACTGTATTTAAGCACTGTATGTGTGTGAGTCTTCTCTCTCTCTCCTGACCACTGACTGAGTCCTCTCCAGAGTATCAATTACAACCTCATCTGGTTCAGAGTGTGCAACTGTGGATGTGATTTTGTACTGCTTTATATGAGGAGCTATAACTTCATGCATTAGTGTGTGTCGCTATAAAGTTAAGGCTTTTGCTTCTTGGATCAGGATGTATGACGTCACATAGAGTAATGAGGCTTTGAATCACACCATAAACCTTAATGTATGGCAATGCAATGCATGACTAAGAGACAATTTATAGTAGAATTCTATCAGAATAGATTTCTGCCTCTTTGGTGAGTGTTCATCTGTGAATGTGGATGAGATTTAAGCTTGTTAGACATTGTTTCAAAACTGCCTTGCCTTGAAAACTGTCATACTTTCTATCAGCAGCAGCTACACTTCTATGGGTTATTGATTTCAACACCCTGAGCCGTTTGTACATAAACAAAAAGAAAAGGAGAGGCAGAGGGCACACATATATTTTTCCTCCCTCTGAAAGTGACTCGGATTTGAGCAAAACATTGCATTTAGGAGCAGTTTGAAAGGTTTCATATTTTCCGCTCTGCGTGTCCCGGACATTTACAGTTGGCGTTGCAATATGAGTGGGCCTGAAGGGAGGTGCTTTGAAGTGCCTGCGGTGTTGCCACATCTGCACGCAACATGTTCTTGCAGGAAGGGGGGGGGGGGGGATTGAGGGAGGGAGGGGGCAGGTCACGTGACAATGAACAACATTCCTTAACTCTTTGCAGAATAAATGCATAAGGAATAAATCCCAATGTTGAACACCAGAACTCACTGGGATATGGCTGTGTTGGTTTGCGCAGACAAATGGGGATCATGTTGGTTCATTCCCCCTCCATGCCTGAAGTTTGGAGACTTGTAGTTTTATCATGGAAAAAAATTGGTTCAAATGAGACTTGTGGTTGTATTGGCGGTAATTTGCTGTCTAATAAAGTAATGAGCTGAAAAATGTATGCCAGACTGCATCTTCAGTGTACTCATGACAGTCAATATTCAGCCAAAAGTCCGACACTTACTCACCTCTCGGTGCCAAAGATCCACCCCAATATTCAATGGATAATGAAACCTTTGTTCCTCCCTTGAAAAAATGAGAACAAAACAAAATGAAAACAAATGGTACCAAAACAGACAATGTGCAAGAAATACATGGGGAGGAGTTGTTCAGTGATGCCAGTAATGCGTTACTTAGTAAGGCATTAGTCTATTTTGACCACTTTTCTCGGTAACGAGTAATCTAACGCGCTACTATTTACAAACCAGTAATCAGATTAAAGTTACTTATCTAAGTCACTGTGCGTTACTATTTTTGTCATTTTCCTTAGTAAAAAGATATATTCTTTGCTTTCTTCTTGTCTGGGGATTAAGGTCATGTAGGCTATAATCACGTTTTCAGCATGAAGACAACTCACGTGTAAAACCACGCAGCGACACAAACGTAAACAACAATGGAGGAAGGAGAGAGATGCACATTTTATCTACAGTCATTATTATGACCGCCGCGCAGCGAAGGTTTAGTCAGATTTTTTTTAATTTTTTTTATTTTTTATTTTTCGCATGTCCAAATTTCCGTCAAGGATTCCCGGGACACTGAAAGACCGGGGTAGACGAAACTTGGTGGGCATGTAACCCCATATGGATAGCATGGATAGCTATGGGCAGACACAGTTTTCTGTGAATATCTCGAGAACCGTAGGGTTTAGGAGGACCATTTTTTTTGTATGTTGATCTCAAAGGGCCATGTCAACCCATTCCATAACCACTCATTTCATGTATAGCGCCACCTAGTTAAACACAAAAAAGTAAAAATGAGGTGTTGTAATCGCAGGTATCTGTGACCTAACATAGTCAAAACTGCACGAAATTGGAAGTGTAGGATCATTATGACACCCTCTGAATGCACGCCAAGTTTCGTGGAATTCCGTTCATGGGGGGCCACACAATAAATTAATTTATGTAACTATATACCAACTGACCTAACATAGTCAAAACTGCACGAAATTGGAAGTGTAGGATCATTATGACACCCTCTGAATGCACGCCAAGTTTTGTAAACTTTCGTTCATGGGGGGCCTTACAATAAAATAATTTATGTGTACATTTAGTGACCGTACACCAACAAGGATTCCCGGGACACTGAAAGACCGGAGTACACGAAACTTGGTGGGCATGTAATCCCACATGGATAGCATGGAACCATCATTTTTGTGTGAATATCTTGAGAACTGTAGGGCCTAGGATAACCATTTTTTTCCGTATGTTTGCCTCCAGGGGTCATGTTAACCCATTCCATGTGCACACATGTGCATAAACAGATACACACGCACACACATACATTCACAGTAATCATACGTATGACACATACTCACACAGTAGACATATGTACGCATGCATGCACATGCACAAACACACATACGCAGGCAAACACACAAGCACGCACACACACACACACACACACACACACACATAAACATAAACGTGTACACGCACACATGCACACAATTCAAGAATTTCTCAGAATTATGAACAGGCAAGATGGGGGTGGGGTTGTATAAAATTAATTTTACATGTGAAATCTATGAACTAATCATGTTTTGGTACTTGTTGTCTAGCAGATACCAGTGAGAATTGAGTGTGGATAATGCAATTTAGTGAGACAGAATAATATAGGCCTTTCAGCGTGATTTCTTTTTGTGGAAAAAATGTGCTGGACTGGGCGGCGGTCATATTTTGTACCGATCTGCAGTACATCTAGTTTTGAGTTTGTTTTGGGTCTGTTTTGCTAAATCAACCAATCAGCTTTCAGTGTAGGTGGGCTTATATCTCTTTTCTCCCGAACCTAATTAATCAGTTCAGTCAGTGTAGGCTATCTTGGAACAGGAGCGTCATGGCAGAGTCAGTGCCACTCAAAAAAGAACATTTAAGACCTATTTCACATCAGATTACACAAAAGTGTACCCAATTGTCTCATAAGAGTAAAACATAATGATAGTCTTGCACACTGCACTGTTTGTAATAGTGACTTAGCATTGCTTACGGCGGGTTAAATGATTGCAAAAGACTTGTTGAGGTGAGTTTAACAAGTGTAATTTCATTTGCATATTATTCAGGCCTATACTAGATGGCTAGTTGCCAAGGCTACATGAAAAGGCCAAACTACCAAAATCTACATATTTTACTATCACAATTTCTATCAATAGGCCTTCCTTATTTGGTGTACTGACTAGAGATTATTGAACAAACATCTGAATTTCAGTATCTAAGTAGGTTAGGTTGGGATGTCTGCTATACACTGTTAAAATGCACTTCCCGTATAGTGAGTATTGGCAAAACCGGTTATCATTTTTATGTTGAGGCGGTGGGGGTGTTGTCGGCAGCTGCAGAAAGTAACTAATAAAGTAACTTGTAATCTAACTTAGTTACTTTTAAAATCAAGTAATCAGTAAAGTAACTAAGTTACTTTTTGAAGGAGTAATCAGTAATCAGATTACTTTTTCAAGGTAACTGTGGCAACACTGGTTGCTATTTTAACAAATATAAAGGCATTTTAACAGCCCAAACTATACACTAAAGTCACATTCAATTCGCCTTATTCACACGGCGTTCACATGGTGTAAACCAAAACGAGGCTACTGGGTACACTTACTATATCATTAAAGGAAAATTCCGGTTTTTAGCACTTTAAGGCCCTTTTCTGGTTTGTTTTGGATGAACTAAAGTGGTGGACACCGAAATTTTGACGATTGGTCCTGTCTCGACTTTTCTGACTCGTTTTGAATCGCCTTTGACTTCTCAGGGTGGCTGGCAATGGGCATACTGTAGTAGGCTACTCAAACATGTCCTAAAACAACCCTTAACGTTCGTTTTCAAAACTGTGCAACTCAACGACTGGTTAGTGGTGTTCGTTGATTATTAAAAGCAAATATATCGGCGCAATGTATGATTTCCAGCCGTCTTATTTGCTATTGTGGAACTATTCACAACCGCTTAATATTTGAACCTGAAGCATATGGTGGCGCAGCTATCAACGTGCAATGAGTCTTCCAACAGAAATCAATGGGATTTTACAAAATGGCAAATAAAACACGACAGAAACTGTATTTCGCTACGCTACTTGTTTTGGAACATCAACGAACACCACTAACCACTCATGAACACATGACACTGTCATGACACATGAAACCTAACCCTAACACCTAACCCTAATCTCTAACCCTAACTCTAACTCTAAACCTAACCCTAACCCTAACCCTAATCCTAACCCTAACTTGTTATGACAAAAACCGAATGTCACTTAATAAGTGTTATGTCATAAACGTTTATGAGTTGTTTATGACACGTTCATGACAGTCTTCTTACATCGACACTGTAAAGTGTGAAGTATAACCGAAAAAGATCTCCGAATTCCTATGGCATAGCAGCTCTTTTTCGATTTCAGATGGGGGAAGGGGGGGGGGCAGTTTCCTACTTGAAACTAGAAAGTTCGGTAATGACCTACAGAGGGCCGCTCAGACAATGGCAGAAGTGCCAGTCATCATGTTATGTGCCATCAAAATGATTTTGGAAACGTATGTTAAGGTCAAAAAACTGTTAGGGTGCACTTTAACTTAGTGAAACTTAACAGGTGGAGACAATGAAATGGACCTTTTCAGCCACATGTATAGAAGACACCTACATTATGGGCATCGCTTGTTTAGCAATAGACATCACAGATGCACAGAGTGAATACCAGAGGTGCTTAAAAAGAGCATCTCTGGGTCTGTCAGGTCATTAAGAGTGGTCAGTAAGCCATAAATGCATCTTTTATTTTTCTCCACTATCATGGAGATCATGATTTTCTATTCCATTTTTTTACCTTTTAACTTTTCCTTTCAGCAGGGAAATAAAAGGTTTACAGAATAGACAACATTGCTTCAAAGTTTTGTTAATATGCCATGTATGTTGATTGATAATGTATCCAGCAGAAATGCCAAGTAATACAAAACTGTTACCTCTTTTATTTTTCAATGTCAGGTTTGATCATCCCTATATGTTATATATAATAATAGTGTGTAAGACAGTGTTGAGAGACTTACTGACCCATTGCCAAGACTCATAATGTACTGTGTAAATGTGTAAAATTGTTGAACATTCCCATAGTCTTATGAGACGTGTATTTTGTCTAGGCTAAAGAAAAAAAGAAGAAATCATGACAGGTATTTGGTTGTGTTAACACCACACTCTAATTACCTAAGCCAGTGAGATTCCTGTTTCTCCATATATTGACTGATGAAAGCTGACGACATTTGCTGGAATTCAAATGTCACAACATCAATTTGAATCCCTTTTACCACAAGAGCTGAATGGCACGTCTAGTGCACCCCACCCATGGAATTCCCCCTTTGCCTGTCATGTCTAGATATTTAAAAAAGGGAGGAAGGGGGGGGTGGTGATGGGGGAGGGGACACTCACACAGATGACTTTTGACAGACCTGAATTTGTGCCAGGCTGATGTGGAGCCGCACGACATTGTAGGAGAGTGGACCGAAGCCCCTCCCTCTTCTCGCCATCCCACCACCCACAATCCACCCCTCCTCCCAATTCACTCCGCTCTCTCCTTCGCTTTATCCATCTGAAAGCAATTTCTTTCCCATGTGCCTTGCAATTGGTTGTTTGGAAACGCCAACGATCGTGTCCCCAAGCGATCAGATGCTCTCTCGGAGGATAGGAAGAATCGTTGCGGCGTGGAGATGAGTCAGCAGGATGTTGAGTGAGGATTGCTATGAAGTTTGGTTCCCACAACCTCTGTCATATCCCATCATTCCTGCTTGCACAACCTCCAGTTTCCCCAATGTAACCTCATTATCAAAAAGATCACGAATAGCACTAGTGTTATCCCAACTGAACTACACCAAACACACACATCTGCTAGCTGCATCACATGATGCTGAAATTCAAGGGAATGTAATTTGAGTAGTGGGCCTAATTGAGCAGCTAAATTTGTACTAAACTATATTTATATACATTTTGTTATCTTATCCTATATTACTGAACTGACATTGCATACTCACTGTAACATAAGCCAAGATGTATTATGAGCATACATTATAATCATACAGTGACTACTTGTTAGTATTCTCTTGACATCCTGCCACAATGCTTTGTACCTCCTCTGTTATATTCTTAACCTCTCCTTCATTCTTTCTCTCCTTGCCTGTTCAGCCATGTTTTTTCTCTGTCCTCTTCTCTCAACTCTCAATGAGTTGCCTTCTTCCTCCAGACGGGACATCTATCAGTGCACAGCACATAGAGCCCTCACATCTATCATTAGAGAGCATATGGATGGACTGCAGTGAGGCGGAACAAACACATGGATTCATGTCTTACACACTGCAATAGTTAAATGCTTGTAATGAAACCAGTAACACTGCAACTCCATACACCACAGTTTCTGTCCCACTAAAATGGCTACACATGTTACCACATGAAGTGAATGAAGAGTGAGAAGTCCATAAACAGTAGTTTAAATGTATGTCAAACAATCTATAAATAGCACAAAGTTAGATGTTCCAGACTGTAAGAGTCATTGGTTTGGGTACATGCCCATATTCTGATTATACCAGACAAACATATCCTCATGCTGATTAACCTCTGCTCCAGTTTACATCTTTAATAGCTTAGTAAAATAAAAAGCATTTAGAGAAAAGAGATTCATAAAATCTATTAGACACACAGATTAACCATAATTGCTGTGTCAAGGTCTCTCTCTCTCTCTCTCTGTCTCTCTCTCTCTCTCTCTCTGTCTCTCTCTCTCTCTCTGTGTCTCATTGGCGGTATTGGAGTTTGAGACTGCAGGTCTGATGAGAAGCATGTGTTCTGGGTGGGGCATAGGGCACTGCCTCCTACCCGGCAGTTATTAATGGTAGAAACATTTATTCTTCCTCCTCCTGTTCTCCCAATTAACCCCAAAAAGGGAGCTGCTCTACACACCAACCCCCCCCCGCGACCCTCCTCTTCCTCCTCTCACTCACCCTATCCCTTTCTCCTGTTCAGCTTGCTCACCCCCCCACCCACACACACACCCCGCTCTATCCTACTTCTCCCTTCGGTCCCCTGTAGCCACATCTGGTTCCAGTTTGGGATGTGATAATGTGCACTGAGCATACTCCACTAATCACGGCTTCAGCTTGAGGATCCCCTTGCCTTGGCCAGCAGGTACCGCAGCCGTGCCCCTCTCTCTCCCAGCCTCTGATCCAGCGCTCAAGCAGCCCCAACACCCCCTCCTGGGATCTGCTTTTAGACCAATAAAGATCATTGTTCTTGTCCAACTCGTAACCACACACACACACACACACACACACACACTTACATAACAACCAATTGAGTTAAATTCATCATTTGCATTTCAGATTCATCTACTCTATAGAGTTTTGCTGTATTCCATATTTACAGCCACAAATGACTGAAATTGAATTGAATGAATTGACATTCATTTTATCTCATGTACAATTGTTTTTTTTTCACCAGTAAAATGTCAGCTGTAGACTGTAATGATTGGTTGTGGGTCTGTAGCCTTCTCTCTGATCATGGTTGGGCCTCACGTTGTTCCTGTGATTAGCTGTCAAGAACACTCTGTAAGTTTTTGTTTCTTGCCCTCTTTAAAATGCCTGTCTGCCACGACGGGCAGAAATTGCCAACCAGGTGGTCATTAAAAAATTACCCTCTCTCCATAACGACACACATGATGTCACTGCCATGCCTGAACTTGACCCTTGACCCACATACATCTTTTGCTGGTGTATAAGAATATCCACGGCACGGCTTGCCCTTTCTGGTTGGAGGGAGCGATGGATCAAACAGTCTGCCAACATAATCACTCTAAGATGTTGGAGAAAGAAAACAGGGGAGACAGAAGGAGGGGGTGGAGATAGATAAGTGAAAGATGAGAGAGAGAGAGAGAGAGGGAGAGATGGCCAGAGACTGCAGGGATGAGACGATGTGAGATGGAGAGAGAAGGAAAGATGAGAGAAGATAGATAGAGAAAGAGAGAGCGATAGAGTGCTCGATGGAAAGGAGAATGATGGATCTGTGTGAAGGAGAAAAACAAGAGGAGGAGAGCCAGGGTTGGAGAGTTGGGTGGTGTGGCAAAGAGAAGATGCCTAAGGGGACAGTAGGGGCAGGATGGGGTTGGTGGGGAGGGGTGGGGTGGGGCGGGGGCCACTAGCGGGGGCTCCATGCCTCGGCCCCCAGTCGCTGGTAAATAAAGTCCAGGCAGGTGCCAGAGAGTCTAGACATGGCCCAGGGAGCCCGGTACCTGATACTCGATCTGGGACCCGTCTGATTGCACACTGCCCCCTCTTCAGCGAGATGCCGCATTTTTTTCTGGCCTTCCTGTTTAAAGTTAAATCAGCCGACGGTGACTGTGCCCGTGGAGCTCATTTTAAAACATTGCCCTTTTTTACCCCCTTCCGACTCTCCTTCCTCCTGCTCTCCCTCTCTCTCTCTCTTTTCCCCACTCTCTCTTTCTCATTTTCATTTCTGCACACCCACATCTGTCTTTCCTCATTTCCTGTGGACCTCATCCTACCCTGAGAGTCTGATAGCGAGCTGGTGTGTGTGTGTGTGCATGTGCGTGTGCATGTGTGTGTGCGTGTGCGTGTGCGTGTGCGTGTGCGTGTGCGTGTGCGTGTGTGTATGTGTGCGTGTGTGTGTGTGTGTGTGTGAGAGTCTGTGTGTGTGTCTGTGTGTGTGGAAATCACCCTGCTGTTGGCATGCATCGTCTGAACATCCCTTTGAAATGAGAAGCATTGATTCACTGGAGACCTGTGGATGCATTAACCTGAAGAGAAATACATAAACTAGAAGAGAAATAGAGTAGACCAGAAAAAGCTGAGTCCCCCAGTCCCCTAGTAAGATTGCATTGATTGCCTTCCACTCCAAAAAGTAGAATAACCACTTGGATGAATGATAACTGAATGGTAAAAAAGTGGTGCACAATGTGAATGGACCTTGTTTCCTGTTGACTGAAAATATGTAGCCGTGATGTGACTGAAGAAGGATCCCGAATTGGAGTTTTCAAATGACTGTGACCAAGGGACCCGCATTCTGACTGGGGAAGCCCATAGCTGAATAAAAGTAGTGATTAATTCATTGAAACTACTGTACATTATTGAATGAATGGTCAGGGACCACCAGAAATGCCTTAGTAGACTGTGGGCCATGGACCACTGGTTAAAAACCCTTCATCTAGGTGGCATGGGAAAAAAAATAGGATTCCAGCTGAATTATTTAATTTACAGTCCCTCTGGGAACATTACTCCTGTTTCAAAGTGTGTGTTTCAGGGCTAGGTTAACATAGCCTCACTGGAGTTGAATATAGTTATGATGATGTTCCCACTTGGTACACTCCATGAGTGTACCTGAAACACACACAATGCCTTATGGAATGACGGAACGTTTAGGCGAGGATCACATCAGCCAGCAGCAAGCGGCAGTGGCAAACATAACGCAACGCTCAGACCATAATAAGTTTTGTCTCGTTCCTAAGCAACACAAACAGTTTGTCAGTTGTCAGTTTGTCAGTCGCGTTGCTCTTTGAAAGTTGAACCAAGTTCAATACTCAGCTTGTTCAACGCTAGCGTTACGCCAGCGTTGCCACCGTTCCGCTGCCGAACCATAGAGAACAATAGGAAGCCTGCCGCTTGCCGCTGGCTAATGTGATCCCAGTCTTAAAGGAACCATATGTAAGATTGTGGCCAAAACTGGTACTGCAATCACTTTCAAATTACTGTAGAGCGGTGTATCCTCTCCCCCTCCCCCCTGACTCGAGGTTGCCAACCTGGATGCCGAAACACCACTGACTTCCTGATTAGTAGATAAGTGGAGGGTGGCGCATCAGGCCAAAACACAACATGACATGACAAAACACAACATCAACATCAACTGAGGGCTGCAACTTCACTTTTTAAATGACAATATCCTGGCCGGACTACTGTTGTCAGTGATTTAAGTATTTGAAATGAACATGATTTCTTAATGTTTAGTGACATATCAGGGCCATTTTATGATTAATTGAAATACATTTCTTACATACGGTTCCTTTAAGTTAGCGTTTGCCATAATAAAGGGGAATCCATTGGCAGCAGGCAGGCAGGCCAAGCAGTCGGCGTGAAGGAAGTGGAATGGTTATAAGGCTTGAATTCTTTAGTCAATTATAGATTGTGGGTTTTCTGGTGCTGAATAATTCACAATTCAGCCGATGTTCCCTGAACCCACTCCAGAAAAAAGATGCTGTGATACCCCTCATATTGCATGCCATGTGCCGAGACTGGACCGTTCCCATAACTGGCCGGCTGTATTGTGTCAAACCAACCCCCCCCACCCCCCCAAAGACGGCAGCCATCGGCATAGCCCCCCTGCTGCCACGATCACATGAAATGGAGTCTGAAGAGTTTATTTAGTCTAAACTAATATTAAATGAGAATAAATTAGAATAAATAAACGGTCTGGAGGCTCCAGTGTGTAAAAGTGACAGTGTTCTCTGAGGAGGACAGGCATGCGGCTCAGGTGCTCCGGCTCAGTGGGGACACTTGTTTCAAAGGCAGCGGACATATATGTGCTTGGACATGCACACACACACACACACACACGCACACACATATACATACATTCACACACAGGCACCCACACACATTCAGTATGTTGGCACACACACACACACACACACACACACACACACACAGGCACACACACACAGGATTGGATCTAAGAGCTGTTTCATATTCAGCTCTACTTGTCTGGAATAGAACAACTGAATTATGAGTGGAGAGAAGTCTCCAGAGGTGCTAGGACTAAGCAAACAAGCCAAAATACCCACACAGTGCAGTGCACACATGCACTATTGTGCCCATATACAGTATACAGTGCATACTGCATGCATACAAACACACTTACTTATACTGTATATCGATACTGTAAAAATGAATGTACTAAAATGTCCTTAGGTAACACGGAAAGAAGAACTGACACCAGCCAAACAAAATAAAGGTTATGTTAGGTTGAGTTCTACTCCATGGACCATATGATTAGAATTCTATAGTTATACAAGTGTGAGTTCCACTGGGGAATGGTATAGTCTATACAAACAGCTGAAGGAACACAGGAAGACTTTATGCTCTGTATACTATTGCCCTACCTCAGAGCAGGTTCATGTGTTTTCCTATCTTCAGTTTCTCTTCTCACCCGGTTTCCGACACTGGGGAACGAAAATCTTTCCACATAGTTGAATTTTATACAAAATTCTGTTTCTCTAAGAAGTATCCCTTTTTACCCGGAATTCCCACATGCGCAATTGACCCATGCAAGCAAGCATAAAACTTTAAGGACCATAAATGTCTTTATCACTAAATTTAGTCCACTTTAAATTCTATGAAATGTATGCCTGTATTATTCCATTTCCAATACACATTTGAGTTTTGCATGAAAGCACACTGGAAGTGGTGGAGAGAGAGCTTTGAACCAGGAGAATGTTTGTGTAACTCACTGGAGACCTATACGTGAGGGCTGCAGCATCGCTTGGTGCCGGGCGAACTGAGCTCCACAATACAGTAAGGCCAACAGGTCTGTGGTCATGAATGATTTTAAACTCTGTGCGCCCAAGTGGTTCAGTTTCAACTCGGATGGAGGGAGGCCAGGTGCATGCTGGGCCTGATTCCGCAGCAAGGGGAACTGGGCAGTTTAGAGAAGAGACTGTGAGCGTCATTGCGACTGAAAATATTTTTTTATTTGGGAGAGGGGAGTTGTCGGCAACATCAGAGCAGGAGAAATCAACACCCCTCTCACGCAGGACTTCTCACGCGAAGCTTGCACACACACACCACACACACACACACACACACACACACACACACACACTCAAACACACACATTCACATGCACAGATATGCTCACACACATTCACATGCACACGCTTACACACACACACACAGACACACACACACACATGCACTCATGTACATTTACACACATGCACTCACGCGCATTCACACACACACACACAGACACACACACACACACACACACACACACACATACTCACACGCACACACGCACACATGCACACACATACACTCACAAATACTGGAATGCCACTGGCAGTGGCAAGTCCTCCTGCGTTTCTCTACAGGCCGCCAATGGTGATCTCAGTTTAGAGATCAAGTCTATGTTGGCGGATGATTTAAGAAAAGCACATCATTGTTTTTGTCAGTGTTTTTCTCCCGGTGATATTTCCTCTTATCCGGTGCCTCACCTCCTAAATGACTTGCATCTTGTGTCACCACACCACAAAAGGTGTTCCATTTGTTTCTCATTTGTTTTCAGAGCAACAGGGAGGCTACACCAGGCGCGCAACTGAAGCGTTCCGTTCACAGAGGGTCTGCTGTAACAATTAGCTTCCACTCTGATCAATGGAACTGGCTACACCAGACGTGAGAGTGGCGCATACGTTCGGAAAAAAAAACCAGTCTTTTACTGTAAACCATTTTTACGCGTTGCAAATGGTCTTTGAAAATCTGCATGTATTACTGTAACTGTTTGAACTATGACAATGGCAAAACACTGTCAAATTACTGTGAGACAAACATTTATTTATTTTTGGATTCTGAATCTCAGCCATCATCACTGTTGGTAGATAGAGTCTGGTAGATAGAGTCTGGTAGAGCTGATTGCATGCCCTGCATCAAGGCTTATCCTCTGACCTCCAATTCTGCTATCAGACGATGACCCTTGACATCGATCCCACGTGTCAGTGCGTCCCGAGAGGCACGAGGAGCTTTTGCGTGCAGCTGTTTCTCTCTTCACAGAGGAGGAAGTCTTCAATTGACATTTATTAGGCCGCTCGTTAAACTTGTTAGGCTCATTACACTCGTTTCGCTTGGGAGGCCACGAACACATGAAAGGACAGCAGTGGGACCTGGTCTGTGTCAGTGACAATAGTGTGGCCAGGGGTACTTCCAAGTGTGTGTGTTTGTGTGTGTGTGCATGTTTGTGTGTATGGGTGTAAGGGGAGGTGTAGGTGGTGTGTGTGTGGTAGGGTGGGTGGGGGGTATGTGTATCTATAATGGTATAGATACACATAATATAATATCTAATACTTCCATGGGTAGGAAGCTCAAGTCAACTATATGGTTTAGAAGTTTATGATCTACTCCAAGGTTTGATTGAAACTACAGATTGAAGAAACATGTTCAACTGTGTTTTTTGTTTTTGTCAGTTGTAACAATGGCACCCAAATACTACTGATTCAAACTAAAGGACAATAAATACTTGGTGCAGAAGTCAAGGTGTGTCCGAGACATTGTGCCGTTGGGTAATAGTATGCCTATGTGTGTGGATATGGGTAAACATCCATATGTGCATACTATGAGTGTGTGCATATGTGTCCATGTGTGTGTGTTTGTGTGTGTGTGTGTGCATATGTGTCCATGTGTGTGTGTGTCTGCCTGCTCTCTGAAGTCCAGGGGGGTCTGGATGATTAATGGTTGTCATGGTGAGAGCAGAAACGTCCCATATTTTCCCAGCCCTGGGGTGGATGTTGGGGGTGGGTGGAGTGGGTGGGTGATTAATTCATATTTTCACTAAAAGGAGCAGTCCGTGACATGGGTCCTTACTGGCCCACTACTCCAACTAAGGAACCGCCACCCCTCTCTTCCCAGTTACCATGACCTGGACTGTTTACTATCTCTGCAAATCCTCAAGGTCCTCAAATCCCAGGATCATTGTTAATGTCTGTATAGTGTGTGTCATTTATATGTTGAAGTCTGATATCGTCTGTCTACACTTGTCTAGGTTGGGGAGCAGAGGTGTTGATGATGATGTTGATGTTGATGATGATGTTGTGGTGGAGAAGTAGAAGTGTTACCGCTTGACAATTGGCCCGGGTTCAAAGTCTGTCGCTTTGGATAAAAGTGTCTGCTAAATATCAGTCACTTCACTCTACTTTGAATAATGCTGCTTTGTTAGATCTGACAATGGGGTAGGTGATATCACTGTATATTAAGGCTGTTCATATTAGGCAGTGCAGTGCTAGTATGTCAAGTGACATAGGTCTGTGTCAAATCATGTGACAGCTTATTTCCCATTCTATATCTCTCAACATGCTGAAAATAGACACACATCTAACTGACCACAGGAGAGAGAGAGCTGAACTTGCATTTTTCAGTTAAAAGAAAACAATGTTTATCCAAACAGCTCTGCCCACCCCCTCTACACATGCGCAAGGGTCGGCGGAGTGCATCAGGGACCCGTGCTAAGTGCCTCTCATTTGTCTTATTTATTATTAGATGTGGATTTCTGCAGTGGACAGGGACAGGCAGCGCTCCGAGGCGAACGCCAAAGACTTTGTTTGTTTTGGCTGCGGCTAAGTCAAAGGGACAGAGTGTTGACTGGGACTGAGCTGTCATACAGCAATATGCGTGTGTGTGGGTATATTTGTGTGTGTGCATGTGTGTGTAGATATTTGTGTGTGTGAGTGCCTTCATCATAATGAATGTGTTCCTAATAAGCACTCTGGGCTGTGAGTGCCAGTGTGTAGTTGCCATCGTGATAAATGTTTAATTTAAGTGGGTAGCCCTTTAGGGGTTAAAGCCTAGACAAATAATCACACAATGTTTTAGCCTTCACTAAGGAGTTACATGAATCACAACAGCTCTTTTTAAGCCAGACCAACAACTATGTTTGACTAAGTACAGAATTTACCACATTTGTTCCTGAATTCATAACAAGATTTATCTCATCAGGTAGTAAAAATCTTGACAGGCTTTTATACTGTTCTATGCTCTGATGTTTATGGTCTTCATACACACACTTATGAGCCAACAGTAAATACAATCTGGCGCAAAGATATGATGTTGCAATAACTCATGAATTATTGCAGTAGGCAGTAGTAACTTAGAAGTGTATTGCTGTAGGCTGTAACTCATCCAGAAGTTTATTGCGATAGGCAATCATTCAGAGATGCACTTCAGCAGAAGAATTTCTGGAGCCAGTGTGCTGAAATGAGACCTTCGGCAGCCTGTGAAGTGGCATTGTTAGTCTTGTTTTTTTTTTCTTTTCCAAACCCTCTTGGGTAGACAGAATGAAACTGGTTCTGAATTTCAGCTCACTAGTGGTTCCTGATGATCTCAATTTGTTCTCAGAAACTCCTCAAGGATACAGTTAGACTCTACTCATCTCAAGGCCGACAGAAACATCACTGGCTCTGCACAACCTCCTTCACACACACACACACACACACACACACACACACACACACACCACACACACACGCACACACACCACACCACAAACATACACACACACATGCAAGCAAGCATGCACGCACACACACACAAAATTAAAATGTTCCACATTGTATAACCTTCCTGTTGTACACATATCACTAGTTTTCTCATTGTTCAGCTCACAACACACACAACCCAAAATGCTCTGCTACATCTCTCCACAACATATGCATATGACAGACAGCTCAGAAAAACAAGCTGCTTCTAAAAGAGCCAGAAGTCCATGATGGATATGCAGCGCAGGGCTCCTGGCGGGGGCGCACGGCGTAACCCGAGCCCTGACAGGGGGACAGATCAAAGCGCAGCGGCGGCTGGAGGAGCCGTCCCCGCCGTCCCGTCGCTTCCTCTGGCAGCGCCCCCGGCCAGTAAAACAGAGTCTCGTTAAAGAGCCTCCTTTTTTAATAGGAGCCTCCACAACCCCCCCCCCCACACACACACACACACACACACACCACACACACCGACACACACACACACACTCCCACCCCTGCACCAAAAGCCCCCCTGCGTCCCCCAGTCGCTCGGTTGGTCAGCCAGCCAACCAGCCAGCCGGCCAGCCAGTCAGCCACCACCAGCAGGGCCCCTCCCTGCTCCTCACACACTGCCCGTCTTTGTGCCACCGCCCCCTGGAGCCAGAGCCCAGGCCCTCCAGGGGACCAGCTGCAGCACATGGCAGCACGCTGGGATGACTTTTTGCCATGCCGCCACGCACGGTCCCCATCGCCCTAACAGAGCCCAGATACACCCCCTCACCCCCCACCCCACCCCGGGCCCTGATCTCCTAGGGTAATCCTCTGGGAAGGGGGTGTAACAGGGATAGGATAGGATGGGGTGGGGTGGGGGGACTGCAAAGCCGAAACATCTTCCAGCCAATCTCCACTACTGTCACACTGCTGCTGCTGCTGCTGCTACGTTCCTGATGATTTAGCTTTTGGGGAAACAGTGACTCAGAAGCTTTTCTCACCTGGGGGACGAAATTCATGTTGACAGTTCGGGCAGGCCAATAGGAAAAGCACATATTTCAGCTGTGAGGGGACAGGGCGGCAGGGGGAAGTTGGTGGGGGTGGGGGGTGCAGGGCAGGCAGCCTTTTGGTGTGCCAGTAACTGATTACTGGAAGTGATTTTAGACTAAAACCAACATTGGGTCGCAAGGGGGCAAAGCAAACAGCTCATATTTTAAAAGGGCCCTCTGCTGCTAAATGTCCCTTCATGGCAAAGGATGTCAGAGAAAAGAAGGGCAGAGATGGAAGGAGGGAGGGGAACAGGTCCATAAGAGGGGGAGGGAAAAAGTTCTGGATGACAAAGAGAATTTGTGACATAATGAATGCTGGACGCACATCTGCAATAGAGACCGGAGGAGGCACTGGCTCTTCAATACACTGGGTTCACCACTGCAGTCATTGGCTCTGTAAAGTCCTGCGGGTGTAAGACTGTTAAGAGTGCCATCTACTGACTGATAATAGGAACAACTAATTCCATAATCATAGCAACAGGATAATTACTCAAACCTTACTTGTGTCCTAATAGCTAATAGTGAACTTTTACTTGTGTCCTTCTGATAGCTAATAGCGGATTTTTCTGGCCTCTAAATGTCTTGTGGGCAAGTAGCCCACTCTATTATAATGAGAGTGGAATAAGGTCATTTTCTAAATTTCTGCTCTGAGTATATACTGTACTGGAATAATCAGAGGTTAAGATTGGATCTGATATTTTCTGTATATACTGTATCAGATCAGTCAAAAACATTTCAGAAATATGTTGTGAACATCATGCCAAAAAATTTATCAGGGAAAAAAATCCTTGAGGGGGGGGGGGGGCGACTGGGCGATGTTCCACTACACTTCATTGGTCTGAAAAAAGTCCTACCTAGGATGCCTGCCAGTTACAATAAAAGTCCATTAAAGCAGCACTGTGCAAGTTTTAGGGTAAAACTACCAAGCTAGCTACCTAAAAGTCATGATAAACCTTACAAACACCAACCTGAGTCTTATTGACAGAAGCTTGCTAACATGGCAACTGATGTATTTAGGTATCAGCAATGTGAATGCTTTTTTGGATTTCTGCAGTGTAGTGTTTCCGCAACCCAGAGCACAGAACTACATTGTGCATATCCTGCTGGATGGCTGGTGGGAATGACACGTTTATCTGTCCTTCACATGGCCTTACACTATTAAAGTGAATTTAAAGCTGATACTATACTATAGTTGCATAAAATCATACCTCAAAAAACAGAGAAATTGTTGCATAGTGTTGCTTTAAACCATTTAATGCATCAAGTTTCTCTGTTGATGCAAAGAAGAAGGTCCTTCAGTGAGGGTCACTGTTTGCTTATTTGAGATTTTTCATTTCAGAGTATTAGGCAAGAAAATATAATGTAAGGCGTTAAAAATATAGATACTGTTGTATGAAAATACAAGCTTTGACTGCATGTCCTCTTGGTTAGTCAAATAAAAAGCCAAATATCGAGTCCTAGTACAGCTGTTAGTATTAAGCCCTTCTATGTCAATGACATGTTAGTCTAGTTATCTAGTCTAGAAAATGTGTTTCTATTACTGTCTATAAGGTCCCGGTGACTCAGGCTGTTCGGCCTTTGACTATACGAGTCCATCAGAGAGCGCAGCCTCTAGGTAGAGCTGCCATCAGGACAGGGCTTGATGGTGTCCTCCACCTCGATGACCTCCACCACCAGATCACGTATTGCTTTCACACAGTCAAAAGACTCCACCTTGTCGTCCTCCTCCGCATCACGCGTGCCTGATGGAAGTGCTTTGGCGCCCTCTGCTGTTGGCTCAGAGGTCACCAGTCCAAAGGAGGTGGTCTCCCCCTCAGCAGACTGACCGCCAGACCCCTCTAGACTCGCACCACCACCACCACCACCTCCACCTTCTGTCTCCTCCACACTCCCCTCACCTCCAGCTTGTGGTGTCAGAGCAGCAGCCACCACCGCCGCCATTGTTGTTGTCGTTGTTGTCGTCTCCTCGCTGCTGCTCCCTGGTGGTATACTGGAGGCCTCAGCCTCAGCGACCTGGGTAAGCACAGGTGGGGTCAAGTCGTCGTCGTCTTCAGCCAGAGGCACTGCGCTGCCGGCTGGCACCCCCGCGGGTGGGTTGAGATAGATAGCTCTGTCTGTGCAGGCCGTAGAGGAGTCTGTGGGCACCGGTCCAGGCTCCTCCAAAAATGACAGAGCTTCAGGACTGGACGGTGGCTCAGGAGACACCTCCGCTTCAAGCTCGACAGGTGGCAAAGCAACTTGGGCCACTCTGTCCTGCTCCTTGGCCTGCTCCTCCTGTTGTTTCAGCGGCTCTAGTTCTTCTTTGGGCTGCTGCTCCTCTTTCTTTATTTCTTCTACCTGCTTCTCCTGCTGCTCCTCTTTCTTCACTTCTTCTACCTGCTCCTCCTTTTGTCTGAGTGGCTCCAGTTCTTCTTTGGGCTGCTGCTGCTCCTCTGTTTTCTTCACTTCTTCTACCTGCTCCTTCTGTTGTCTCAGGGGCTCCTGTTCTTCCTTGGGCTGCTGCTCCTCTTTCTTCACTTCTTCTACCTGCTTCTCCTGCTGCTCCTCTTTCTTCACTTCTTCTACCTGCTTCTCCTGCTGCTCCTGTGGCTCCTCTGCAACCTCCTTCTGACACTCAGACGCCCCAACTCTGCTGGCCAGAGGGGAGGGCTTCAAGTCAGCCGGCTGGAACTGGAAGCACGTAGCGCCCGCCTGCTTGGAAGGGCTGGATGGGTCCGACAGAGGAGGAGGAGGCGTCCGGCTGCCGCTCAGACTGCCCTGGCTGATGGCCTGCAGGTCGGAGCTGTCCACAAACAGGTTGTGCTTCTTCTGACTGGCTGCCTCCTTCACCACTGCAGAGGTGCGACAGAATGAACAGGCATGAGGAAAGTTGCAAAACAACTCAGACGTGAATTTTACAAAGAACAACCTCAGATACTGCATTTTATAAATCAAGCAGAACATTTGTAGAAAGTTTTAGTAAATTGTCCAGTTTGGAGAACTATGGCAGCATAAAGACATGGTGTAGACTTTGTAACTGTGGGCCCCAATTTGAATCATGGGCAAAGTGCAAAGTCTTAAGTCTAAATCGAGCAGGCAAAATCATCTTGCAAATTTAAAAACCATGGGCAACACCTTAACTAAAACATGGATGCCACATCAAACGATAACTATGGGATAACTACACAACTTTTTGCTTGTTGACAGACTTTGCATTTTCCCTTCATTTAAATTAGAGCCCTATGTGTCACTAATTCTCTCTTTCACTCTAACCGAATCCTAATTGGGTCAGGCATTTTTATTCTGATTGAGGTGTTTATATGATCATTTATATTCCAAATGAGCTGTTATTCCGTTTCTAATCGGATTAAAAGTGTCCCTGTAAACATGGCTATAGTAATAGTTTATAACAGCAGCACCAGATGTGTAAATCAAGAGGCAAATTACAGTAGAGCCCTCAGCACCAGCAGCACAAAGGAAAGACCGAGTGTCCATGCCCAGGTAGTACATCTACACCAGAAGAGGACATAGGACAAACCAGGTACCAGGACAAGGAAAGTCATACAACGAGCTACTTATTCTGCAACCGATTCTGAGCCCGAATAGGCTCGAATGCCATTGTGGGGATGAGTGATCACTGACCTTTATTCACTTCAGGGGTGAGAGTCTTCTTCAGAATGTCCTCATAGACATTCTCCACATTTATGAAGTCAGTGCAATCTGCAAATATGTACTGTTCAAACTTCTCCAGCTCCTAAAAAGAATGAAAGGTGTTATATCAGTGATATGTTCAAGTTCAAGACATTCATAAACCCATTTCGGAATATAACCATTCTATGTAACCCTATGTAAAGGTGCCATTGACCGTTGGTTAGAATGTGTTATTTCTCTCCCTTCACTCATGTTAACACATCTTCCCAAAATGATTTGCTGGGGAAAGTAACTGTCTGTCTTATATTCATGAGTGGATTCTAATGACATGAATGTAAGGTTAATGTGTTTTTGAGTATGTAGGACTGTGTGAGGTTTGTGACATGCACAAGGTATGATGTGTAGCCTGTCTAGGGAGTAAAAAAGCCTTACAGGTCTGCATGAGGGGCTCAGGTGTCTCCTCAGCACGGGGAGTGTGATGTCCATCAGTGCCTCTTGAAAGAATTGCTTCCGCACTGTACTGCTGTCGTAGTCATATTGCTGTGACACACAAAGAGAACACAGTCAGGGGACAATGTTCTGGTTTCACAGGACTGTTCAAACCAACAATGCAAAGGAAATAATAGCAAATTAATAGTGATATGAGTTATACAGAGACAGAGGGGGGTCCAGCACCAAGTAATGCCTCTTTATATTATATCAAATTTGGAGTAACAACACCAGGCATGAGCCAGCAGAGTTCAATAATGAGGGAAAATATATCTTGACAAAAATCAATAAAAGAACCTTCATCAAGATACATCTCTTTGCAATGATAAAGGTGGATGATGACTATGACTACCTTAATGCCAAAGTAATTGTTGGGACAAAAGTAGGAAAAGGGTGGGTGAGAGAGTTGAGGACCTCTTCTAGTTAGAACAACAGGATTACCTTGAGGACTCTCATTTTGGCCTTCTCCATGACAGACCCCAGCTGTGCAGGGTTGTCTTTCTCAGTAGACTGCAGCAGAGACTCAAAGGTGTACATCGCATTGTCCATCAGCTACAGAGAAAACAAAAGCACATTCAGGATGCGATAAAGGCCACAGGATGCTGATGAATAATGACCACCAGAGGGCGCTAAACAGAATAAGCAACTTAGACATGACACTAAGAAGTTCAGTACCGTGTGCATACTTGCTGGAGGTTATGTCAACGGTGTGTCTCTCTAAATCTGTTATCACATTACGTCATATAGATCTTATACCATACTGTAGGACTTATCTATTAGCTGACCTGCTGCATGTGTTTTTGAGCGCCTTGCACCAGCTTGGTGGTGTTGGAGAAGCTGAAGCGCTGCTGGAGCTCCTGAAGCTTCTCATGGAGAGCGTCGAGTCTTTGGAAGCTCTCCTCCAACTCTGTTTTACTGGCCTGCTGGAGGGCCTAGCAGCAGGGCAAGAGAGTCAACAATTACTCCATATGCATATCATAATTAATGCTATAGAAAGTATTCAAAAACATACATATAGCCCACCCTTACAACTTAATTTACAGTGTCTATTTCATATAAGCAATATGACATGAATGAAAGTTGGATTGGTAAAGGACATATTGTTACTGTGATTCAGCCATAAAATAACTGCCTGCATTTCTGCTCTGTCACTTTGAATGAATAGAATGTTGATGTTTCAGTATGAAGCATATCAAATGCTGACTTAGCCTACTGCAAGCGATGAAATGTCTGAATGGGTTTTTTCCAGGTTATGTTCACTCACTCATGGAAAACCTCTCCTCCAATAAGAAATGTATAAATAGTTGTATAGATGAAATGTAATCGTTTTATCATGCTCCATGCAAAACATCTGTAAATGTAAATGTAAATCAGGTTTATAGGCTAAGTATACTTGCGTTTACAAGGAATTTGGTCTCTGCATTTATCCCATCCGTGAATTAGTGAACACACAGAGCACACAGTGAACACACAGTGAGATGAAGCACACACTAACACGGAGCAGTGAGCTACCCTGCTACAGCGGCGCTCGGGTAGCAGTGAGGGGTTAGGTGCCTTGTTCAAAGGCACTACAGCCGTGGATGTGGGAGAGCAGTGCTCAACCACTTTCCCAGCCCACTGGCAACCCTTTGGTTACAAGCCCGAACCCCTAACCAGTAGGCCACGGCTGCCCTCTGTTATTGCTGCACAAACCCCCAACTATTCTAATATATTTTAGCATAGATACAACAACTGTATTCAAAACATGGCACTTTTATTATTGTGTACGCTTGGACAAATGTAACACTGTTATACTTTGAAATACAGTTATAAATTCTACTAACATTACATCATCTGCTGTCAATATATCAGTATACCTTAGCAGTGCTCCATACTGCCCTAACTCTGTCCCCTTCCTTGTCCTGTGACTCACCTGCTGGACCTGCTGGAAGGTCCAACCCTGGCGGACGTCCCTGCAGAGTCGCTCCAGCTGTTCGTCGCACAGCTGTCTTACGGCCTGGAAGCCGCCATTGACTGGCCCAAGCAGCTCTTCCAACACTGAGCTCAGGTACGGATTGACATGCTCTGCACACACACTCTGGGTTCGCTCCAACACCATGGCTGTCACCACAAACACACACACACACACACACACGCACGCACACACACACACACACACACACACAAACACACACACACACACACACACACACACACACACACACACACACACACAAGCACACACACACACACACACACACACATAGACACACATGCACACAGGCAAACAGACAGGTGCAGACACACAAACACAAAGAGACAAAATGCATTCACTGACGAGTACTTACAGATTCACTTACAAACACAATCGTTTTAAGCAATACAAAAACAAACATGAACATTTTAAAATGGCTTTCAAGTGCCTTCTTAAATGTTCCTACAGTCTTGAAAACACTGTCATAATATTAGATATGCATTAGTTACATACAGCACCAAAACAGAAGAAATGTTTGTCTGCCTCACCTTTAAGTTTGGTCTCCAGGAAGGCGCAAGAGGAGCTGATCTGGTCCATGTTGGAGCGCAGCAGCACCCCCTGCTGTTGGGCTGCTGCACTGCACTCCTCTTTCAAGCTCTGCAGTGCCTCCTGCGCCTGAGCCAGCACCTGCGTGTGGGCAGCCTCCACCAACTGAGCACGACCACAGGAAACAGCAACAATAAGCACACAACAATGACATCAACAGCACCGGTCACCTAGTCACAAACGCTTCAAACAACACAATAAGACAATGCAGCTCACACACTAAAGTACACAGATCAGAGCAAAACAATACCGGTATCCACCACCTGAACACAAGATTAGCTGTACACATTGTCAGAACGTGAGAATGCCAATACTGGCTAATTGCGTGTAGCATCAGCAATAGTGATTACCGGGAAAACACCACTGAGATAACAAAGACACATTGAAGAGAATAAGGAACCACATTTACAAAACCACACAAAGAGCTCTTTTATGCATTTAGTACTTCATTAAAAGCCACTGGAAGGATTATTGGCAATGACGCTTACAGACAACCAGGCCCTCCTCTTCTCTGCCCTCTTCCCCTTCAGCTGTGGAATCAGCTCCTTCTGCAGGTAGGGAATAAGCCCCTCCATGACCAGATGTGTGAGGACCTGCAAGCACACACACACACACATACACACACACACACACACACACACACACACACACACACACACACACACACGCCCATGCACACACACACATGCATACACACACACACACACACACACACACACACACACACACACACAGACACACACACACACACACACGCACATGCACACACACACATGCATACACACACACACACACACACAGACACACACACACACACACACACACACACACACACACACACAGACACACACACACACACACACGCACATGCACACACACACATGCATACACACACACACACACACACACACACACACACACACACACACGCACACACACACGCACATGCACACACACACATGCATACACACACACACCAATGTACACCAATTACAAATATACAGATACATAGATACACTAATCAGATAATCAGAATCTTCTTGCTGTCCCCCGCACCAGACTCTCTACCCTGTGGCAGGTCCTTCAGCGCCATGGCACCCAAGCTCTGGAATTCTTTCCCTCAACCCCTGTGTGCAAGTAAACAACTGCATTTTTTATTTTCTTCAATTATAAGATGTGTCATGCCCCAATTCTGATTAAAACAGGCATATGCCTGGGGTCTTATTCTATTTTTTAGTAATCAGAATACGATATCTGGTTATGGCAACAGGAATTAGCTGCTTAAATGACTGATTCACAATCGGAATATTGTCTTTTTTCCAATTAAAACAGGAATATGGTGTGCATGGAAACGTAGTCAATCGAGCAATGAGTCTGGTGTTATTCCATACTCTGATTTGTTACTTCACGAATGTTTCTTGCTACAACGCTGAATACAACACACACGTTCTACTGCAAAAACAATTCTACACGTGTGAAAACGGCGTAGAGCACCAGGACTTGATGCCAAGCTTATCACTTCTCCCTGTAGGCGGGGCATTGTGGGTCCTGTCATCCGTTATGAGTGACAGCTCTGGTCTGTGTGTGTGGCTGCTCTGTGGTTTCCCTTTGACTTCCGCTGCTCGCCTCGCTTTCTCTAAAAATACTGGTCGAAACTGGAGAGACCACCATCTAGCCAAGCCGAAACAAACAGTTTGTTCATGATGAGCGCTCCATGTGTTTACAAGTCACTGACCTGTGCGTCGTCCCCTACGAGCATGTCCCATGATTCATAGTGGCCTTTCTCCTGTCTGTGGAAGTGAATGGCTGCCAGGAAGGCCTGCATCTCACACGTAGGTTTGTGCAGAGAGTCTGGACGGAAGAGAGGAGAGGTTAGTGTGTGTACAGTAGCTAGTATGGGGGACCTTTATCTCTGTGGTCTTGTGAGAGGGAAACTATATAGATGAGACTGAGATCGGGTGTGCACACAGGTTTATGGTGGATCAGGATGATGGAGAGAAACAGAGGGTGAGAGAGGAAAGAGAGACAGAGAGAGAGAGAGAGAGAGACTGAGAGAGAGAGATTGAGAGAGAGAGAAGAGAGGAGAAACATAATGAGCCAGGAAATGGATCCACCCACTTGGCTGTAACAGTCTTACAGATAAGAGACGAGCCCGGCTATCAGTCATCAGATAAAGACTAATCCACTTACTACTTATATCCAGGGATGTAGTGGAGGCTAAACGCAAGTAAACACAGTTTATCCACCTCTGAAATTTCAGAAATAGAGTTTATCCACCTCTTATTAGAGTTTATCCACCAATTGCAACTTCTAACATTAAAAAATCACACTGTATTATCCACATTCACAATATGTTCCTTGAATTTCCCCTTGGGGATCAATAAAGTATCTATCTATCTATCTATCTATCTATCTATCTATCTATGTACACTCATCAACACTCTGAAACCATTTAATACACTGGTATTGTTATAAACATTGGGCAATAACCTCAACCATCATCAAACACGTGCCTTTTATAAAAATCTGATACCGCATGGCACAGTCCACTTTACCGTGATCACAGAATTCATAGTTTACCTCTTATTTTACCACTACACCCCTGCTTATATCCAACAGAGTCTAGTGTATTCAGTTGTGGGTAAGAGGCAGGAGATTGTAGTGGATAACAGGTGATCTTCCTCTCTGGTGTTAAGGATTGATTGTTGTGTTGGGTTTTAATTGGATGATGTTTAAAATGACTCAACATCCAACAGATATATGGCATTTCTTCAAGCAAGATCATCAGTGTGCCCAGACAGAGCTAGCATGCTCTGTTAGCTAGAAATGTCATAATTTCTTACACACTTACACAATCAGACAAACAGACAAATAAGGACGCAACCACACTTGGCCGTTGACCACAGACACCCTGTGGCAGATGTCTGTGTTGACTGCGTCACCTAGCAATGCACAATATGACTTCAAATCAATGACATGATCATTTCAAACCTTTATCTCCATTACGATTAATCAACAACAATATATTTATTATGACCGCCGCTAGCGAAGCTAGCGAATCGGTTATATAGGGATTGTCAAAGTTTTTTTTTTCCCCCGTCATCTACTTCCTGAAATTTTGGTCAACGATACCCGGGGCACCGAAACACCGGGGCACATGAAATTTGGTGGGTATGTAGCCCCACTAGACTTTTACGGAAAAATTTCGTTTGGTCCCCGGGGGCCACTCCCCCTCCGCGCTGGGCCCCCCAAAACCCAAAAAATGCCGTTTTTCCTAAATAACTACCTGAACCGTGGCACCGAGGATGACACAATTTTTATGGTATGTTGGTCTCAAGGGCCCACATCAACCTAGCCCATAATCACTCATTTGTGATTTGCACCCCCCCGGTAAAAAATGAAAATGCAATATCATTCTGCTTTAATCGCCCCTCTCTTCAGTAAAGACGTTCAGAACTGCACCAAATTTTATGTGTATGATTAACCTGACATTCTCTGGGGGTATGCCAAGTTTCGTAGAATTTCATCCATGGGGGGGGGGGGTCTAAAAAATTAAGTTATGTGTATATTTAGTGACTGTACACTCATTGGCCTGTAGATGGTGGTGCACACATATACACACGCACACACACACACAGGTACGTATACCATCAGTATCGGCAATTAGAACGGCCGATACATAATTACAAATTCAGTAGGATTAAAGGAAAACCAAATATTCATCATAAAAATAATTTGGCTGCATTTCCAGTATTGGCGTCACGTAGTCGTTTGTCCACTAGATGGCGCATCGTTGCAGTGAGACGTAATTTTGTTGGAAGTTAATCTAAAGTGGGTTGGAAAGACACTACACTTCCTACAAGGACAAGACTGTAGGCTACAGTAGTTTACTGCAGAGAACGTCTAAGGGTAGGATGATTTCTGCATGACATGTAATTAGGGCCCGAGCACCGAAGGGCGCAAGGCCCTATTGTTTTTGTAAGGATTATTATTATTATTATTATTCATTATTCTACTTTTTTGCTTTCCTGTTTTTGAAGTGGTTAACATTGCCAAAAATTCTTGAAATGTGGCACACACGTCAAGTGTCACGCATCGCAGTTATGTACAAGAGTTTGACTCCGGGCGTGGCCCAGGGTCTCGCTAGCGCCCCCTTAGGTGACTGATCGATCTCGTGGTTGGCATATATTTTGAGGTGGTTAACATGAACGAAAAGTCTTGAAATTTGACACACACATCAGGTGTCACACAAAGCAGCTAGGTACAAAAGCTTGGCCCCGGGCATGGCCCAGGGACTCGCTAGCGCCCCCTTACGCCTCCTTAGGTGACTGATCCCGTGGTTGGCATATAATTTCAGCTACACACACCAAATTTGGTAGGTGTCTGTATCTCTCCAAGATGAACAACTTTCCTATGTACAATGCATTAGCCACGCCCAACAGGAAGTGAGATATTTGGGATTTTGTGCAGACTAATGTGATGAAATATGTGCTGAATTGTGATCCCAAAAGAGGTGCTTCCCATGGGTGAAAACGCATGAAATTTGGCACACACATCAAGTGATACAGTGAATAGACAGGGATAAAAGCTTGGCACCGGGCGTTGGCCAGGAACTCCATAGCGCCCCCTTATGTCACTGTGACTTGTGGTTGGCATATAGTTTTATATACACACACCAAATTTGGTGGGTGTATGTAACTCCCAAAACCAAACAACTTTTGTATAAACATGTCATTAGCCACGCCCACAGGAAGTGAGGTAATTGAGATTTTGTGCATTGTGGACATGATCAATTTTAACGTACTCCTCCTACACGGTTGATCCGATTCATGTCAAAGTTGGTATACATGATGCCGAGATGTTCCTGATTATAAATTGTGAAGTTTTTTTTTGATATGTTGTAATTTGACGAAATGGCGAAATTATTAATTTTAATACCCTTCCACATAAACAAAAAATGTGTCATAATTCACCATGCATGGCTTGAAATGTTTTAAATTTCACAGGTCATTGAAGACCATGTTAATGATAATATTCACATGCCCATAATGCATGTTTGGCATAGCGCCACCAACTGGCAGCAGAAAGAATGACATTTACACTGATGTCACATGATCAATTTGAACATACTCCTCCTAGACGGTTTGTCAGATTCATTTGAAATTTGGCGAATATTATGCCAAGATGTCGCTGATGTTAAATTGTGAAGGGATTTTTGATAACTTATATATTTGATATGATTTTAATATCTCACCACATAAACAGGAAATGTGTCATAAATCACAGTGCATTGAATGAATGGTCTGAAACTTCTCAGGTTAATAGATATCATGATTATGATGATATCCAGACACCCAATGGGCCTGCCTGACATAGCGCCACCACCTGGCCAAGCAGGAAATGTGCCAGAAATGGACAATGCCTTAAGTGATTGATCTGAAACTTTATAAAATATCAGACATCATTATTGTGATGATATTCACATTCGTAATTCACAGGCCTAGCATAGCGCCACCATCTGGCCAAGCAGGAAATGTGCCAGAAATGCTCTATGCTTTGAATAAATGGTCTGACACTTCTCATGGTAATAGATATTACGATTATGATGATATCCAGACACCCAATGGGCCTGCCTGGCATAGCGCCACCACCTGGTCAAGCAGGAAATGTGACTGATCCCGTGGTTGGCAAATATTTTGAGGTGGTTAACATAATCGAAAAGTCTTGAAATTTGACACACACATCAGGTGTCACACAAAGCAGCTAGGTACAAAAGCTTGGCCCCGGGCATGGCCCAGGGACTCGCTAGCGCCCCCTTACGCCTCCTTAGGTGACTGATCCCGTGGTTGGCATATAATTTAAGCTACACACACCAAATTTGGTAGGTGTCTGTATCTCTCCAAGATGAACAACTTTCCTATGTACAATGCATTAGCCACGCCCAACAGGAAGTGAGATATTTGGGATTTTGTGCAGACTAATGTGATGAAATATGTGCTGAATTGTGATCCCAAAAGAGGTGCTTCCCATGGGTGAAAACGCATGAAATTTGGCACACACATCAAGTGATACAGTGAATAGACATGGATAAAAGCTTGGCACCGGGCGTTGGCCAGGAACTCCATAGCGCCCCCTTATGTCACTGTGACTTGTGGTTGGCATATAGTTTTAGATACACACACCAAATTTGGTGGGTGTATGTAACTCCCAAAACCAAACAACTTTTGTATTAACATGTCATTAGCCACGCCCACAGGAAGTGAGGTAATTGAGATTTTGTGCGTTGTGGACATGATCAATTTTAACATACTCCTCCTAGACGGTTGATCCGATTCATGTCAAAGTTGGTATACATGACGCCGAGATGTTCCTGATTATAAATTGTGAAGCCTTTTTTTGATATGTTGTAATTTGACGAAATGGCGAAATTATTAATTTTAATACCCTTCCACATGAACAATAAATGTGTCATAATTCACCATGCATGGCTTGAAATGTTTTAAATTTCACAGGTCATTAAAGACCATGTTAATGATAATATTCACATGCCCATAATGCATGTTTGGCATAGCGCCACCACCTGGCAACAGAAAGAATGACAATTATACTGATTTCATATGATCAATTTGAACATACTCCTCCTAGACGGTTTGTCAGATTCATTTGAAATTTGGCGAATATTATGCCAAGCTGTCGCTGATGTTAAATTGTGAAGGGATTTTTGATAACTTATATATTTGATATGATTTTAATATCTCACCACATAAACAGGAAATGTGTCATAAATCACAGTGCATTGAATGAATGGTCTGAAACTTCTCAGGTTAATAGATATCATGATTATGATGATATCCAGACACCCAATGGGCCTGCCTGACATAGCGCCACCACCTGGCCAAGCAGGAAATGTGCCAGAAATGGACAATGCCTTAAGTGATTGATCTGAAACTTTATAAAATATTGGATATCATTATTGTGATGATATTCACATGCGTAATTCACAGGCCTAGCATAGCGCCACCTTCTGGCCAAGCAGGAAATGTGCCAGAAATGCTCTATGCTTTGAATAAATGGTCTGAAACTTCTCAGGTTAATAGATATTATGATTATGATGATATCCAGACACCCAATGGGCCTGCCTGGCATAGCGCCACCACCTGGTCAAGCAGGAAATGTGCCAGAAAATGGACAATGCCTTAAGTGATTGATCTGTTTACAAAAAAGTTGGATATCATTATTGTAATGATATTCACATGTGTAATTTCCATGCCTAACATAGCGCCACCATCTGGCCAACCAAAAAGTGCATCAGAAATGTTCTTTGCTTAAAATGAATGGTCTGAAATTTCTCAGGTTAATATATATTATGATTATGATGACACCCAATGGGCCTGCCTTGCATTGCACCCCCACCTGGCCAAGCAAGTACATGTGGCAGAAAATAAAATACAAAAACAAGTAGCACACGCATCAAATATGTACATTTCACAAATGCACCACATCGGTGCTTTGTTGGATTCCGACATGTCACGGGTTGCGGCCCGCAGGTGCTCGGGCCCGCCATTGCCGCTTGCGGCTATATTTCCCATTTCCTCTTGAAGCCGAAATAAATCTGAGAATGTTTATCGGACATGCTTGTTTTTTACTGCAGGTAGGCTACGTTAAAGGTGCGATTTGTAGGATTGTTACCAAAGGAAGACTTAGCTAACGTTAGTTGACCTGCAGCTGCTTTAACGTTTCTCCAACCATGACCCAGCTACACATTACGGAAACCGTTAAAACAGAACATAGACCCTATCTAACCAACGTAACATATTTTGCTGAAGTTAGCGATGCAGATGAATTTTACCCTAGGCTACCTGTCGTGGAGAAATATGGCCAGCTCTGCTTCAGACTTGATATTCTTCGTTTGACGAAGACGTCACCATCTCAGGAAGCTCCTCCGATGTGCACTTAATTTGTTTCTTGTTTTAATTTTGGAAATTTGCCTGCCTCTCGTAGGCGTTCATGACTACAACTGACAGCTGTTGACAGTTGGCCTTTGCTAATTTGGCAACCCAAATAGGAGGACACGCTAGCCCATTATTAATACGCTATTCTAGAATTAATTGTTCAAAACATAAACGAAAATTCCAAGAGATTCCGCCCCGTAACTCATTTTTTTTCATAGGTTTTACGGGGTTTTACAGGTTAGAGTAGTGTTGTCAAATAAGCCATTACTTCAATTCATCGTGTTTCCTTACTCTCTGACAACATATATGGTGATCATTTTTGGAATGGTTACAGTTTAATTTCCATTATTTCCTACATACTGGACCTTTAATCCTATCAATAGCATCAATAGCAGAACGTAGGTAAAATAATGTTACCGTTAGCATGGTTGAGTGATGGTGGCCAATTTGATTATTGATGTATTTGTAGAAAACCATAAATGCGTTTATAGGCTACCAAGCAAATCGATAACAGCACTAATTGTATCTTTGAACTGTCATCTCATTTGCTTATGACCATAACCTAGGCTACTAACAGGAGCTAAGTGAGTTAGCCACAACACGTTCGCTACGTGATGGTTTTTAAATGGAAAATATGTAGGCTACCTGAAAGATAACCTGTCTATGATGCATCCTAAACACCGCTGGGACATTTCTGCTCAAGGTCTCAAAAAGCATCTGAGTCAACGTTCATTCCCAAACACCCATATAGGCTACTTCAATCCTCTATTTTCAAAGGTGATTCAAGTAAGGAAGAGCATGGCTCAAAGTAAAGTAACTGAAACTACATAAATTCGTCAAAGTGAATAATTTGTGTCAACTCGCCGCAATGTAGATTTATTAACGCACCCGTGATGATCGATCTACATCTCCATTTAAACCAGATGTTTTAGAGCGCACGTTGAGATGTATTCAGGGCAGGGCTGTACCTACACATATTTGTTGCACGTGCTACAAAAATCATTCTTTGCGATGGATGATTTAGTACCAACGTTACACCGGTCAGATACAGTTTTGCCTATGGCTATTCCGTGAGACTGAGGCGCTTTTTGTTTGTTCGAAGTGCGTGCTTAGGGTGTGAGAGGGGAGTCGATGTGATTCCAGCTTGGTAGTTAGTCTATGCGATTAAAAAACACGTGTGTGTGAAGTATCCAAACAATGATAACGCTTTCATTATGGCTGCTTTAGCCACAGACCTTGAGCTACTGTACAGTGGGTTGGGTTCCATTTAGAAGTGTCCACTTCATTCGCCCTTTCCGTGATTCGCCAAGAGGTGGCAGCTTGATACTGTAAGGTGTAAGCCATTGGTTCCAAAGGAGATTTTATTTGGGTCGCTAGCATAGCCTAGTGACAAGTGTTGTGTAATAGGCCTAGCATAGGGCCTACCTTATATAGCTTATAGTTTGTTAACAGTCACGGTTTTGTCATAACTCCCTCTATGCATTTTTGCATTTAGCTCTGAAACCGGGGGGCGAACACGTCGCAGGGGGGGCGCGCAGTGCGTGGATATCTCAATCGCAAAATTAAACAATATTTCTATCGGACTAGGCTGGGTGAAAGTCAAAAGATTGAGCTTAACCATGGACCTCATAGTTGCAAAATGCAAGGGAACATCAATCAGCATATTATTTGCACAAACAATAACGGACAGCTCTTCAACTTTGCCCGTTAAAATGTGTATGAACAGTCTCGCAACGCATTTCATGAAGGCCCTTTTGGACATGTCAGTTATTTGCACCACTGGGTAAAACGGCATTTTGTTTTAGACTACTGGTATTTCATTTGTGCATTGACAATAAAGCTGAATATCATTTGAACTAGATGACTAAATTTATGCATATGTAGAAGAAGAAACATTCACAAAAATCCATGACATGACCTCTCTTCTTGATAGCTGTTGAAAACTGCATGGAACTGACAGGGATTGTTTTGTTTAATAATAAATAAATAAATACATGATGCTGCTACCTTCTGCTTTTCCCAAATACAATGTAGCCTACAGGTGTACCTTTCATCAGTCCAGTTGCAATGGATGGACTGTGATGAACTGCCCTACTTGTGATTGTTTAGAGATTTTAAAGGTTTTATAACAATGCTACAAATTTTTTGGCCCAGAAACAAATCTATTCACCTTTGCAGCGGCAGTAGGCTACTTTGTGTGCGGAATGTGTGCAAACACACATTCCAAACAAGCATACACAAAAGTTTCAAGAGTGGGGGATGGAGTAGAAGATGGAGACAAATTCATTAATATGATTTATTTTCGCGGAATGGACAGGACTGAGCGGCGGTCATATTTTGTACCGCTATGCGGTACATCTAGTTATTATTTATTCTATGATACATTTTGCCTTCTACATAGTTCTCTGACAAGGTACCGGAATACAAAATGACAGACACGGCAATCTTTTTAAATAGGCTGCTCAGGTTGAGGACTGTTAGCTCTGTGTTTGTGCTTGTGTCATCCATGCCATCAGATACATTTTGAGTGAACTCGGACTTACATAAGTTGGACAGTTCACGAATGTATGCATTTACGAAAGTATTAACATGAGTAAGATGAATGACCAGAGTAAAATTAAAGTCGACGAGAGATTCTAAATGTTGTTTTCGACATCTTCTACATCTTCTGATAACTGACTAGTCCTATGATCAAACCATTTAGATTATACAGAGAGTGACGGCCATCGTGACTGGCAGCAGTTGGCAGCAACAGCTCACCACAGCAGGCAGCCCACAGATACTATAGTGTGCAACACTGAGTTGCAGAATCCAAACACAAAACAGCACAACAGAAACAGGAAACAGAAATATTATGACTCAATATAGAGGCAGGCAAAAGTCAACCTTACCATGATTCTGATGGCGGATGCTGTGACTGAGTGTGCAAAGGAAGTGGCGCCGCTGTTCGTCGTCATGGCAGCAGAGGTAAACATCGCGTCGGTATGGTAACCTCAGATACACTGGAAATGCAGTGGAGGGAACCAGCTCAGGGGCAGAGTCCTCTTGTCCATCTGAACCAACAGGACAACAACAACAACAACACGTTATATACGTACATTTTTATATAGTGCACAACAAACACAAAACACAACAAAACTAATATCTGTGTGTGTGTGTGTGTGTGTGTGTGTCTGTGTCTGTGTGTGAGTGGTGTGTATGCATACGTTGGTTGGTGGATGGCTGTGCATTTATTTTTGTAATCATCTGTATATTTATTTGTGGCTTTGTGGGTGTGTGTCTGTAAGTAGGTGAGAAACGTTTCTGAAAGTGGCTGATGAAAGTTAGTAAAAAAATTGGTAAAGACGGTTGACACTTACTGTTCAGATCAGGAATGGCCTTATTAACTAAAGCCTCATACTTCTCCCTTGAGGTGACCACAGTGCCCCCAACTAGGTTCAGCTTCTGACGTGCAGGAGTCCCTCTCTTACACATCTGCAAACAGAGTTATTACAACTACTTTGATAAAGCTAATGAAAACGAGCACAGCAGGGATGGACAGAGAACAACACAGCATGTTAAAGATGGGTTTTGTCTTATCAGATGTTCTATACATTTACATTTATTATTTTAGCAGTTCTTTTTTTCAAAGCGACTTATGTCAATTATACTCATACTGTATTACAAGGGCTTTGTTACATTGTCCCTGGAGCAACTCAGGGTTAAGTGCCTTGCTCAAGGGCACAACGGTGGAAGCCGGGTATTGAACCAGCAACTTTTCTGGCTACTGCATACTAGCCTAGCTCCACTACTAACCACTACGCTACCACCGTACCACCATAGATGATGACAGAGAAAAGGGTGTTGTTGTGGTCACCTCCTGGTTGTCATGGAGCTCCAGGCTGTGGTCTCGTAGAGTGGCCCATCTGTCCTTCCACCTCTTGGCATCCTCACACTGTGAGACACTCCCCTCGTAGAGGACCTCACACGCACCTGCTTGCTCCTGCAGGAGGGAGAATAGTCATCAATGTGTGTGTGTGTGTGTGTGTGTGTGTGTGTGTGTGTGTGTTTGTGTGTGTGTGTGTGTGTGTGATTTCTTACCCTCTGTTTGAGAAGTAGTGCCGGGCTGGTGTTTTGCTGCTCCAACTCCTCTTGCAGTTGTGAGCAAAGGGTCACACGGTACTGCCGTCTGAAGTGAGGACCGAAACCCTTCAGCACTGTCTCTGTATGCTCTGCACACACACACACACACACACACACACACAGACACACACACACACACACACATGTGCACACAGGCACACACACACACACACACACACACACACACACACACACACACACACACACACACACACACACACTGTAAGTACACTGTGTTGTAGATGTGCTACAATATATGCACATCTGGATTATATTAGAACTGTAATGCTGCTTATATTAATCTAAGAGTGCATTATACCCGTCTCATGATGTCATTGGCCTGATATTATCCATTACATAGGTTAATAAAATCTGAATAGGATACCTAACATTGGTCATGGTGATGTACTGGAACACCCAAATATTCCACAATATTTCACATTCCAAATTATCCCTCAAACCTACTCTGACATGTCCAACCCGCCCTGATCAGGGTGTTTCCCGGAGCTGTTTTATGCTGGTGTGGTCTCCAGCAAACCACAGTCTGGTCCTTGTCCAAGATACAAGGCTTTCATCCAAACCAATACAAGACTATTTTAAAACAAACCTGAATTAGTGGATGAATTGGCCGTTTGAATTGAAAAGCTCTCCCCAGGAAGGCATAGTTTTAGTATCATGGTTTAATATCAAGTCTACTTTGTCCATCACAATATTTGTTGAATAGCTGTATATATGGTTATGGTTATGAAAACAGTAGATCTGGGCATGCCTGTCATACACAGTAGAGTTACGCCTGCAGTACAGGAAACCTCTTTCTTCCGTGTGTAGTCTGATCCCCTGTACCTAGAGACGGGGTGGGTTGGGAAATGGTTGCATATCTCTGTTTTGAGAAAGCCTTTAACAACACAATAATGGCTATAATTGGGTGTAATTACCCCGCCATTACAACACAGCTAAACTACAGGATGTGTGCTGAAGAGAACGGGAGCAAGTAGATCTGGTAAGGACCAGGCAACAGTGTCATGGCAGTGGCCCCTACCACGACAGGATCAAAAAGGCATGTTTCTCTAACGATACATAAGAATGACACATTGGATGACATTTAAAAGATGTATTAATACATTTGCTTCTGTTGGTGTATACTAGCTCTGTTCTGTCTAATTCTAAGATGAGACCGTTAATACAATGTTGGCAAAAATTAGATTGGTGAGGTTCTGACATAATATGAGCTCATTTACAAACACTGCAGATTTGAAAATGTAAAGAATCAAAGAATCTTCATTTCACTGCAAGAGAACATCTGGCTCCTTCTCTCTGAGTTTGTGAAGAAATAGTAATACTCATGATGAACCATCATTATGGAAACACCCTCAGTAAGTCAACAACTTATTTTTGTAGCGCCTTCAAACTATAAAATACACAGGACTTTCACCAAGAGGGTGGTTACAGGTGTCTAGGGTAGACAAATCGTGCAGATATAACACAGCCCAGCTCAACCTGGACAAAGATTCCACCAAAACAGCAGGAATAATAAATTATCCACCTTTAAGCTGTCAGCATATTTCTCCCACAAGAAAAGCACCAAATCTGTTTAAAAGCAAGGCCACACAAACAGGTTAGAGCTGGCTCAACAGACTTCTCTTTGGTCTGGAAAAGTAATTTTGTGTTTGTGTGTGTGTGTGTGTGTGTGTGGAGAGAGAGAGAGAGAGAGAGAGAGAGAGAGAGAAAGATGTTATATATGTGTGCGTGTGTGTGTGTGTGTGTGTGTGAGAGAGAGAGAGAGAGAGAGAGAGAGCGTACACACATGTGTCATTGTATGTCATTGAGTATCTCTACATAGTACCAGGCAGAACGGAAATGTCAGAGCTGTGTGCTGAGCAACAGTAGATAATTTTACCACCATGAGAGAGCTCTGCTCTCTTCCATGGGATATCTGAGTAAGTCTCACAGAGAGGTGCCAAAAGACATACGCAACCACAAACTCCTACACCAGACAAACCTGAAGGGCTTTCGTAAAAGGGGCAACATGTTTACCAGACATAGCAAAATGAAGAATTCAATTTGACATAAAGTCAGCTATCCAAGTCAGCTGCGCCTATACGTATGGTGCAATAGCCATGCATTCACATCTGGAGCAGGAAAAACTAATATGAGTCCAGATGTGTTCAGCAGAAGCTGAGTTTTTGCATGGGTGCGTTACTGTTTGCCTGTGACTAAATCCTGGACATAATTCGACAGAACTGTCCACTCCCCCTCAACTTGCTCCAGAGTAGTGTGATGTCATGGGGAGGGCCTCACACCCCGCCCCCTCTCCAGAGGCTCTGTCCATGATGTCAGACTGTTCCAGAGCTCAGTTCTGAGATCTCCTCTTGATGGAGCAGGACTCTCACGGAAGATGCTTTGGTCCACTGCAACTGCACTGTTAAATAACTGGTGTGCCACTAGTTTACCTATTTGTATTGATGTTCATGGAGATGTTTGTGAAATGTTCTCCCTGTCAAGATCTTCACATCTTGGGCAGAACATGTTTACAAATGTTTATCACAGCTTTTTATCCACTACAATTTGCACCATAATTTAAAAATATTAAAATGAGGGTATGTTGATACCCTTAGTAGGCTAGACTTGTTAGACTCTTGCACCAAACCATAGAATGTATGACAATGAACAAGGACAACAAAATGTAAGGATGACACAGAGAAAATATGGTCTATGTCAATGAATTTCTGGTTAACATCTGAACATAGGCTAGGCAATACAAATCTGATATGTAGCCTACCTGACTATGTGTTCTGCATTTTCATATGTATTTAAGAACGATCGAATAGCCTATTTAAAAACGTTAAAAAAATGTATTGCGCTCTCCTGTCACGATGGTACTGACAGATTCTTTTTTCCTCAGACATATTTCTCCTGTTCTGTGGACAATTTGGTTATTGTTATATCATGTTTCTCTTTTTACAAATTCTCCGTTTATGAGTAGCAGGTTAATGCACTTCGCCGGCCTCTAACAAGATGCATATGTCGTTCTGTTATCAAATGACGGACTGATGAACCCACGACGATTAGTCAATCAGAATATCAGCCCAGACATTCTTGTAGGCTACTATTTATGCACTGTATGAGTAAGCTTACCTTTTATGTAGTTGGATGTAGTCTCATCCAGTTGACTGGAAGTCGATCCACCCATGGTCAGGGGAAACTTCAACTTCTCTCACAAGTCTCTTCTCTTCTGTCTGCACAGACGGGTGCGCCTCTTTTTGGTGACTGTCATGAAATGATGGGCGAGTCACTCTTAGAGAGAAATTCTATTTCGCAGATCTTTCAACTTCCTCGAAGTTTGGCCTAGTACGCCTATTACGACATGACTTGAGCAATCTCGTTTCAATGTGTTGAAAATAGCCATATGTTTTAATCAAAATTGAGGAAGAACCTGCATGTTTTCCTTCAAATGTTTTTGTTGAGTTGCCCATGTACGCTGAACTGGAATAGACTACCTCCTGCAATATAATTGAAATGATACATTTAACAGTTTAATGTATTATTATGATTTATTATTGTAGATTATTATTTGTTTTATTATAACAATCACACGGTTTCATCGAAGTTATTCCTCGTAGCCTACCTTACTACGTTTCCCATGTTCCATTGCGGGATCTTTGCTCCGCCATATTAAGAGTGCCAGAACGCGCTGGTCTGGAATAGTAGCACCACAACACAAAATTGTAAGTACATAAAGACCTAAAATTACTTATGGATTTCAGTGTGATTTTAAACCAATGGCGAGGTCCATTATCTTATTAATGCTTAAGGATAAATTTGAGCTATAGTTTGTCTCATATAGTTGTCATATGGGCCTGAAACCATTGTTTGCTTCCACGGGAATGTATCTGTTAACGTTAGCCCTTTAGCTAACCTAGGTCTTACGTCTCTAACAAGCTAGTATGTAACTAGCTAGCTAGCTAATGTGAATGTTGTGCTGTATTTTCTTGACAGCACATACCCCCAAAACGAAGAACATCTCTCGGTTTATCTCTCACTAAAGACCCTGTAGCTGATATGTCAGAGTCTGGCCAATGTTCGGGTAGCTCTAGCTTCTATTAGTTATTTATGGATCCCCATGTTTATAGGTTTTTTCGTAATGTTGGTTGGCTGGAACTTGGCTTACACATCAAGCTAACAACACAAAGAGGAGTGAGAAGTAACGATACATAGCGTAACCCAGCCAGATAGCTTGTTCTCTAGCCTCAATTATCTTCTGATGGACCTGTTATTAGGTAGCGTGTCAGTTGGTGTATGCCACTTAACGTTAACTAACTAGTGATGCTCGGGTTTTCATTTGGTCAAGATAGCGAGCTTTCTGTACATGTGATAAGTGTACGTTTGTGTTTTGCTTGACAGCGAAGGGATTCGAGTTGTGTTTACGTACAGACTAAGGTGTATGAACGAAATCTAGTGTTTAAAGACAATATATTGTTTATTATTAATACACATAAATTAAAAATAACATTTCCCAGGAATTAACGTTACTGCCTCGGGCGAGTTTTGACGGGAACAATGCTTTTTTACCTGCGCTACCCTGCAAGACAAGCGCAGAGGGGGACATTCACAGACCCTTGGACAGCAGCATAGCGCAAGCCTTGTGTTCTCTGTCAGGACAGAGCCGAACACTTTTTATGTGCCTTTCTCCGGAATCATTATTGCACTCAATCGCATTGATTGTATAGGCAGTTCCCCAGTCTTTTGACATGTCAAGATCTATGCTGGTGATGACTAGTTGAGCTTTTTAGTTAACACCTCTTGTGTTTAAACTGAAATTGCCAAGGCATAGTCATATTTGCCATTTTATGACGATACTGCCATGCCATAAGTAAGTTAATGTGCTAGTTAATTCTCAAAACTCCGCTTTTGCAGTCTTTCTCTTTCCCTTCCAGGTGTTTCTGGTGTAAAGTGATACTAGCCTCTCTTCTTCCCAACAGTGGAGGATGACTCAGACAGTACAGACCAATGGGGTCCAGCCCCTCAGCAAGACCTGGGAGCTCAGTCTGTATGAGCTGCAGAGAACCCCACAGGTGATAAACATACACAAACAAACAAACAAATAAACACACGCATATGCAGTGACCAGAAGCACAGTCTGGAATGTGGTCAGGGTTAAGTCTACACCGCTGGATGCTTGCATTATCCCCACATTTGATGCATATACCGGTAGTATTCCTTTGGTGTATAACTCAGGGAAACAGAAGCATGGGTTGCATAGCTTTCGTGGCATCAAGGCAGCACCTGCTTACATCCTGAACGGTCAGTCAAATGCCTCTGTAACAACAATTGAAATGAATAGCTTTTTGAAAGAAAGTTTTAGCGACAGGCACTTTTGGGGAGACTACAGGCATTTTTCTTTTACGGAAATGGGAGTGGTGGAAGTTCACGCTTGGTGTGTCGGATGATAAGCTGTGCTGTGTCATGCCCGTGCAGGAGGCCATCACAGATGGACTGGAGATCGCCGTGTCCCCACGCAGCCTTCACAGCGAGCTGATGTGCCCCATCTGCCTGGACATGCTGAAGAACACCATGACGACCAAGGAGTGCCTGCACCGCTTCTGTGCGGACTGCATCATCACCGCGCTTCGCTCTGGGTAGGTGGCTCTCTGCTGGACTCAACACAGGGATCCCACACGTAGACAACACAATCTTGAATGCTAAGCATGTAAAGCAACGAGTATACTTCTGTACATACGGCTATGCTGTACGGTCATACGGTCGTGCGGATCTACTGGATTGGCGTTCTACTACACATCAAGTTTCGCACAGGCAGTACACAAGGTCTGTAGAGACGCAGATCTGTGCAGCACAGAAATGCCGTATGGACCGGAGGTATGACGTATTTTGCATTATCCGTTCTGTGCGTAGACCGTATCTGTAGAAGTATACTTGGGCCTTAACATGTATTTTCGTACAGACCACCTCCATGTCTCTACACCAGGATCACCAAATTTCACACTTTTGGTGTGAGTTGTGGCATCAAGGCATCTCACACCAAAATGCTTTTGATTTATTGTTTTTCTCGGATCTCATGTAAATTCAGCCTTGAAATTGGACTGCCTTTCTCTAAACTGAGTACCCTATAGATGAAGATATTTTCACTGAGACAAATCCCCACACCAGCCTTTAAATCTTCCTTTGGTCCAACCTTTGGCATTTTAACCCTTGACCCCGCTAACCCTGTGATCGTTTGTCCACAGGAACAAGGAGTGCCCCACTTGCCGGAAGAAACTCGTATCCAAGCGCTCCCTGCGGCCGGACCCCAACTTCGACGCGCTGATCAGCAAGATCTACCCCAGCAGAGACGAGTACGAGGCGCATCAGGAGCGCGTGCTCGCCCGCATCAGCAAGCACAACAACCAGCAGGCGCTCAGCCACAGCATCGAGGAGGGACTCAAGATCCAGGCCATGAACAGGTCACTGACCCACATGTTTTTTTCTTTAACCGTGCGTGTGTGTGTGTGTGTGTGTGTGTGTGTGTGTGTGTGTGTGTGTGTGTGTGTGTGTGTGTGTGTGTGTGTGTGTGTGTGTGTGTGTGTGTGTGTGTGTGTGTGCACACTGTATTTGTGGTAGGAGGCACAATGTGGAGTTTGAAGTGTGGACAGAGCACAAATGTGTGGTCTGCCTGTTTGTCAGGTCCCTGACCCACATATTTTTACGTACAGACTTTTTTTTTTCTCTAATCGTGTGTGTTTGTGTTTGTCTGTCCGTCTGTCTATTATTGCCAGAGTCTTACGAGAAGTTTAATGAATCAGAGAGTAACTTGAGCGTATATGGGTGTGCGTCCGCTCCATAGGCTCCAGCGGGGGAAGAAACACCAGGTGGAGAACGGCAGCGGGGCGGAAGACAACGGTGACAGCTCTCACTGCAGCAACGCCTCGGTCCACAGCAACCAGGAAGCCGGGCCCAGCATCAAGCGCACCAAGACGTCAGACGACTCCGGGCTGGACATGGACAATGCCACAGAGAACGGCGCTGGCGGAGAGATGGCGCTGGACGGGGCCAGCGAGATCGAGCTGGTGTTCCGCCCACACCCCACGCTCATGGAGAAGGAGGACGCAGCGCAGACCAGGTGAGATGCTTGTCCTGCCGGTCCCTGTAGTGGTCAGACCGGGCGGAAACCGCACACCGAAACCCTTGAATGTTGCTTCAACCACAAATGCCAGGACTGTTACACTTTCACATGTCAGGGTGGCCGACTGCAGATTCAAAAGATAGCTGTTGAAACCCTGAGAGGGGTGAAGTGAACTAACTAAATTGTGTTTCTGACAGCAAATTGTCATCATAAGAAATTAAATTCTACCAGACAACAGGCATGAAAACTCCTCACCTTTCGGCGAAATTCGCCGTTTTGAATCCAAAATAGGGGACTTACGTGGTTCGCACAGATCCGATGAGAAAATATTGTAGGGGGGGGGGGGGGGGGTTTGGGGTTACAACTGAGTTTACAAATCACGCGCAGACACGAACGCATCTTGATGCGTTGTAAGACAAGAGACCAATTAAAAACTTGTCTGATCCAGCAACGATTATGTGAATGCAGCCCCTATGCATTTAGCCTATGAAACAGTGGAAGCTAAATTTTGCCGTGGATGCAACGCGAACAGAACGATTGCACTGGAATAGCCTCCCTGTCTGTGTGACTACAGATATATGCGTCTGAAATGTCAGCTGGAATGTGAGCCCGGCGAGGAGAGATGCTTATTGATGTCACAGGTGGGCTAGTTGAAACGTTCAACTTCTGTCAGAAAAAGACATTGAGATTGGTGTAGCAACGTAGCATAGGCTGTTGTTAAAGTTAGCGATATTGGACAGAACTATAGACATAACGAGTTCATTTGATGAAGAATACGTGCAGTTTGAGCCATCTAGATCGACAAATGGTGAAGCAAATAGGCATAGGCTACTTTATCAGTATACCAAACAAGGCTAATGTGAATAACTAAATAGTTGAATTAAATGCTCCTAAACTGGGCTGGTGCGTTTTGTCAAGTTCAGAGACAAAAACAGTGTTTGACATGGTAATGCCGTCTTTTAAGAAACACTCAGTGGCCTGACACACTAGCACAATGCCACAATATGTAAGTAGCCTAGCTGCAGGTTAAAACATTTCAAACCAATTTTACAAATTAAAGCCTAGTCCAGTGTTTTTCAACCACTGTGCCGGGGCACACTAGTGTGCCGTGAGAGATCATCAGGTGTGCCCCAGAAAATTACCCAAATGTCCCTCACTGGTCCAGAAAAGCAATTGTTGCATTAAATAATTTATAACCACATGCCCTCATTGATTGTATGATTGCACTATTTGTGGTATGCAGGCATTGTACAACGGGGGCCCCATATCCAGTATTCACAGAATCATCACATATCCAGTTCATAACAACAATTAAATTAGATATAGTCACCTACAAATGAAACAGAGGGCGCTTGTTTTATTGAGCAGGTCTTGCATAGAAGCCATAATAAGGCCATATCTGTGTATTATTTGAAATTTTAGGCTATGGTATGTTTATTTTTTCTTTACACAGGATGTTAGTGTGCCGTGGGACATTTTATGTGTCAAAAGTGTGCCGTGGCACAAAAAAGGTTGAAAAACACTGGCCTAGTCTACCCTACCCAAGTTTATTTATTACCTGGTTTGGTCCAACAAATATTCAGACTTATTCTAATAGTCTACTATGAAGTGTCCATTAGGCCTATGAAATCTTCAGAAATGTCTGATAACTTCAGGCACAAAGAAAGAAAGAAAACTCATGTAGATTACTGAGGAGGAGAGGAGGGCCAGGCTGAAGCATGTTGCAAACAGCGCAAGTGGGCCCCTTCACTAGGGTGGTCCTTATATGGGGTAAAAAAATGTTTTTTGGAAATGTTCAACTCTCACCCCCTAAATGTGTTAGGATATCAATAAAAACACACTGTGCAAAATTTTGAATTGTTCCTACAATATCTAGAGGTAGCTCAAGGCCTTTGAATATTTCCGGAATCGCTCATTTTTGCAGACATTGTACCATTTAAGAACGCACAACAAAATAAAATGCAATATTATTTGTTGGTCAGACTATAATAATATAAAGGAGAATAGCAATAATAAACAATGTCAATTAAATCAATAGCCTAATGAAATAAACAATGAATATGAGGGGGAAAAAAGCAATAATAAACAATAATGTCCATTCAATCAATAATATAAAAACAATAGCATGGTAAGACTACATTAAAGAGAATATCAATAGTAAACAACAATGTCAAATTAATCAACAGCCTAATTGAAATAAAACAATATTTTACAAACTATAATGCATAAGAAGCGCTTAATGAACTAAGTGCATGTTGAACAGATATGCCTTTAGACCCCTTTTAAATGACCCAAAACTATCACAGGAACGGAGACCACTTGGCAACTCATTCCACCAACATGGAACCACTCAGGAAAAGAGTCTTGAATTTGACCTAGTGTTTATGACTGGTCGACATAACAGACACTGATCAGAAGACCGCAATGGGCAGTTGGGAAAGTATATCTTGATCATTGAATTAAAATAACAAGGAGCAGATCCAGTCAGTGTCCAAGGCCAAAGGCCAAAGTGACAGATTTAAGTTGTATCATCATATTGTACAGTTGTACACCCGGGACGTCCTCTTTCTCTTTGGGCCAGGAGAAAGTCTCCATCTTCTGGATTCTTGAGAAGAATGAGTGCATCTTGATGTGCAATATCAAACAGGTCTCCCAACTGGTCTATGAAAGCCTCTACATTGCACTGCTGAGTCTCAGAAGTTCTCTTGGCATTTTTCTTCAGCTTCTGCCACTTGTCGTGAAGTGTTTCCAGTTGTTTTATGGCATGTTGGGGATGAACGGGAATCCTAGCCTTGTCCTAGAATACCAAGACTTCTTTGATCACCGCAAGTTTTTTTTCAATGTTTTATGGTGATATTACAACAAACATAAAACCTGCTTCTTGAAGAGTAACTTTGTTCCAGTTATTTCAGTCTCTTCTGATCCAAGTAACCATATAACGATGTAGCGGATTTGCTTCGTGTTGCTTCAGCCATTGTCTCAGTGTATATTGTCTATTGTGCTTCATTCACATTGATGCCTTGAAAGACATATCACAACTAAAACAGGAGTTGCTATGAATTGCTCACAACAGCATATTATTGGGAAATACCGGAATCAGCAGATGAGATCAGCAAATACGCATTGCAAATGTGCGTGGACAATATGGAATTCCCATTTTAATGTGGTCACCAATAATCAATACACATTGACTGCATGGTCAAATAAGTCCATTGCTGCCATAAGCATATATTATTAAACAACTATACATCCTAGCACAATGCATCACATAATACGCAAATAATCCGGAATATGCACACTGCACAGTATGTGTTAAACTTCAAAGGTCTTGAGCAACCTCTAAATATTGATTAATATTGATAAAATTTTGCCCAATTATTTTTTTTATTTATTCAAACATATTTGTGGGGTGAGAGCATGAACTTTCAAAAGTTGAAAAATAAGGACCACCCTACCCTTCACACTTAGGCCCAAGCCAAAAAGAAGAAATAATAAGTATTTTTTGTAAAAATTAGTCATTTTGTAGTTTGTTTTCTTCATAAATCTCTGGTTTTAGGCAACTTCATACTCCATGGAAGCTATGCACTATTGACAACAATGTCAATCGCGCCTGTTTTGCTATGAAACGGCCATTTCCCACTTCGCGCGCCCTTCTCACCTTTTTCACCCCTGACCCGTTTTCATGCCTGATACAAAATACATACACTACCGACCGTTCAGAAGTTTGGAGTCAATTAGAAATGTTCTTGTTTTCATCATTAATGTTGTAAATGACTGTTGAAAAAGAAATGGCTGATCTTTAATGCAATATCTACATTGCCCATTATCAGCAACCATTCATCCAATGTTTCACTCTTTTAAACACATAATGTAATCTGAGAATTGCTGCCCTGATTAAAAAAAAACAATGCAACTTATCTCATCTCTCTGATGGCATTCTGTCTATAAGGGAGTGGAATGGAAATTTCTAAGTGACCCCAACAGCCGTGGCCCACTGGTAAGCACTCTGGACTTGTAACTGGAGGGTTGCCGGTTCGAGCCCCGACCAGTGGGCCGCGGCTGAAGTGCCCTTGAGCAAGGCACCTAACCCCTCACTGCTCCCCGAGCGCCGCCATTGTAGCAGGCAGCTCACTGCGCCGGGATTAGTGTGTGCTTCACCTCACTGTGTGTTCACTGTGTGCTGAGTGTGTTTCACTAATTCACCGATTGGGTTAAATGCAGAGACCAAATTTCCCTCACGGGATCAAAAAAGTATATATACTATACATACTATACTATACTAACTTTTGAATGGCAACTGATCTCATCTCTCTGATGGTATTCTGTCTATAAGGGAGTGGAATGGAAATTTCTAAGTGACCCCAACTTTTGAACGGCAGTGTAATACTTAACATAAAATGTGAGTTAACATGCTTCAACAGTAGACCAAGTGTAAACTCATCACGATTTGACTGTGGGTCCCCTCGGATCCCAGGTCAGTCTAAGCTGTCGGGCGAAGAGCACTGCCTATCACTAATGTCCTGTAGTGTGGAATTCATCCCCAGGTATATCAAGACCTCAGGAAACGCCACGGTGGACCACCTGTCCAAGTACCTGGCCGTGCGCCTGGCCCTGGAGGACCTGCGTAAGAACGGCGAGGCCAGTCCTATCAACGTGGAAGCCGCCAGCGAGAAACAGTACACTATCTACATCCCCACAGCCAACAGCCAGTTCACAGTGAGTAGCCAATCACGTCACACTAGGACACACAGCATCTCCTCATCCACCCAACACATGCCCTCAGACATCACACTATATACTGTATATCCATATACCATATACCATGACTCATTCCACTGTGTGCACATACACCCCGTGACGACATCTATCTTTATGTCTCTCTCTGTCCTCTCTCTCTCTCTCTCTCTCACACACACACACACACACACATTTTCTCCAATACTTTTCTATACTTCCTTTAACAGATCTCTCTGAATTGTTCATTTTCTCCTGTGGTCTCCCTTCAGTAACCAGTCTGTCTGTCTGTGTCTGTTTATCACAGGTCTTGAATGGCTCCTTCTCTCTGGAGCTGGTGAGCGAGAAATACTGGAAGGTGAACAAACCCATGGAGCTCTACTTCGCTCCAACAAAGGAGCACAAATAAGTCGAGACCAGACGGGTCCGGAAAAGACTGATGTTTTCTCCCCATGACCTCCCACATATTCTCTCTTTCCTTCCCCTTCTTTCTTTCTCTCTCTCTCTCTCTCTCTCTCTCTCTCTCTCTCTCCATCCATCCATCCCTCTCTCACTGTCACCCCCCCCCCCACCACCCAGTGGGTCTCGTTGCCCCTCAGTAACTGTGCTGCTTTGTTTTTTATTGTCTTTTTGTATGGGGGTGGGCGGGACTTAGAAGATGTTTTCTGTTTGATGTTTTGTCTGTTCCCCGCCCGTCACGTGCGTCTGTGGAGACCGCTTCAGGAGAGAAGCAAATGTGCCCTGTAGAGACGTCTCATCTTGTAAAATATCACCTGCAAGGCCCACAGTAGAGAACTGTTCAAAGAACTCCGCCAATGGTCGACACACACAACAACACTTTAATTGTTCTGTTTATTTTTGTTTTCCTGTTGGATTTTGGGACTTGTAGTTTCCATCTGTGGCAACTGTCTTTTACATCAGTAAAGATAAATATAATTCACTTTAACCTGAGGGTTAATGTGCTTTATCTGACCACTGGTCCTGTCCACTGCACATGAGGCTGGAGTGGTCTAGGGGCCTAGTTTAGTTTAAAGTTTGGCCCCTAAGCCGTAAACTCCACCCCAGAGGTTGTGCTATCAGGAAGGTTACTGTGACTGAGGACTCTGGGAAAACTCCAGAAACAACTCAACAGATGTACAATTGCTCTAAAAAAATATTGGCTTCACATATGCTCAAAACAAAAGACTCATCTTTTATTATTTTTAAATAGAATACGTAGCTGTTGTTTCTGTCAGAGGAGGGACCTGTTTTTTATATATCTTGATGTTTCGTAAAAACGCCATTGCAGACATGAGTTCTTTTAGAGCATGAAATATTTTAGTTTGACATTCTTTGCATAAATATGAGTTGTTGTTTGGGAAAATGTATACTGCATTATCTGTTTGGAAAATAATAATAAAAAAAAAAGTGTGATAACTGCGTCATCGGGTGGGGCTGGACGTGTAGCTCAGAGGGAATTTTGCACAGGCTTAGTTGGGATTAGACAACGTCTATAGTGGGTTGCATAAGTATTCAACCCCATGCTAAAGTTGACTAAAAAGAGGAATAAAAAAAGTCATCTTTTGGAAATTGATCTTCATGCCTTTAATTTAAAAAATGAGGAAAACTCCAACCTTTAAGGACACCAACTTTCTTTGTGAATGAATAATGTATCGTAAATAAATGTTCTTCATTAAAATACAGGGTGCATAAGTATACACCCCCCCCTATGTTAAATTCCCATTGAGGCAGACATTGTGTGTATTTCAGTTAGCCTATTAGCTGGTTTGATGCTCATTGAGCTCAATGCAAATCAAACCAGTTAATAGGCTAACTGAAATAACACCATGCCAATCTCTACGTATGGTGAAGGGTATGTGATGTGGGGCTATTTTAATTCCAAAGGCCAAGGGAACTTTATCAGGATGATTAGTATCCTGGATCCATTAAATAACTGGCCTTTAAAAATAAAAAAAATCTGCCTGCCTCTATGGGAATTCAACATAGGTTTAACATAGGGGGGTGAATACTCATGCACCCTGTATTTTAATGAAGAACATATATTTATTTACGATACATTATTCATTCACAAAGAAAATTGGTGTCCTTAAAGGTTGGATTTTTTTATTCAACTTTAGCATGGGGGAGAATACTTTTTGCAAGGCTATGTAAACACAAGGAGGAAAGGAGTCTCAAAGGTTTCTCCTGAGAATTGAAACCTTCGGTATGAGATGTAGTATTGATATCTAGTATTGCTGCTTACGCAGGGAGATCTATCGAGCTACTTGAGCATCCCCAGCCCTCCCACTAGTCTGGAGGCCCATTCCTTACCCTGATGCCACGTGAATTGTAGGTGATCCTGAGGTGATTCTAGTTCATAGCAAGGTCATAGGAATGGTTCCCATAGAACACACACACTGATAGGTTGCTTTGCAAGAAGGATCGCTGAATGAATTAATGTGACTGACAATACTGTTGTAGATATTGTCAAGTGGAAGAAAAGGAGAGGATAAGATAAACACACAAAAGAGTGAGTGTGCTGTCACTTGAGGTCCTCACAATTTGTTTGTTGCTCATGTGAATAGGGGATTATTGTAAATATATGGTTTAATTACAAATGTGGTAAAAACAGATTAAGACGTACTGAATGGCTTTGTGTTTGCCAGGAGAATTAACCCTTAAAGACATTCTTCCATTAGGTAAATTCACTCTGACACTTATCCAGGTTTGTTATGAAAACAAATAGTTGGAACATTACCCTGAGATGATTCTCACCACCACTGATTCTTGCTTGAAGACAAGAGCTGTTCCTGCTTTGTAATGTATTGCCATAGAGAATATATATAATATTCTCTCATGTTACTTTGGCATTGGCTTGGCATAAGTAGGAGGGGATGTTCCATTGATTTCCAGTCAGTGAGTGTTCATCTGCTGTGGATTTTAGCTGAAGCAACAGTAAGTGAACAGCTTGACCTCTATGACATTCATCAGACCGTGTGTGGAGTGGTCAAGGGCAACGGTCACAAGATTCCCTGTGGAGAGGTCAAGGGCAACGGTCACAAGATTGCCTGTCACAGATGTCTGCACTTGCATTCCATTTTAAATGGACCTTTACTTCATGCACCACACCCTTCTAATCCTGAGCAGCAGCCTACTTAAAGGATTCCCTTATCAGTGATTTGGGCCATCTTGACATGGTTGGTCAGAAGGAAAGGGTTTGTCATGTTCAAAACATACAAAATACTGCTGTAATCAGAGACTGCTTTCAATGGAATACTAAATGTATCAATCAATTTCAAAAATGTGTCATTATGACTGCCGTGCTAGCCGCACTGGAGTAGGAGATGGCGACAACTGAAAATTGACAAGCGTGATTTATTTTTGCGGAGAGAATGCAGGACTGAGCGGCGGATATATTTTGTACCGCTATGCAGTACATCTAGTTTTATCTCCCTTTTGGTCCTTGAAATGTACAAATCAGACATCAGTAGTAATCATACAGCATATTGTGGAAATGTTTTTACCCTGCCAATGTACAGTACAAAGAATTTACAGTTGCATCCTCGATCTAGGCCTAAACATTTGAAGAGACAGCAGTTCAGTGTCTGTGTGACTGATGTGTATTGATCAGAGGATAGTCCTGTGAGTGTATCAAACAAGTACTGCAAAGACTCCTTGCTAAACATTCAACTTTACTTCCACTGTACTGGTTAACATTTCGGAAGAGATAATGATATTTTAAAACCTGAGAACATACTAGTTTATGTAAGACCCCCTAAACCTTTTGTAAAATTGAGTGGAGGAGTAGCTATGGCACTGGCATCACTTTACCTTCTTGTTATAAGCCTTCAGTTTGGCCAGCAAAATCACAAGGAACAATAAATATGGCTAAAGCAATCAATGATTCAAAGTGAACAGTGAGGAGAGCCTATTTACAAATAAAAGTCTGTTATTAAAGACACAAACCCAAACCCAACCAGTAAACCCCTAATGTTAGTATGCAGTAAAAAAAAGATTATGATTACAACTCAGAATATATCCTGTTGTACCATTATGAAGGATTCAGTTGTGGTTATGTTTCTTTGGTGGGTACAGGTACACCTGACAGTGCTTAGAGTTTGGGGATTTTCCGTCAGTTTCTTTTGGGGAGGCAAGAGTTCAAATACAGGGGCATCAATGAGAGATTACAATAAGAGAGATGACAAGCAGGCACATACAGTGTATTTGTCAGTGGTACAGAGAGACACTGGGGCTCTGGTAGAGGTACATGTAGGCGTCACAGAGGAGACGCTTGGCCACCTCGTCTATGTCTCTGGGCTGTAAATAGGCGAGCTCTGTGACCGGCATCTCCAGGTATCTGCCCACCTCTGGGCACAGACGCACCTCAGGAATGTTGTAGCCATCAACATCCCCTACAAGACAAAAGACACTGATTTAAGCAAACACACATACACCCACACCCATACACACGCACACACACACACACACACACACACACACACAGACACACACACACAGACACAGACACAGACACAGACACAGACACAGACACAGACACAGACACAGACACACACACACACACACACACACACACACACACACACACACACAATATCCTGATACTTTTATTATTACTTATTATCTGGCTAGGTCTGCTTTTAAGCAATCGTTCCTCACCGACTCTGTCGGACATGCTGTCAAAGAAGGCCCAGTCGGTGGTTCCTGGTCCGTACTTGAGGAAGGACACGTAGTGGCTGGTGTCTATGCAGAGCACAGCGAATAGCTCCATTGCGTCCCTGGGCGGAGCGATGGCTTGTGACCAACCTTCAGGCACAAAGGAAGGAGATCGTATGTGGGACCTCCGGCTTGGATGGCTGTGCACCTAAAAGACACATATTATCACATGAGCAACACCACCACAGCCAAAGAATCATAATGCCTACAGCACCAACACCTTGCTCTAGTACCATCTTATGATATGTCTTTTTTTATCTCTTTTGATGGATGGTATTGTTGAGTCTGAAAAAAGCTATGGTTAATCACTACATAATCAGTGCAACATCTCCCCCTCCCAACCTAAAAGATAAAATAGGCCCTGTCTCAAGGACTACCCAGAGTCACTTTTCAGCCATCATCTCCAAGCAACATGCACACAGAAACCAGCATGATTCATAATAAACCCACTACAGCCATAGTTATTTTGGTACTTCTGCATTTTAACGGGGTTTTCTGCTGTTATTTTATGAAAAAAGGTTAAGAAATGTAGCCTATTCACATGAGAAAAATAATGAATAGGCATATAAATAGGCTATTTAGGTCTTTTTTTAAACTTTCCCCATAGTTTTTTTCCCCTTACTCCGGACATATTGAGGATACAAAATCAGCTTAGTTTGCTTCTGTTTCTGCTTCTTGTCCTTGGTTGACCCCCATTTTGGCTTAAAATGGCTGGACTACTCTGCTATCTGGTGTTTAGAGTTCTGTAGTACTGAGGCCAAGACTGTGTTTAATTACCCATTGGTGAAAAGGGACAAAAAAAAAACATCTACCTGAGTGGAACATGTCTGGCAGTAATATTTGAAGCAGTTCCTGCTAAACGCAGAATCTTTGAAACACTCCACGCACTCCTCACTAGCAAGGCGTCCACACAGCAGGCACTGTTGAGGGCCTAAAATCACACACACACACACACACACACACACACAGACGCAGACGCAGACGCAGGCGCAGGCGCAGGCGCACGCACGCACGCACGCACGCACGCACGCACGCACGCACGCACACACGCACACACGCACACACGCACACACACACACACACACACACACAGACACATACACAAACATACAGTACACCGAGATAGCATTTGACTGGTTATTCAAATTCAAAATGTTCAATCCAAATTCAAAAGTATCCATCAAAAGTAGTCCATGCATCTACATGTGTAATGTAATTAATGAGGCTGTAAACGGCATGTTTGCATATACAGTTGAAACCAGAAATGTACATACCCTTAGCATACACATGCTAAAGTTGACCAAAAAGAGGAATAAAAAATCATCTTTTGGTTTCCTTAAAAACTGGTTTCCTTAAAGTTTGGATTGTTCCTCATTTTTTAAATTAAGGCATTAAGATCAATTTCCAAAAGATGATTACATTTTATTCCTCTTTTTAGTCAGCCCAAGACATGATTGGCACAATGTCTTCACAACAGTCCACATATTGGCTCAATGTATTCACATGTCAATGTTTTGCAGCGGAAGGGGTGGGTAGACAACTGCCATATGTGTAGACAACTGCCATATTGGCGTTACAAACTAGCCCCATGCATTTCTATGGAGGATTTTTTGAGTGCTGTGTCTCCTCATTAGAAGGTCTCTGTGTAAACTTTTGGTTTCAGCTGTAAGTATGTGATGTGAGTGTGCTTTGGTGCTTATTTGTGTGTGTGTGTGTGTGTGTGTGTGTGTGTGTGTGTGTACCCTCTGAAAGAAGGCCAGTGATGTCCAGTTCCAGCGAGGGAATGATCTTTTGAAACATCTTAAAGTTTTTCCCAAAGCGAGGCATCTGGAGAATCAGACAGGAGGGAACCTGAACAGGCAGAGTACAAACCCGAGAAAATAAAAAAAAGTACCCACATAGAGAATGAATATACCTGTTTTAACACCATCAAAAGAGGAACTGTGACAGTATTTCACTGTGCTTCAAAGCACTGGAAAAGGACACCACCCAGACAAGTAAAGAACCAGTGCATCAGTGAGTGACTATCATATCATACTCATACTCACTTGATTCAAAGGCCCCAAGAACACACACACAGACAACAACCACACAAAATACTGTGTTAGGATATTACCTCAGCCAGTTTGAGATGGCTACTGTAGAAGGACTGCTCAATCAGCTGCTGGACTGTGGGCAGGATCAGATTGTGGGTTTCATCCAGGAAGATCTGGTAACAGAAACTGCTCTGTACACTGCCTCCTGAACAACTGCACAAGAAAGAAAGAAAGAAAGAAAGAAAGACAGACAGGCAAAACAAAGAAAGAAAGAAACAGAGAGAACTTCTTTGTCTCATCTGATGACGTAATGAATCCTAACTTAACAGGCACACAAAGAGAGAAGCATGTGGTCACCCACCTATGCCTCTGCACAAATCATTTGGCCAGATCATTATCTAATTTTGAACTTACAGTTTGATAGGTGGCTCCAGAGAGAGGATTTTATTCATTATCAGAGACAGAAACTCCTCTGGATCTGCAAGAAGAAGAAATGCTCAAATAGGCTCTCATATAATTTTCTGCAACAGTTTTAATTGGATGGGTCCTGTTTTACAGTTAAAACTCCTACGGATGGCAACGCAGGACAATGCACAGGAAATGATGACATATAATTCTAATTCGTACATCATGTTTCCCTCTCAGTACTATTTAGAGCTGTGATCTCATTTCTCACCTTTTTCGTCTGTGGTGAAGGTGGCGCAGTAGCCACTCTCCTGCAGTTGTTTCCGAAGTTTCATAACGCTCCCAGCCTCAACATAGCCTTCCCTACAAACAGACAGAAACATTTAGACAGACATAGCTATGATCAGAGTACTGAGTAAATGAGGGTTAATTATAAGTATAAGTCTAAGTATATATACTCTTTTGATCCTGTGAGGGAAATTTGGTCTCTGCATTTATCCCAATCCGTGAATTAGTGAAACACACTTAGCACACAGTGAACACACAGTGAGGTGAAGCACACACTAATCCCGGCGCAGTGAGCTGCCTGCAACAACAGCGGCGCTCGGGGAGCAGTGAGGGGTTAGGTGCCTTGCTCAAGGGCACTTCAGCCGCTTCCTACTGGTCGGGGTTCGTACCGGCAACCCTCCGGTTTCAAGTCTGAAGCGCTAACTAGTAGGCCACGGCTGCCCCCAACTGTCACAATTATAAACTGTCACAAACAAGTTATGAACACTCAATACGATTTCATGATTAACACTGGGTTCAGGTCACTTCAGTCTATTTTCAGTGACCTGATAGCACTCTAGTTTTGCCACCTCACAGATTAACCAAAGGATCAGGCCACAACCAAACCTTTTCCTGTACATCTCTGCAGAGCCCTAACCTGCGCAGTGGGTTGACGATGTCCCGTAGCAGCGTCCTCTGGATTGGCTTATCCTTGGGCTCAGCAGGTTTGAACAGCAGAGAGTCAAGCACTGACGAACATGAGAACAAACTGGGTACAAATAATACCATGAGCAGTTACTAACTGATCCCCAGCCCTCCCACTAGTCTGGAGGCCCATTCCTTACCCTGATGCCACGTGAATTGTAGGTGATCCTGAGGTGATTCTAGTTCATAGCAAGGTCATAGGAATGGTTCCCATAGAACACACACACTGATAGGTTGCTTTGCAAGAAGGATCGCTGAATGAATTAATGTGACTGACAATACTGTTGTAGATATTGTCAAGTGGAAGAAAAGGAGAGGATAAGATAAACACACAAAAGAGTGAGTGTGCTGTCACTTGAGGTCCTCACAATTTGTTTGTTGCTCATGTGAATAGGGGATTATTGTAAATATATGGTTTAATTACAAATGTGGTAAAAACAGATTAAGACGTACTGAATGGCTTTGTGTTTGCCAGGAGAATTAACCCTTAAAGACATTCTTCCATTAGGTAAATTCACTCTGACACTTATCCAGGTTTGTTATGAAAACAAATAGTTGGAACATTACCCTGAGATGATTCTCACCACCACTGATTCTTGCTTGAAGACAAGAGCTGTTACCATAATTCCTGCTTTGTAATGTATTGCCATAGAGAATATATATAATATTCTCTCATGTTACTTTGGCATTGGCTTGGCATAAGTAGGAGGGGATGTTCCATTGATTTCCAGTCAGTGAGTGTTCATCTGCTGTGGATTTTAGCTGAAGCAACAGTAAGTGAACAGCTTGACCTCTATGACATTCATCAGACCGTGTGTGGAGTGGTCAAGGGCAACGGTCACAAGATTCCCTGTGGAGAGGTCAAGGGCAACGGTCACAAGATTGCCTGTCACAGATGTCTGCACTTGCATTCCATTTTAAATGGACCTTTACTTCATGCACCACACCCTTCTAATCCTGAGCAGCAGCCTACTTAAAGGATTCCCTTATCAGTGATTTGGGCCATCTTGACATGGTTGGTCAGAAGGAAAGGGTTTGTCATGTTCAAAACATACAAAATACTGCTGTAATCAGAGACTGCTTTCAATGGAATACTAAATGTATCAATCAATTTCAAAAATGTGTCATTATGACTGCCGTGCTAGCCGCACTGGAGTAGGAGATGGCGACAACTGAAAATTGACAAGCGTGATTTATTTTTGCGGAGAGAATGCAGGACTGAGCGGCGGATATATTTTGTACCGCTATGCAGTACATCTAGTTTTATCTCCCTTTTGGTCCTTGAAATGTACAAATCAGACATCAGTAGTAATCATACAGCATATTGTGGAAATGTTTTTACCCTGCCAATGTACAGTACAAAGAATTTACAGTTGCATCCTCGATCTAGGCCTAAACATTTGAAGAGACAGCAGTTCAGTGTCTGTGTGACTGATGTGTATTGATCAGAGGATAGTCCTGTGAGTGTATCAAACAAGTACTGCAAAGACTCCTTGCTAAACATTCAACTTTACTTCCACTGTACTGGTTAACATTTCGGAAGAGATAATGATATTTTAAAACCTGAGAACATACTAGTTTATGTAAGACCCCCTAAACCTTTTGTAAAATTGAGTGGAGGAGTAGCTATGGCACTGGCATCACTTTACCTTCTTGTTATAAGCCTTCAGTTTGGCCAGCAAAATCACAAGGAACAATAAATATGGCTAAAGCAATCAATGATTCAAAGTGAACAGTGAGGAGAGCCTATTTACAAATAAAAGTCTGTTATTAAAGACACAAACCCAAACCCAACCAGTAAACCCCTAATGTTAGTATGCAGTAAAAAAAAGATTATGATTACAACTCAGAATATATCCTGTTGTACCATTATGAAGGATTCAGTTGTGGTTATGTTTCTTTGGTGGGTACAGGTACACCTGACAGTGCTTAGAGTTTGGGGATTTTCCGTCAGTTTCTTTTGGGGAGGCAAGAGTTCAAATACAGGGGCATCAATGAGAGATTACAATAAGAGAGATGACAAGCAGGCACATACAGTGTATTTGTCAGTGGTACAGAGAGACACTGGGGCTCTGGTAGAGGTACATGTAGGCGTCACAGAGGAGACGCTTGGCCACCTCGTCTATGTCTCTGGGCTGTAAATAGGCGAGCTCTGTGACCGGCATCTCCAGGTATCTGCCCACCTCTGGGCACAGACGCACCTCAGGAATGTTGTAGCCATCAACATCCCCTACAAGACAAAAGACACTGATTTAAGCAAACACACATACACCCACACCCATACACACGCACACACACACACACACACACACACACACACAGACACACAGACACAGACACAGACACAGACACAGACACAGACACAGACACAGACACAGACACAGACACAGACACAGACACAGACACAGACACAGACACACACACACACACACACACACACACACACACACACACACACACACACACACACACACAATATCCTGATACTTTTATTATTACTTATTATCTGGCTAGGTCTGCTTTTAAGCAATCGTTCCTCACCGACTCTGTCGGACATGCTGTCAAAGAAGGCCCAGTCGGTGGTTCCTGGTCCGTACTTGAGGAAGGACACGTAGTGGCTGGTGTCTATGCAGAGCACAGCGAATAGCTCCATTGCGTCCCTGGGCGGAGCGATGGCTTGTGACCAACCTTCAGGCACAAAGGAAGGAGATCGTATGTGGGACCTCCGGCTTGGATGGCTGTGCACCTAAAAGACACATATTATCACATGAGCAACACCACCACAGCCAAAGAATCATAATGCCTACAGCACCAACACCTTGCTCTAGTACCATCTTATGATATGTCTTTTTTTATCTCTTTTGATGGATGGTATTGTTGAGTCTGAAAAAAGCTATGGTTAATCACTACATAATCAGTGCAACATCTCCCCCTCCCAACCTAAAAGATAAAATAGGCCCTGTCTCAAGGACTACCCAGAGTCACTTTTCAGCCATCATCTCCAAGCAACATGCACACAGAAACCAGCATGATTCATAATAAACCCACTACAGCCATAGTTATTTTGGTACTTCTGCATTTTAACGGGGTTTTCTGCTGTTATTTTATGAAAAAAGGTTAAGAAATGTAGCCTATTCACATGAGAAAAATAATGAATAGGCATATAAATAGGCTATTTAGGTCTTTTTTTAAACTTTCCCCATAGTTTTTTTCCCCTTACTCCGGACATATTGAGGATACAAAATCAGCTTAGTTTGCTTCTGTTTCTGCTTCTTGTCCTTGGTTGACCCCCATTTTGGCTTAAAATGGCTGGACTACTCTGCTATCTGGTGTTTAGAGTTCTGTAGTACTGAGGCCAAGACTGTGTTTAATTACCCATTGGTGAAAAGGGACAAAAAAAAAACATCTACCTGAGTGGAACATGTCTGGCAGTAATATTTGAAGCAGTTCCTGCTAAACGCAGAATCTTTGAAACACTCCACGCACTCCTCACTAGCAAGGCGTCCACACAGCAGGCACTGTTGAGGGCCTAAAATCACACACACACACACACACACACACACACACACACACACACAGACGCAGACGCAGACGCAGGCGCAGGCGCAGGCGCAGGCGCACGCACGCACGCACGCACGCACGCACGCACGCACGCACGCACGCACACACGCACACACGCACACACGCACACACGCACACACGCACACACACACACACACACACACACAGACACATACACAAACATACAGTACACCGAGATAGCATTTGACTGGTTATTCAAATTCAAAATGTTCAATCCAAATTCAAAAGTATCCATCAAAAGTAGTCCATGCATCTACATGTGTAATGTAATTAATGAGGCTGTAAACGGCATGTTTGCATATACAGTTGAAACCAGAAATGTACATACCCTTAGCATACACATGCTAAAGTTGACCAAAAAGAGGAATAAAAAATCATCTTTTGGTTTCCTTAAAAACTGGTTTCCTTAAAGTTTGGATTGTTCCTCATTTTTTAAATTAAGGCATTAAGATCAATTTCCAAAAGATGATTACATTTTATTCCTCTTTTTAGTCAGCCCAAGACATGATTGGCACAATGTCTTCACAACAGTCCACATATTGGCTCAATGTATTCACATGTCAATGTTTTGCAGCGGAAGGGGTGGGTAGACAACTGCCATATGTGTAGACAACTGCCATATTGGCGTTACAAACTAGCCCCATGCATTTCTATGGAGGATTTTTTGAGTGCTGTGTCTCCTCATTAGAAGGTCTCTGTGTAAACTTTTGGTTTCAGCTGTAAGTATGTGATGTGAGTGTGCTTTGGTGCTTATTTGTGTGTGTGTGTGTGTGTGTGTGTGTGTGTGTGTGTGTGTACCCTCTGAAAGAAGGCCAGTGATGTCCAGTTCCAGCGAGGGAATGATCTTTTGAAACATCTTAAAGTTTTTCCCAAAGCGAGGCATCTGGAGAATCAGACAGGAGGGAACCTGAACAGGCAGAGTACAAACCCGAGAAAATAAAAAAAAGTACCCACATAGAGAATGAATATACCTGTTTTAACACCATCAAAAGAGGAACTGTGACAGTATTTCACTGTGCTTCAAAGCACTGGAAAAGGACACCACCCAGACAAGTAAAGAACCAGTGCATCAGTGAGTGACTATCATATCATACTCATACTCACTTGATTCAAAGGCCCCAAGAACACACACACAGACAACAACCACACAAAATACTGTGTTAGGATATTACCTCAGCCAGTTTGAGATGGCTACTGTAGAAGGACTGCTCAATCAGCTGCTGGACTGTGGGCAGGATCAGATTGTGGGTTTCATCCAGGAAGATCTGGTAACAGAAACTGCTCTGTACACTGCCTCCTGAACAACTGCACAAGAAAGAAAGAAAGAAAGAAAGAAAGACAGACAGGCAAAACAAAGAAAGAAAGAAACAGAGAGAACTTCTTTGTCTCATCTGATGACGTAATGAATCCTAACTTAACAGGCACACAAAGAGAGAAGCATGTGGTCACCCACCTATGCCTCTGCACAAATCATTTGGCCAGATCATTATCTAATTTTGAACTTACAGTTTGATAGGTGGCTCCAGAGAGAGGATTTTATTCATTATCAGAGACAGAAACTCCTCTGGATCTGCAAGAAGAAGAAATGCTCAAATAGGCTCTCATATAATTTTCTGCAACAGTTTTAATTGGATGGGTCCTGTTTTACAGTTAAAACTCCTACGGATGGCAACGCAGGACAATGCACAGGAAATGATGACATATAATTCTAATTCGTACATCATGTTTCCCTCTCAGTACTATTTAGAGCTGTGATCTCATTTCTCACCTTTTTCGTCTGTGGTGAAGGTGGCGCAGTAGCCACTCTCCTGCAGTTGTTTCCGAAGTTTCATAACGCTCCCAGCCTCAACATAGCCTTCCCTACAAACAGACAGAAACATTTAGACAGACATAGCTATGATCAGAGTACTGAGTAAATGAGGGTTAATTATAAGTATAAGTCAAAGTATAGATACTCTTGATCGATCCTGTGAGGGAAATTTGGTCTCTGCATTTATCCCATCCGTGAATTAGTGAAACACACTTAGCACACAGTGAACACACAGTGAGGTGAAGCACACACTAATCCCGGCGCAGTGAGCTGCCTGCAACAACAGCGGCGCTCGGGGAGCAGTGAGGGGTTAGGTGCCTTGCTCAAGGGCACTTCAGCCGCTTCCTACTGGTCGGGGTTCGTACCGGCAACCCTCCGGTTTCAAGTCTGAAGCGCTAACTAGTAGGCCACGGCTGCCCCCAACTGTCACAATTATAAACTGTCACAAACAAGTTATGAACACTCAATACGATTTCATGATTAACACTGGGTTCAGGTCACTTCAGTCTATTTTCAGTGACCTGATAGCACTCTAGTTTTGCCACCTCACAGATTAACCAAAGGATCAGGCCACAACCAAACCTTTTCCTGTACATCTCTGCAGAGCCCTAACCTGCGCAGTGGGTTGACGATGTCCCGTAGCAGCGTCCTCTGGATTGGCTTATCCTTGGGCTCAGCAGGTTTGAACAGCAGAGAGTCAAGCACTGACGAACATGAGAACAAACTGGGTACAAATAATACCATGAGCAGTTACTAACTGATAATAACGAGCAATGGTAATAATTAAGACACATGCATAGTTGCGGTTATGGCTATAGGCTTGATGGTACAAACGGGTTTGAAAGTCTGACCTGAAAAGAGCAGCGTCCATGTAGCAGGAGTTGCAGTGACCTTGAATGCCCTTCATGCGACCCACAAGCAGCTGTTTCACATCCTCGGAGTTGATAGGAGGAACGTTTTCACTCTCAGGTCTGCCATCGCAGTCTAGAGCTGAAGAAGAGACACCACCTTCTGTTTTAAAGACAGTCTGACATTTAAATGTATTTTACATTTATTAATTTAGCAGAAACTGTTGTTCAAAGTGACTTTCATATGTCAATTCTATTACAAGGGACTACGTTGTCCCCAGAGCAACTTGAGATTAAGTGCCTTGCTCAAGGGCACAACGGTGGCAGCCGGGAATTGAACCCACAACTTTTCAGGCTACTGCAAGCTAGCCCAGCTTCTTAACCACTATGCTACCACTGTCACAATAACAGTTGCAGCCTCACATTTAAAGGAACACGCCACCGTTTTATAAAATTGGGTTATTCACTGTCTCCCCTAGAGTTAGATAAGTGAGCAAAACATTTTTTGTCTCCGTGCATGCAATGCCGTAGTCCGGTAGCGCCCCCCCTAGGTTAGCTTAGCATAGTGAATGGAATCCTTTGTAGCCAGATAGTACATTGTGAATAAAAGTGAGCCAACAAAAAAAATTTCCCTAATTACTTCTTGTGGCCTCCGTCTTCACAACGAGTACAAATGGCAATGCAGATTAAGATGAGGTGATCTCCTAGGCAGGTATTGACATGGGACTATATCGAAGCACTGCTACTTGGGTGCATGCACAGAGACAAAAATGTTTTTGCTCACTTATCTAATTCTAGGGGAGACAGTGAATAACCCAATTTTTATAAAACAGTGGCGTGTTCCTTTAACAGTTAATAAGAGTCGTAGATGTGTGTGCAGTAGCAGTTGTGCTGGTCCTACTGTATTGTTTGGTGGAGGAGGCTGGCACTTTTCCCCTGGTGCCACTGTCAGGAATATCCAGTGAACATGAGCTCATCTTCACAAATAGGCCTTGCCTTGGTGGACACAAGAAATAACGGATTCCATTGAGTTTGCCATCACCCACTCCAACCTTTTGGTCCTGTTGAAAGAGGGGAGAACAGAGATCAAGAGGAAGTAATGCCAACTGCAATGTTTAACCAATGACACATCTCACCTCATAAAAAAAACAGAAAACATTGTGCCTCATGGAAGAGGCAATATATTAATAGATTTTCTCTGATTTCTCAGACATTTGTTTGTATCTCCAATACCCAACAATCCAATCAAGAATACTCTCATCCACTTGCAAAAATAAGTAATGAATGGGTAAAAAATAACAACAAAAAAAAACAAACCAAAAATAATTGAAAATCAGTCTGTATACCGCCTCTTCCCTGGTGTCATAATAATCACATCATGCTGTGACGGGGGACTGCCTTCTTGTGTCTTTCCTTTACGTACCAGTTCCAGGCCCACTCTGATCCCATCAGTTCCCGGCAGGTGCCCTATCCAGCGAACCGTCCCTTGCACTGGACCTTTGCCCAGGCCCACTCTCACTCGAGAGTTTACGTTGATGGAACGGCTGTTTGCTGGTCCAGTGTCTGCACCAGTGTCCATACCAATACCAGTGTCCATGGGTTCCACATCTAACAACACATCATCCTTAAATCACAGCGTTTCCCATACATTGACTTAAATTGTGCTTAAATCTGGTTAGCATCATAACCACGCTGCGCTAATGTGTTAAAAACTGCATTCAAGTTAATTCTGCAAACCTACCACCACAAATAGAATTGTGGGAAACACTGAATCATCACCACCCACATATCAGTATCACAAAAATTCTAAACGTCTAAATTGTTCCTGCTTGCAAAGAAACTGAACGTTTGCATTATGAAATTGAGTTGCATTTTGAAAAATGTAATCCTTACCTGAGGGGAGGTTCTCCTCTTTTAGAACAAAGCCCAGGGGCACAGTGATTGTTCCGCCCTTCTCTCCCTGATCATTCATGTCCTGAAAAGATACAGAACCTGTTTACAATATTAGGCACTGACGTTTCTCCTCATTTGATCATCTGAAATACAAAATCTATGCTAGAACAAGTATGACATAACTGCATAATTACAAATGGGGGGGGGGGGGGATAGTTCAGCTATTAAATAGATGTGAATCATACTTGCGCAGCAAAATTAATAGATTCAATGTTGTGCTTTAGGTATGACATTAGTCTAGGTCAGTGGTTCTCAAACTTTTTCTGTTATTCCCCACTTTGAAGATGGGGAATTTTCAAGCCCCACCTGACCCCATCAACCTGACAAAATGGTTCTGCTGGATCAGATATTATTTTCATTCATATGTTGGTCTGCTTATGACTTATGTTTGTGTGTGGCTTTTTTGTTTTGAATCTATGATCTTCCTTGTCAAAAAAGAAAGGCATTATTAAAGATAAAGGCACAAAAGAACACATTTCCTCCTGTTCCTTGCACCCCACCTGTCATGTCTCTATTCCCCACTAGTGTGGCCCGCCCCACTGGTCTAGGTAGTCTAGCCCAATTTGACAAAACTGAAAGTCAGATGACATTTTAAGTGCCTTGCCTAAGGGCACAGTAGTGGCAGCTGGGAATTGAACCTACAACTTTTCTGGTTACTGCAAGCTAACCCGGCGCTACCACTGCACTATAACACCACCCTACATACCTTGAATAAACCACACTATTGACTAAATCATCCAAGTGGGTAAACAACAGGACATATGGCTCTGGTCCAGCTCACTCACAGTGGAGATGTACGCTACTGGCTCGCCATTCTCTTCTTGCAGGTCCATCACCATCCCACGACGGCCATGTTTCTCATTGTTTTGAAAGAAGACAACCCGGTCTCCTGCCTGCACAGGGGCCTCAGAGGCAGGCTTCACACACGTGAAGGGGACCCAGACTTCCTCTGTTCTAGCCTGCAGTTGTTAAGATAAGATGTATGGTCAGAACTCCACCAGGACTATTCAGAGGAAGGTGATATTCCATACTGTGTTTATGCCAACACCAATCTACCATCATCTAAAGACATGTATTTGCATATACCCTAACCACACACACACACACACACACACACACACACCTGCAGTTCAATCCTGAAGAATGTGCCACAGAAGCAGTCGGTCGCGACCATCCTATTCCTGCTGCCAATGTATAGAAGTACCCCTAAATGCCACGTCTCCATATCCTTCACATAAACACGGGCACCCTCCTTCAAGCCTGCAGCTGCTTCTAAGGCCGATTTCTTCAGAAAGGCATCCAGTCTCTCTTCCTCGGTGTCAAGCGCCTGTAGAAGTGCTGCATCTACTGGAGACAGCGGATGCAGGCAATCCACCTGCACTTCGTATTCCTTAGACCCCAGCCACTTCACTGGTAACACTTTAGAGTCCTGTTCAACTTTACGTAGGTATTGGTCTTCTTTCAAGTAGCAGATCTGGCCAGGGTGGAGGCTTGGTATCCTCTCATCTCTTTCGGTAATGATGAAAAACATATATTGTTTTGGGTCCATTTTACTTGTAGATCCACTTCTGAAAGGAAGAAGAGTCAGATCGATCAGTCTAGTGTGTCGGTGGAACACTACTCGAACTTTGGACTTAAACTAAAATCGTTCTTAATCTGTGCCTCTGATCATACAGGTGTATTAGTTCCTCTTAAACAATAACGAAACTGACTTTACTGATCTCACTGACTTGAAGTTAAGGCTAACCTTGGGACTAGACCGCATTACAGCACTCTCTGAAAATGGACATTTGGAAATGCGCAATAGTTTTCATACCTTCGGAATGGAATAATAAATGCCTCGTCGTTGTTGTTGTGGATTAGCTTCAACAGTCCGGAATTGTAGCAGCAGTCACTTTCATTTTGTCGGTCCGCCTACTTCAGGATGTCTCATTCTTCGGTACACAGGCTATGAGAGGATAGAAGCTATCCTATCCAGCATATCATTGACAAACATAGGAATTCCCCATTTCACGAATTTGCATTTCGAAAAACGTTTGACATAACTGCTACTTCTACAACCTTGGTTTGATTAAGTTGCGTTAAATTGTCTCAGTTGATGTGTCATCTCGTCCTGTATACTATAAAGCGCATGTAAATGGGCAGCTATTTTTGAAGTTAGAGTTTTGTTGAGGTACCCTGATACGAAAGTTGCATGGCCCTTGGAATTCTGATTGGCTACAGCAGCAAAACGTCACAAGCATACCATTGGTCTGTGGGTGATGACCGAAGTTGTTTTGGCTTCAATATGGAAGAACGGGAAGCATTAAAGAGGCAGATCGAACTGTTACAAAGTAAGTAAGCTGGAATGCCAACCATTTTGAAACTATAGTTATATGGTTTCAAGGCCTGATGTGAGAGAGATTATTTCTGTGTATGAGTTTTAAGATTACACCATGTGTTGGAGGAAACAAACATCAGTAACTCAGCTAGCTTGCTGAGCTAGCTATCTCAGCTGTCACTTGCAACGTGATTTAATGCATGCTACGCTTTGGTGATAGGCTTGACTAACTAGCCAGCTAACACAATTGTTCTGCTACCTCGCTTAGCCAGTTACCTGATTAATTTGCTACTGAAACAATCAACCTCCAAATAATCACTGACCACTGATATGTTGTTGTCAAGTCGTTAGCTTCTCAGAGCCTTAGTTCAAACCATGGTTAGCATAAAGGCTAATGATTGCATATCCTGTTAGCTAACGTTAGGTTAATATTAGCTCGCTAGGGTACCATTATAGCATATAGTATTGTTATTTTGAACTGCCTACTCTCGGAAACTGTTGTTTGTGACAACCCTAACATGATTCAAACATAGAAGTCACTCTTTATCCTGTCAACACTATGTTTATCCTGATGGATTCTCAAAGAACATGCTTGCTTGTGTGTTAAAATGAGAATTTTTCATTACTTTCTCTGTTGTTTTGCAAAGATCTCATCAATAACCACAGCAATGGCCAGACCAGTGCCCAACAAAATGTTGCTCCTCGGAATCTTGACAATGGCCACAGAGCTGGACACCTCTCCAACTTGACTGCTGGCTCGCAACCATATGCCACACGACCAGCAGGGTCTTGGAGGAAGACCTACTCTCTTAACAACAGAAGTGCAGGTGACAGGACAAGAGACCCTGCAGCACAGCCACAGACACAGACACATACAACCTCGCACACACTCAACGCTCCAAAGTCACTCACTGCCACACAGACAAGCACAATCTCTCAGACACACACATCACTACAGAAGGGAGACTCCACGAGTATCCCCAGTGCCAGAAATCCACTTTCTGCATCGAAGACTGCTACCTCAACTGCACTCGTTCAGATCAAACCTCAGCTCCACCCTTCAGTCAATCCTCCCGTGGCGCCGGATGGTCCTCAGGCTCGACCAACCTCTTCGCCTGCGAGTAGTCTCCACGCCAACCTTGCTCCTCCAAGTCGACCCAAAACTGCCCCACCCAGCCAACCAAAAGGAGACTCCGCTAAACTACAGGCAGCTACAGCTCCCTTGAAAAAGTCCCAATACCACTGGGTGAAGAGTCAAGAGACTGGCATGAAAGCACCTGCCTCCTCCACAACACCAACTCGTCCCCAGTCCGCTTTAAAGACATCTGCAGTCACCCAGACCTCCCTCAAGACTGCCACTCCCCAGGCTTCTTCCAGGACGTCCCCTGTGTCCCAGCAGGTCTCCTCAAAGAGAGCACCCAGCCCCAGCACTCAGACACTCCAACGGTCAGTCGCCTCCGTAGGGCGGCCCAGGACTTCCAAATACACTTGGGTGTCACACTCCACCCAAACCACCTCCGCAGCTAAACTGGCCCGGAAGCCCCTCTCTCCCCGAGTGCTTCAAGCGCCGCAGAGCCTGCCTGCCGTGGATGGGGCCAGGCTCCGGAAAGGCAGAACCAAAGGTGGGGCGGGTGCGGCCACTGCCTCACAGACCCGCCTCAGCCGCTACAGCTGGAGAGCTGAGGGCACCAGCCCCGTGGCAAAGGGCTCCGTTTACCGCTGGACACCCCAAAAGGAGAGGGGGCTTAAAGCTGGGCCGCTCTCCCTGAGCAGCACAGCCTCCCCCTGGGGCTTTAAACTCAGGAGCAGGATGAAGATCATCAGGAGGACCCCCAACAGGTGACAAACTCCAGATAGTGTTGCTGTTGGAAAAGTCTACCTGTTATGGATGTTTGGAGAGTGATGTGTTTTGTTATCTTTGTCCACATTTTGTGTCTGCACAGACCTAATTGTGTTGTATTTGAATGTGTTTCAATTGCACTGGCAGTGTGTTTCCACTGAGTGGCAGCACACAATTGATAATTGGTGCCCATGTATTTTCTCACACCACACACACGTCAGTATGCTCAGCATGTATAGTAAACCCAGTGTGACTGTCTCTTGCTTCTCTTCCACATTCTCCCAAGGCAAGTACAGGCACCTGTGAGGACCCCACCCAGCAGCAGACGAGGAAACCGGGCCTTGGTGTCCATTGGCAGGCACAAGCTGCGCCTGGTCAGCCCCAGTCGCTCTGTTCCAGCCTCCTACCTCTCAGGTACCCTCTTCTTTACTCCCCCACCCACCCACCCCGCCCCCCCTCCTCAGCCTGACAGGTCTCCTTGTCTGGCATCCGCTTGAGAATGTGCTACCAGCTCTCTCCTACACCAGCACTTGCCACTAGAGGGCATCAGTGAGCATTGTGCAGTGCAGGTGTGTGTGTGTTTGTGTGTTTGTTTGTGTGCGTGTGTGTACATCTGAGCGTGTGTTTGACTGTGTGATAGAGAGCCACAGAGACGGGAGGGGGGGTGGGCCTTGAGTGAATTAATTGCCCAATCTGGCTGTGATGGCTCATGGGCTGATTGCACTTGCTTTTACAACGAGTGCTCCTGATAACTGCTCTCCTATCAGAGCCACTCCAACTCTCTCCCCTCCCTCCCTCCCTCCCTCCCTCCCTGCACCACTCTCTCATTTAATCTCTGGGAACTTCACTGCCATGACTAAAGAGTGTTTGCATCGGTCAAGTGTTTGGATCAAAAGGTGACATTACAAAGGTTATATTATAAACATTAGCATGTGGGAGAAGCTGTCTTTATATAATTGTATGAACAGCATCATGTGCATGAGATCGTCAGATGGTATGAATGACAATTGGAACAGTAACGGGGTAGTGTCTCTCAAACACTCAGTGTTGCTCACGTACACACACACACACACACACACACATACACACACACACATTCAGACAGACAGAAACCAGAACAAGCAAATGGGTTTTGATCCTGGAATCTCTGCAATGTGCTATAAGGACTGGCTCTGTCCCTATATGTTTCTCTCCATGTGCATTTTCTGCATTGCTGTTTCAGCATTGCTGTCTTCCGTTTGGAGTCAGAACTCCTCTTCTGCCCCATTTCTACAGACAGCATGAGTCCACCAAGCGCTGACCAGGGTCGCACCTGTCAGCAAGATATGTAGTTTTTAATCAGGATGTTTTTGTTCTTTGTTTTTTCAAGAAGCAATATAGATACTGAATGTATACCTATACATTCCATGTCCTGTTACACATCTATGTACACATTGGTGCTTGCATGGCAATTTTGTCTTTGACACATTTTATGTTACTGATGGATGGAATGTGTTTGAGTTCTATACTGTATAATGTAGGATTCCTAGGATCATCTTGGTATGATACTGGTGACCGGTTATTAGTCATAACAGCAAGGGATGCAGTGATTAGATTTCAGTGTGTGTGTGTGTGTTTGTGCGCATACATGTGTGTGTGTGCGGGTGCGCGTGCGTGTGTGTGCATGTTTGGCCAAAAATGGAACTAGGTTTAATACAGCATTGAAGTGTTGTGTAAAGTGCCACCCAGGGAAGTCCTGCTTTCTACTCATAACCTCTCTCTTCTTGCTTTTCATTCTCTCTCTATCTCTCTCTCTCTGTCTCTGTCTCTCTGTCTCTCTCTATTTATCTCCCTCTCTCTCTCCCTCTGATAAAATAGCGAGTGTGCAGTATAATGATGTGTTGGTAAATGGTGTCGTAACAAAGCATAGAGGCAGGCACAGGAGCAGCTCTGACAGAGTGGCCACCACACACAGATATCACCTTCAGCTCCCCCACTTCGTTTCTCGCAAGCTTGTGTGTGTCGGGAGATAGCAGTTGCCCATAAAGACTTTATGGAACAGTAATGGCGGAGTATAAGGAAGGGTGTTCACTGAAACCCTGACTGCCTCTTGTCACCATAACGACTGGTCAGAGGAAATGTCTTTTTCTAATTCCCGTGGTGACGGGTGCATGCATTCTCTCTTCCATGCCTCATCCTCTCTCACTCATCCCATCCCCTTATTCTCTTGTCGTTCTTATTGTGTTTATCCCGTCCCCCCTTCAGTCCCTTCATAGAGAGCCTTACAGGAGAATTCCAGTGAACATGCCCCCAGAATGTAGCACTGTAGCTGCCTGGCAGCTTTAGCTGTTGGCTGCAGAAACTCAAGTGATGTAGAACCTGACAGTACTTGGTGACCTCGAGAAACAGAGATCTGCTGTTAGTGAAATGAATATTGAAATGGACCATTTCCATTCCAGTCAGTTCCGCAAGTTAAGGCTATGCATTTGAGCTGACTGGTGATTCAGCTTTGACAGATTTCTTTTCAATTTAACGTGGCCTGTACACACAGACATTATAAAATAGGAATATAGGAAAGGATCACCAGACATTGTTGATATGTGCTAGGTAGAGCATATTGACTGGCTTTCAATAAAAAGGTGCTGATGGTTGTCGTGGTAAATTTAACAAGAACTTTAACATCCTGCACTTCTCTCATAAATATGAAGGAGTGAAATTCTCATAAAGTTATTTGACTACTGCTGATCGCACGTCATGTCAACAGTTTTTGTGCGGCGATGTGTCACACCTGCACTGCATTGTTAAACATCGGCTCTTTTTGGCAGAGAGTGAGAGTGAGGAAAGTGAAGGCCTCTCTGTAGCTGGGCTTTGAGACAGTACATCAGATGAACTACCGAGGTCAGGCAAGCCTAGTGCCCAGCAACACCACCCTACATGTGCAAAACACAGAGCAACCAAGCTACCATGGCTTTATTTGGTACCACACACACACACACACACACACACACACACACACACACATGGGCACATGCACGGACACGCACACAAACACACACATATGCTCATGTTACTTAGTTCCTACATCAGTGGGAATCTTGTTACAGTTCTTACGAATGGCAGTTTATTTACCCATAATTCCCCATCTCTACTGACAGCAGGCAAAACCCCCTTCTGAGAGCCCCACGCTCTTCCTACTAGTGTGTCCACATGCACCTGCTTTTCATGCGTTCCATCACGCTAACACCTCTGCGCAAAAGCATGCTCGTGTACACACACACACACACACACACACACACGTAGCCTGCAAGGAAAGGAAGACCCAAGGCCTGTCTTTCCACAGCGTTCAGTGAGTCTACTTACAATGCATGTGTCAAGGCATGGAGAGTTTCTGAGATGTGGTTTGTTGGTTTGTTTTTCAGTGGGTTGAGTGCTTTCCCTTCCCAGCTACAGGCTACAGTGCCAATTTGGCTGATAAAGTCCCATATTGTGTGTGTGTGTGTGTGTGTGTGTGTGTGTGTGTGTGTGTGTGTGTGTGTGTGTGTGTGTGTGTGTGTGTGTGTGTGTGTGTGTGTGTGTGTGTGTGTGTGTGTGTGTGTGTGTGTGTGTGTGTGTGTGTGTGTGTGTGTGTGTGTGTGTGTGGTTTGGGTGCCTGTATGTAAGACACACGAGTAAACAGTCTCTGATATGCAGACCTCCTCCTTCCCAAGACTGCCCGGTGCTAAACACATGCACTGCCAATCACCGGACCCTGTCTCACGCACTGAGTCTACACTTACACACTCAAGCAGCTGCAGGAGGCCTCTCTCTCTCTCTCTCTCTCTCTCTCTCTCTCTCTATCTCTGTCTCTCTGTCCCCCTCTCACTCACACACACACTATACAAACACACACAACATACATACACATAAGCTTGCATACACACACACACACAGACACACTTGTCTCTCATTTGCCCCTTTCCCTCTGGGGCATCATAACGTTGAGGCTTTTATTGCCACGGCGACAGCATGAAGGCACTTGAGCCTCTCTCTCTCTGTGGTTAATGAGTTGAAGTCTAATTGTAAACCATAATAACCCCACACCCAACCCAGCTCTTCACACTGAACCCTAAACCTGTGCCCTTAACCCAACACTTACCACTCAAGACCAGTCACCTGCCCGTACAGAGACAATGCTTAAAGCCATAATCCCCGCTATGTTAACCTTAATTCTCAACCGAGCATTAACCCTATCACATTACTATTATTAAAGTCATTAGTACTCTGTTATGTTTCACTAATCATTTTTGATCGAGCCCTTGGGCTAATTTGAATTATCTTCTGGCTTAATCAGGAGTAAACTGTATTTCATAGTCATATCAGTTAGTTAGTTAAATGTAAAAGTATAGAAAGCATGCCAAATCTACTTCAACCTGTGTAGCCTCATAAATGTAAGTAGCTCGATCAGACATGAAGTATCAAGGTGCTATTTTGCCTCTTTCTTAATTAGCAGCATTTTCCAGTTATTAAAAAGGAACACATTTTATTTATGCAAGACGTGAGCACATCTTTCAGCACAGAAATGGATATCTTTCACCATAGTTTTCATCAATGGAATAGCAATGCACTTAAAGTCAGGGTCGTGCAAGATGCTGAAATCTACAGCCCCAGCCATCCCCACCCAACACCCCCACTGCCTGTTAGAACACCTGACACCCAAACACCAGCTGCTTCAGGTTGGCAACACAAACAGACAAGCAACTTGGCAACCATCTCCCTCTCTCTCGCCCCCCCCCCCCCCACCCCCACCACCACCACCACCACCACTCTCTCTCACTCTCTCTCCCACTTGCTCACTTTCACTCTCTTTCTCGTTTCTTTCTGTCTCTCTTACTCACTCTCTCTCTCTCTCTCACACACACACACACACACACACGCACGTCTGCAGAGCGGGATGCATCTCCTTTTCTGGTTTGTTTATTTTAGTTTGCTTTTTTGCATCAATCGCTGCTTCACACCTCCTTCAGTTTCTGCCACTTCTGTTCGCACCAGGGCCCATCCCTGTCCCCTCTTCATCTGAGCCCTTCGCTCTATATCTCAATTTCTTTCCACCGCTTTCCCCACTTTTACCTTCTTCCCTTCCCTTCTTTTTCAGGCCATCTGCCATTTTTTTTTTTTTTTTTAAATCCCCCGTCCCATATAAGGCAAGAGTTGGTACTGATTCCTTGTTGTAACTTTTCAACCTACTGAGTACCCTGTTAGCAAAATTTCTCAATGTGCAGGGTTCCATTGAAGTGTATCGGACTGTCCAGCACAATGGAAAAATGACACTAAAGAGGTACTAAGTGTGTCAAAAAGGGTCACTTCTTTGGTATGGTTCACCAAAGCTGTTCTGGACCACCAACGACCGTGATTCTTGAATTTCTGTCTGTCTGTCTGTCTGTCTGTCTGTCTGTCTGTCACTCCATAACTCACTCACTCACTCACTCACTCACTCACTCACTCACTCACTCACTCACTCACTCACTCACTCACTCACTCACTCACTCACTCACTCACTCACTCTCCTGCATGTGTGAATGGTGTGCCTTTGTGTTCATTTTTGTAGTGAGCAAAGCCATACATGCTCTGAACTTTGTTTTTGTCACAGCCAAATCCATATTCCAAACTTGAATTTGTAGTTGATCTTGAATTCAGTGGCCGAGTAGGAGTCTGGTTCTGGTACCTGTCGTTGCCATGGTATGGGGGTCGCTGATTTACTACGCACTTGCCAGAACTTCCTCCAAATGTGTTTGCTGCCGTTATAGAAAGTGGTACGTCAACAACAAGATGGGCCCTCACGGTCAAGAGCATTTTTTTTTTTTTATAGAAATAGTGTGAGTGCAAGCGTGAGTCATGTTTGTGTACATGTGTGTGTGTGTGTATGTGTGTGAATGCATTGCGTGGGTAAGAGACATTGAGACATACGTGTTGACAGATGTAATCTACACCCCTTAAGTCTGAAATATTAGAGACCAGTCTTCGACCCCCCCCCCCCCCCCTGTTTTTTTTGGGAAGGCAGGGTGGTTCATATGTCCACAGGGCTCTTTGTCATTCCCAAGACCCAAATAAATCAGAAATTCTAAGCAGGCCATGCCACCTCATTCTTTACAAACACATGCCACAGCCCATGCCCGGCTCCGTCGGTCACTTACAAACCCATATATGCTGCACACACACATCTGGAGGTGTGATTGATCCCAAGGGCTTCAGAAAGAGTGGCTTTAAAAAGCCTAGATCTAACTTAAGCCCTTTTGGCTGAATTGAATGCCTAAAATGGCCTCCAGAAGGTGTGGGGTCTTGCGTTAGTTCGTTAATGAGACCCAGGGTAAATATTTCTCAATATAGTTTACATTATCAGCTTTCATGGCAGGCCTGGTTTGTTTACTTAAACCTGTTATACTGAGCTGTCCCAGATATCTCACAATCTATAGGCCCCTGTAGCCCTTCTACGCTCCAGTATATTGGCCTTAATCTTTACCTCACTCATGAAACAAGACTTCTTTTCTTAAGGACGTACTTCAACTTGAGGTTTTCTTGTGTGTGAATCGTTGTGTAGTCAGTGTTCACTGAAAGTACATTAGAGGTCTACTCTGAAAAATATTTTCAACAGTCATTGCTTTTGTTGTCACTGCTATACTTGACTGCCTAGACCTACATAATTGTAATGCCCATGCGACGCCTTTGATGACACAAACCACCAACTGTGAAGAATCTCAGCTTTCGGTGAGGGCTCAACTCTGTGACCTCATTTCACTGCCCACCTCTGACCCCCGGCAGGGTCCGGCTCTAACATGGCATTAGGGGTCAAGGGTCGCCACTGGCGTTTAGCTTCAGAGAAGAGCTTGTGTAACTTCTCCATTTGGACTCCAGCCGTCACCACTGATCACTGATCACGCCCCAGCTATATTTATATCTTCTTCTCCTTCTTCTTCTTCTTCTTCTCCTCTCTCTCCCCCTCTCTTTCTCTCCCCCTCTCTGTCTCTCGCTCTCTTTTCCCCCCACCCTATGGAGGGAGTGATGAAACTCGCCTAATTAACTGACAGGCTGTTGGTCATAGGAAAGGAGGGAGGGGGGTGTGGGTGGGTTGGCTGTTTGCAAGACTGCCCAGGGGCCAGAGTAACCCTTCAACCCCCCACCCCACCCCACCCCACCCTCTTGTCCCACCTGGCCCCTGGCCTGCATGGGCACAGAAACCCAAGCCTCCACTCCTCTCCCTCCCAACTTTCCATGGCTGCCTGTCTGATGGGCCAGCCACTCAAGCTGCCTGCCACGCTATTCTGGGAGCAGGGAGTTATCCAACGCCTTTACTTTCTCACTGGCAGTCCAGCCTGTTGATCTCTGCTCTCTGTCTCTCTCTGCCCTGCCTTGAGAAACAAAAGACAACAATTTTATCATCAACATTCTATAGCAGATGTTTTTAGTAAGGTCCCACCTTGCTCTGGCCATTAAATAGCCTTATTTGCGGAAATGGCCTTAAATTAAATTAAAAAAACAAACAAACTCTGTCTCTCTCTCCATCTCTCTTGACCACTCTCTCCCTCTCTCTTGACCACTCTCTCCATCATTCCCTTCTTGCCATTTTCTTCCTCACTCTCTTTTATTCCTCACCCAAACCTCTCTTTCACTCTCTGGCTCTCTTTACCCCCCCCCCCTCTCTCTCTCTCCATAATGTGTTCAGTCCCCTGTGCCTCTCTGCTACCTCCCCAGAGAGCAGTTACGTTTTTTGCAGGGGCTCTTCTGGCCCGCCAGGCATTCCAGTCCTCCAGCTCCACACACACACACACACACACACACGCACACACTCACACACACACACACACACATTTACACTCACAAACAAACTGTCCAGACGCCCCTGCCAGTCCCCACAGGTGCTTCCTCAAATTAACCCCAGGCCGAGCACCTGCTGTCGGGTGGTGGCGTGTGCTGCAGGCCTGGGACACTAAAGTAGCACAACTTTGGTCAGGGTTTGAGAAGGAGGAGGAAGAGGAGAAGGAGTTCAGAACTGGATGAGGACTTAAGACCCATATGTCCAGGCAGCAGCCATGATAAACGATAACTGCAGGCTATAGTTTTAAATATCACTCTAGGTCATGAGAGGCGCGAACATCAACACCACACACTGTAACATGAAGAACGATGTTGTCGTCGGGCATCACTTTCAGAACGCAGCTGATTAAAAACACTGACAGCCAGAATACAACACATAAAGGTGTGGCA